>NW_020176571.1:22122309-22319856 GCF_003031525.2 Neophocaena asiaeorientalis asiaeorientalis | reverse complement strand
ATTTCAATTTTCTTAAATTTACCAAGGCTTGATTTGTGACCCAAGATATGATCTATCCTGGAGAATATTCCATGAGCACTTGAGAGAAATGTGTATTCTGTTCTATTTGGATGGAATGTCCTATAAATATCAATTAAGTCCATCTTGTTTAATGTATCATTTAAAGCTTGTGTTTCCTTATTTATTTTCATTTTGGATGGTCTGTCCAGTGGTGAAAGTGGAGTGCTAAAGTCCCCTACTATGATTATTCCATTTGCATGGAACATCCTTTTCCATCCCCTTACTTTCAGTCTGTATGTGTCTCTAGGTGAAGTGGGTCTCTTGTTGATAGCATATATATAGGTCTTTTTTTTGTATGCATTCAGCCTTTGACAGTTTGGTTAATATGTGTCTTGGCATATTTCTCCTTGTTTATCTGTATGGGACTCTCTGTGCTTCTGGGACTTCATTAACTATTTCCTTTCCCATATTAGGGAAGTTTTCAACTATAATCTCTTCAAATATTTTCTCAGTCCCTTTCTTTTTTTCTTCTTCTTCTGGAACCCCTATAATTCGAATATTGGTGCGTTTAATTTGTCCCAGAGGTCCCTGAGACTGTCCTCAGTTCTTTTCATTCTTTTTTCTTTATTCTGCTCTGCAGTAGTTATTTCCACTATTTTATCTTCCAGGTCACTTATCCGTTCTTCTGCCTCAGTTATTCTGCTCTTGATCCCTTCTAGAGTATTTTAATTTCATTT
Source organism: Neophocaena asiaeorientalis asiaeorientalis (assembly GCF_003031525.2). Taxonomy (NCBI): domain Eukaryota; kingdom Metazoa; phylum Chordata; class Mammalia; order Artiodactyla; family Phocoenidae; genus Neophocaena; species Neophocaena asiaeorientalis. Next base: position 22,319,119 of record NW_020176571.1, on the reverse strand, counting down.
TTTGTGTTGTTTATCATTGCTTGTTTCATCTTTAGTTCTTTTAGGTCCTTGTTAAATGTTTCTTGCATTTTGTCTATTGTATTTCCAAGATTTTGGATCATCTTTACTATCATTATTCTGAATTCTTTTTCAGGTAGACTGCCTATTTCCTCTTCATTTTTTAAGCCTGGTGGGTTTTTATCTTGGTCCTTCATCTGCTGTGTGTTTTTCTGTCTATTTATTTTGCTTAACTTACTGTGTTTGGGGTCTCTTTTTTGCAGGCTGCAGGTTCATACTTCCCATTGTTTTTGGTGTCTGTCCCCAGTGGCTAAAGTTGGTTCAGTGGGTTGTGTAGGCTTCCTGGTGGAGGGGACTAGTGCCTGTGTTCTGGTGGATGAGGTTGGATCTTGTCTTTCTGGTGGGCAGGTCCACATCTGGTGGTGTTTTTTGGGATGTCTGTGGACTTATTATGATTTTAGGTAGCCTCTCTGCTGACGTGTGGGGTTGTGTTCCTGTCTTGCTAGTTGTTTGGCATAGGGTGTCCAGCACTGTAGCTTGCAGGTCGTTGAGTGAAGCTGGATGCTGATGTTGAGATTGAGATCTCTTGGACATTTTCGCCGTTTGATATTATGTGGAGCTGGGAGGTCTCTTGTGGACCAGTGTCCTGAAGTTGGCTCTCCTACCTCAGAGGCACAGCACTGACTCCTGGCTGGAGCACTAAGAGCCTTTCATCCACATGGCTCAGAATTAAAGTGAGAAAAAGTAGAAAGAAAGAAAGAAAAAAGAAAGAAAGAAAAAGAAAGAAAGAAGGGAGGGAGGAAAGAAGGAAGGAAGGAGGAAAGGAAAGAAAGAAAGAAAGTAGATAAAATAAAATAGGATAAAATAAAATAAAAAGTAATTATTAAGAAAAAAATTTTTCTTAAAGAAACACACACACACACACAAAACGAACGGGTAGAACCCTAGGACAAATGGTGGAAGCAAAGCTCTACAGACAAAATCTCACACAGATGCATACACATACACACTCGCAAAAAGGGGAAAAGGGGAATACATCATAAATCTTGCTCTCAAAGTCCACCTCCTCAATTTGAGATGATTCATTGTCTATTCATGTATTCCACAGATGCAGGGTACATCAAGTTGATTGTGGAGCTTTAATCCGCTGCTTCTTAAGCTGCTGGGAGAGATTTCCCTTTCTCTTCTTTGTTCTCACAGTTCCCGGGGCTGAGCTTTGGATTTGGCCCCTCCTCTGCGTGTAGATCGCCGTAGGGCGTCTGTTCTTCACTCAGACAGGACGGGGTTAAAGGAGCAGCTGCTTCGGGGACTCTGGCTCACTCAGGCCGCTGGGGAGGGAAGGGCGTGGAGTGCGGGGGTGAGCCTGCGGCGGCAGAGGCCAGCATGAAGTTGCACCTGCCTGAGGCGCGCCCTGTGTTCTCCCGGGGGAGCTGTCCCTGGATCCTGGGACCTTGGCAGTGGCGGGCTGTACAGGCGCCCCGGAAGGGGGGTGTGGATGGTGACCTGTGCTCGCGCACAGGCTTCTTGGTGGCAGCAGCAGCAGCCTTAGCGTCTCATGCCCGTCTCTGGGGTCTGTGCTGTTAGCCGCGGCTCGCGCCCATCTCTGGAGCTCCTTTAAGCAGCGATCTTAATCCCCTTTCCTCGCGCACAAGGAAACAAAGAGGTAAGAAAAAGTTCCTTGCCTCTTTGGCAGGTCCAGACGTTCCCCCGGACTCCCTCCCGGCCAGCCGTGGCGCGCTAACTCCCTGCAGGCTGTGTTCATGGCCCCAGTTTTTTCTTTTGCCCTACCCAGGTATGTGGGGACTTTCTTGCATTTTGGGAGGTCCGAGGACTTCTGCCAGCGCTCAGTAGGTGTTCTGTAGTTGTTCCACGTGTAGATGTATTTCTGATGTATCTGTGGGAAGGAAGGTGATCTCCGCGTCTTACTCTTCTGCCATCTTCCCCTTTATCCCTGAAGTATCCACTGTGAACATTTTATTCTAGGCACTCATGTCAAATTCCAAGAAATTGATGAGTGAGGATTGGAGTTATCTATTAAAAAACTGAAACACAACCAGTAGAGGAGACAGCAGAAAAATTTTAAAACACACCTTTGTTATTATTCCATGTGTACTAGATTTTGTTTATGTATTTTTATGCTATTTATTTTTTATCCTTTTTAAAATTAATTTTTATTGGAATATAGTTGCTTTACAATGTGTTAGTTTCTACTGCACAGCAAAATGAATCAGCTATATGTATACATATATCACCTATTTTTTGGATTTCCTTCCCACTTAGGTCACCACAGAGAACTGAGTAGAGTTTGCTGAGCTATACGGTAGGTTCTCATTAGTTATCTATTTTCTACACAGTATCAATAGTGTATATATATCAATCCCAATCTCCCAAATCATCCCACCACCACCCCTTTCCCCCCTTGTTGGCCATACCTTTGTTCTCTACGTCTGTGTCTCTCTTTCTGCTTTGCAAATAAGATCATCTATTTCTATTGAGCTTTATCTATGGTGATATGACACCATATCACATTTTTAATTATTGTAATTTTATAATTTGCTTTAATGTTTAGTAGGTGAATTATCTATATATTGTTCTTCTCTCATAAATAATTTAATTAATCTTGCTCATGATTTTTTTCAAGAAAGCTCTACAAGAATTTTACCAAGTTTTAAAAACACTTTCATTAGAATTTTATTTAAATTATATCAAGTGTGTAAATTAATTTGAAGGGACTGGATATTTTCATAATATTGAATCTTCGACATCCAAGAATGAGGTATATCCATTCATTTGTTCAAAATTTATCTAAGAAAAGTTCTATTGATTTCTTTAAGTACTTCCTACATATTATTGTTAAGTTTGATATATATAATGATTGTAAAATTTTCTCACCATCTTTCCTTACTGGATACAGATTATTATTGTTGGCATGGAAAAAAAATCCACAAATTTCTTCTGATTTTAACTTTAATTCATTTGAGTTTTGCAGAGCCAAAAAAAAATCACATCTGACAATAATGAATATTCTGTTCTTATCCTACCCTGGAGCTACACCTTGTTGTGCATGGACTAAAGGTCATAGAAATATGTCAATAAATAACAGTGGTGTTAGCAGGCATCATGTACTGTTTCTGATTTTTGCTGGAATGTCTTTAATGTTTCATCATTAGACATGCTAGAACACAGTGGAATAAAAAATTATCATGCTTTAAAAGTATTTATTCTTAGATTTGTATAGCTTTTTTCTGTTGTTAAGGATTGGATTTTGAAGTTTATCAAATATAATTTCTGTATTGTATCAATCAGGGATTGGCATTTCAAGTAATCCAGGTACAAAGAGTTTAATGTGGGAATTATTGGCTTAACATGTCTTGGAAGAACTAGAGAACAAAGGTCAGGAAGTTCAAATCTGAAGATCTCAGCCTGAAACATAACAGTAGGTGGTTCACAAGAACTCTGGTGAAAGCCACTATGAATCCCATGTTTGCAACTGCCTCAGAGAATAATGGCCTCTCTTTCTCTTGAACCCTATAAATCTCATGTCAGTGCTTGTTACTGGCAAATTCTGACTAGGAGTGGTAGCCCATGGCTTCTGCTCCTCAATAAAAGGATAGAGAAGTGATGCCAGGTGAACCGTCCAATTTATGAAGATGAGCCTTACTGTAAAGGGCATATAGGTTTTTTTAATGTGATGAATTATATTATTGGGTTTCCTAATATTAAGCCATGTTTGAAATAAAACCTACCTCATCATGGTATGTTTTTTAATATACTGTCAAATTTAATTTAAAACTTTTATTTAGCTGGGGTATTGTGTTATATTTATGAGAGAGTTCTGCAGTTGTATTGTGGTATCTTTGTTGTATTTTGCTACTGAGATTATATTTGCTTTATAAAATGAATTGGGAAGGTTGTCATCTTTTTCTGTATTCTGAAAGAATTTAAATTTATAATATGGGAATTACCTATTGTTTGATAGTTAGAAATAACTCACAAACACTTCTGGGTCCAATACCTTTTTTAATCCCCATTTTCCCCCAAATTTATGAGTAAATATTGATCTGTACTCTTCTCAATTTAACCAATAGAAAAAAATAAACTTTCTAAAGCTAAAGAAACATACATTTGTAGTGGAAATAGTTTAATAACTGAATTGGGACAAATTAATATAAAAGTACTAATACTTAGACATATTAGGGTGAAAATTTTTAATTTCAAAGGCAAAAAGTATTCTACAACATGGCAGCCAATTAACACAGATTACCCTTAAAGCAGTAAAAATTGTATCAGCCTTGGGCTTGAATATAAATTTAAAAGAAAGAAAACAAAGTATCCTTCTGAGAGAAAGGTTTTTTACCCAAAAGTTCTAAACTCAGCTAAATTGTTCTTTATATATGAAGTCAACAGAAAGACATTCTCATATATGCAAAGGCTCAGAAAGAATACCACCCAAATATTCTTAAAGAAAAAATTTTCAAAGATAAGCCTCTAGCCAATGGGAAATGCCTCAAAATAAACAACAAAAGAGATAACACAAACAACAAAAGAGAGGAGAAATGATAATAAAAAAGAATCAAGAGGAGCATCAACGGCAGTTCTGCAATGAGTAAATTTAAACATGTGGGGACTTCCCTGACATCCAGTGGTGAAGACTCCGTGCTTCCAATACAGGCGATGTTGGTTTGATCGGGGAACTAAGATCACACGTGCCGCATGTTGTTGCTGAAAAAAAAAAAGAGCAAATGTATAAAAAAACAAATAAATTTAAACATTTGTTGGAATTACTGATGCAAACCCAATGCAAATGTCAAAACATTCCTGAGAGGTCTAATATAAAATATTTTCTAAGATTAAGGGTTATCATTAATAGAATTTAAAACAGTGTAGCAACACAAAGATTTTTAAAAGGTTTATAAGTCATATGAGATTGGATATGAGGCAATTTGTTTTTTCAGTCACTGTTGGTAAAAGTAAATCTAATCACTTAATAAGATAGTTTCATAACACATTCTAGAATTTTTCTAAATGCATACCCTATGACCCAGTATTTCCAAAATTAGAATTCATTATGGAATAAACAGATAACATGCAAAGATTTATATTCAAAAGTGGTCTTCTCTCTTATTTATAACAGAAAAAAACATAGATGTATCATCTTCTCTTCCACGGCTTTGTCTTTCTATCCTTTTTCTCTAAATACTAATTTTATTTTCTGCAATGTTGCTTCTTTTCTTATGGAGACAGGAAAACTGTTGAATTGTAGATTTATTAAATTTTCTCTTTTCTAATTCAATCACTTTGAAGTTTTGTCCTTTTTTTTACCGATTACCTCCCTTTGTCTCAATTTATAGACTTGCTCTCTGATCTTTCCTCTGTTATTTTATAGAGATTAAGTTCTCTTGAATTTTACTTAAAATGCAGATGAAATGGCATTTTCTTCCATATGGCTCCACTTATACTATAACCAATAGAAATCCTTGGAATTTTATGACAGGTGAATGGTATTCCTTCATAGATACCAGCGCTGATACTGTGATTAAACATTTTGCATCTTAAAAGGAAGATATTATAAGAGGAGTTAGATTTTGTGCCCATATTTCCATGTAAGCAGAGAGTGCCCTTTGAATGGTGCTATATATACCAGTGATAGCAGTGGGATGACTCCAGCAGCAATGTGAAAAACAGGTAAGAGAGATGCTCACATCTCAGACAGGGGAACTACTTAGGAGGATATAAAAATACTCTGGGGGAAAAAAGATAATGAGGGTACACACCATACCTATTTCAATGGAATTGAGAAGAGAGGGTCAATCTGAGAAATATTTAATTGATACTAATAACAAACATGGTGGTTTATTCATGTGGGAATTGAGAGAGAGAACAGACAGAATAGAGAATTATTCAGAAATACTACCTTGGATGGCTGGGTTAAGGATTGCTAACTGAGACAGGAAATAAAGGGAGAAAATCAGACTTCTGGAGTTTAGACAATAATTTCAGTTTGGAATTTACTGAGTTGGGAATATTTAGGGGAAAAACAAGTGTAAATGCCAAGTAGACAATTTTAAAAATGGAGCTGGATCTCAAGTTTTTGAAGGTGGAGATATGGATTTGAGCATTATTAATAGACTGTAATTTAAAAAACAACTCTGAATCAGATTCCCCAAGAAGAAGGTATAGCAAGGAGAAAAGGTTGAAGATAGAAAACAGAAGGACATCAATTAAGGAATGCTTAGAAGAAAATCTAGTGAAGGGGGCTGAGAAGGAACAACTCAGTAATAAGATTAGAACTAGCGGGGTGTAGTGTCACAAAAACCATAGTAGGAGAAAAAAATAATTTTTTAAGCTATTCTAACTTAGAGAAAAATTTTAAAGTAAAGAATGGTTAAAGAGGGAATTCCCTGGCGGTCCAGTGGTCAGGACTCCATGCTTTCACTGCCAAGGGCCTGGGTTTGATCCCTGGTTGGGGAACTAAGATCCTACAGGCCACACGGCGTGACAATAAATAAATAGATAAATAAATAAATAAATAAAAGAGAAAAAGTTTTAAAAAGAATGGTCAAAGAATCAAGGGACTAGAGCCATTACAGAAGGTAAAGATTGAAGAGGGGGCTTCCCTGGTGGCGCAGTGGTTGAGAGTCCTCCTGCTGATGCAGGGGACACGGGTTCGTGCCCCAGTCCGGGAGGGTCCCGTGGAGCGGCTGGGCCCGTGAGCCATGGCCGCTGAGCCTGCGCGTCCAGAGCCTGTGCTCCGCAAGGGGAGAGGCCACAACAGTGAGAGGCCTGCGTACCGCAAAAAAAAAAAAAAAAAGATTGAAGAGGGCCCTGAGAGATGGTGATCCTGTCATTGGTAGTGTTGTAGAGCTAGATCTTGGAAATGTTGTGTGGAGACTATGAAATGTTGTAGCAGATTGAATAGTAACAAAAACCTGAGGAAGCTTGTTTGAAAAAGGAAAGGAAGACATAGCTTTTAAATACGTATTCAACAGTTCCCTATCTTTTTTCCTGTTCAATTTTATGTAAATTTTACTAAGGTATAAATTCAGGACAGTGTACAAATCATAAGATTATAGCTCAGTGAATATTCACAAAGTGAACATATGCGTGTAACCAACACGCAGATCAAGAGACAAACTAGCAGAATCTCAAAGGCCTCTTTTGCGTTCCCTTCTTTTCTCTACCCATCCCTCATTTCCACCAATATTAACATCATCTTGACATCCAACACACCATAAATCAGATATGTTGTCTCTGTACTTCCCTATATTTTAAAATAAAATGTAACTAATCTAATGTAACATTTTTCAATAATTCAGTCTAGTTATTATGAATGTAAATTACAGGGTAAGGCAGTAGTCTTATTGGCCTCCACATCCCCAGACCCTGGCAGAGAGCCTGAAGCATCATAGGTGCTACTAAATTAATTGAATGAAAGAATAAGCCTTCACAATCAGTTGTCATGCTTCTCACCCTTCTACTCCCCAGACTTTATTTGACATTTTCAAGGCCATCGCAACCGCTCTGGATTGAAATCATTCTCTTACTACAGCGTATGAAAAAAAGTAGAGGAGTATGGCAGGAAAAATTGCTTTTTCAAAGAATTAAAACTATTCATTTATTTCTAGTTGAGAGATATTTTAAGCTTTCCTCTTCCTTCAGTATTTGTTTAATGTCCTGTTCATTATTTCTAGCTCTGCTCAGGACCGTGTCCTAACAAGCTTCTCAAAAAGTCTCTCAATTCTACAACTCGTTAGCAAAATCCCAGACTCATTTTTCTACTTCAGGCTATTTTATAGCTTTACTAAATGTAGCTGTTGTTATTAACAGCAAGATCCTTAAGAACTAAGACTTATTTTATTCCTTAAATCATAAAGATATATCCTAAAATCATATAGCTCTATCTATAACTCCAAACATTTATATATTTGTATTGTAAAATACATTTGTTTGTAGTGAAAAACAGCTGAGGGGATATCTGATTAAAAAGCAACTATCATTGATTTCATATGGCTCTGTTAATTGCCTGCCATTCCTTCCATATATTTTTTATTTAATTTGATCTGATACCATTAAAATATTAACCTCAAGGAAACTTACAGGGATTCAAACATTTAAGATTAAAACCATAAGTTAAAGCTGCTTCTTTGCCCATACTCTCCACGCTTGTTTCTAACAAAAGCAAAGATTAAATGGAATCCTTTCTTACATTTGGGAAGTGCATTTAACTCACTTTGCCTGAACTGTATGTCCATTACGACAAAGCACCAAGATTACTTTCATGAATGAGTATAAAGATACATTCTTTTTTTTCAGTTCAGGAAAAAAATTCAAATCCTTTATTGTAATAGCTAGGTTGTGTTCCTATATCAAAAGCTCATTTGTGTACATAGGGGCTTCTGTTATCAAAAACAAAGCAGGACACTGTTGTTATAAAGTATTATTTTTGTTATAGTGAGCTATAAGGAGAAAAAATTTCAGATATGAAATACCCCATAGCTCTAGGACTTTTCAAATTGCAAATATTTTATATGAAAGAATACCAACTGAGAGTCATAGATATTCTAAAGTATTTATTATTTTAATCCTATCTACTTTAATTTGCACAGAAAACACAGATATAACTGATTGTTGAAGCAAGTATAAAAGCCAAGAAATATAGAAGGAGAAAGGGCAAGAAAAGGAATTTGGTTGAACCAGAAAGCCTGAACTCAGGATAACTACCGATTTAACAAAAAAATTAGCTTTAACCTTCTTGGTAATCAAGCCCCCCCCACCAAAAAAAAATAAAAAGAATATGAGTTGCACAGGTTTCTTAATATAATAAAAAGAATCATACTAGTTAGAAAAACTTCTTCCCTGATTTAAACTCTAAAACAAGCTAGGTATATGGGTGCATCTTCATATTGAACATACAGAACAAAATCACAGTTATTTTTAAAAACAGAGATTTTATAAAAGTTTTGAAATATTGAGCACATTATGAGAGTTTATACTGCTATATGTAAAAGTAAGTTGTGGTACTTTCAAGGCAAATACAAACTTTATTAACTGGATTTTCATGTCAGTTTTCAACTATCAACATTTAATATCTTTAAACATTTCTACATTGGCAAAACTTTTCTTAAACGGCAAAAATTCAAAGGTAAAGGTATTCAAGGAGGAAAGAAACAAGGAATTGACATTAAAATTTGTTGACTACAGCATCCTTGTAAGTTTTTGGTTACCTTTCCCTGTTTATGATGCATGAAGCTATGAATAATTTAGAAAATTATTCTAAATGATTTAGAATGTGTACAGCAAAAGTAGGACCCATATTTCCTGTTCAGTCTCCTCATTTTTACACAGAACATCCCCTTAATCTTTTCCAATATGTGGTTTCATAGTCTACAATAATCTCAAATATTTTTATCAACACAATAAACACTTGATATTTACAACATGGGCTGAATACTAGGTATTTCTTTCTGGAGAAATAGAGACCCATATCTAATTATTCATCTACCCTCTTTTGTTAAACTGCTTTAGGTACATTAATTTTAAAACTATTTCTGTGAGGAAAATATTTTATTCAAGAAAGCAGATATAGGAGATAGCAATGTTTTCTTCCTTATATATAAATAATGTTTTTACTTCCTTGTTGTCCTGCTACTTATTTATATATTTTCTACACTTTTCACTTTCATCACAAGCTGCTACAACAGACTCTGAGAACACAAGATTCTTAAGTCCAAAACATTGCAAAAGAAAAAGAAATGGTACTTATAAACTACGTGGGGTGCTGCAAACTCCTGGCAATTAATTTCAATTAAGTTATTTACAAGGTGTGCCACTACTACCTTGTGCCCAGATGTTTCAGTTGGCAAAATGTGATGGCCACCAATGTAGTCAATTTCAGTATGGAATTTTCACACTGAATTCACAGCACCTTCGTAACATTAGTACATGATGTCATCACCCTTTGCCTCATCATAACCATAAAAATGCCAATACGAGTTGCAACAAATTACTGCAGGCAATTGCTGAGTTCTAGCGATGTTGTAGTGAACACCTGGACTGGCTCGGAATCTAGCAGCTTTCAAAGTTTCGTTACCAGATGTTTGTGGAACAACTTATGTATGTATGGAAAACATACACTTTTTTTTTCATTTGCATGAGCGATTACCAGATCTTTGGAAGTAGTGGAAACACATGTTTCATGAAAAAAAAGTTAGCTAATAACAATTTTTTAGAGAAATATTTTTATTAAAGTCAGCACGGTTAGTCTTAAACACTCTGAATTGAATCTCCATAATCATGTTTATATGCAATTATTTGTTCACATAATAAAACACATCTTCACAAATTAGGTAAGTGGCTTAGTGGATTATATATACCTTTCTTTGGTGAAGAAAAAAAGAATTTAGGAAAGTTTCATTAATATTAAAATAAAAATCATCTTTCTGTCTGATTTTGATATTTTTGTATTTTTAGAATAATATCCATTTAATAATTGTCTTCCTTTTCTTAAATATCCTATGTCTTCCTAGAAGAAGACAGAGACTGTTTAAAATTGTCTGTATTTGTTTATTTTTGCCACTAATTTAAGATAATATTAACTTTCAGTGCATTTTAGGAAAATTTCACTTTGTTATTCAAATAATAAGTAGACTTAGAAAAACACTTTTCTGTATCATTTCAAAATATATTCTACACCCATAATGAGAATAAGAATAGGAAGAAAACCATTACTAATTTTTTGATGGCTCTATTTCTTGGAGGATTCTAAGTCTAAAGAAAGTGATGATATTTAATTTTTTAACTAAGTGAAATACTAGTCCTATTAAAACCAACAGGTCTCCCCTTTATTAAAGTTAAACTATTGTTCCCATTGTAATTCACTATTTTCTATAAGGACCTGAAATAGACTACATTTTCCTCCCTCTGGGCAACTGCAAGAAGTTGTTAAAACTATTAACAGCTGTCTGGTAACTGTTAGATTTTCAGTGATTTCATTTAGTTCAAAAGACCTCTAAATTTAACCAGGTGTTAAATTTATTAAGTCCTGGATAATATCAAAGGAGATTCTATTAGGGATGCATTTCAGGATTTGATGAATACATTATGTCCATAAAGGCCCACATATAAGAAAATATATTTCTGCTACTCACTAAACAAGCAGGTAAGTAAATGTCTGAAACAAAAACAAAAGCAAAAACAAAAAATCCTCCTGTCCTTTTTAAGAAGCAACAATTTCAACACCTTTACTGAGAAATGAGAATTACACATGCCATTAAAACAGACCTGTTCGCTATCAGGGTATAAACTGAATCAAGTGCCAGAAGCAAACGTACATTAATAGGCTGGAGAGTAAATTTGAAATGAAAAACCCCTTTGCAGCTTTAACACTTAGGAGATGGATACACATCACTCTTTGCACTGCTGTGAAGTTCACGGTGGTCCTGGGGTGCTACCCTGATGATTTAGTTTGACTTTCCTTCTTGTATGTCCAGGAATCCCTCCTCATCTCCCGGGAGTCATTCTGAGCTGGGGGTGGTGCTGCAAACAGGCGCCTCCAGGGCATCCCTAGGGAGGCACGGACCAGAGACACACTGAGAGTCGCTGTGGAGCCCACATTTTCTCATTCCTTGTTTGTTGTAAGACCTGGGCCCAAGAGGGTGCACAAGAATGCCACGTGAATATAGTCCCCTATGTTTTGTTAAGAAAATGTAAATGTTTCACTGTTGCATTTTTAACCTGAAATGATCCTGAAAGTTTAATCTTGACCCGTAGGCAAAATAACAGAGTACCTCTTAATGCCTATTTTAAAAATAAGCTGCAATTTGTTTTTAGTCCTTGGGACATTTTTACACTCCCATTAAATAAAAGAAATAATCACAAAGGAAATTAAACCACAAAGAAAATATGTTAAAGCCATGTTTAGCATCTGACCTAAATATATAAAACAAAGGAAATACATGACTGTGGTTAAGACTTGGTCTTTAACCCGTCTATTGCATTTACAGCACGTGGTAACATGGTAACAATATGTCAAAAAGATTCTTAAGCTGTATTTACTCAAAACAACATATTTGGAAGAAGAGTGAAAAATTCAGGGAATTATTCCAATGTTTATGCACTTGAAGTAAAGTTTCCAGTTTTTTAGGAGTATCAGTAGTGTTAGAAAGGTCAGAATTGATGATTTGGGGATGCTTACTACTTATATCTCCTCCATATGCAAATATAATTTCCAGTGAAATAGCTGAACATCCATGGGTAGTACAAGTCACTCAAGTCAGCACACCATGAAGCTCTAGTGTCCACAGGCAATCTGGTCAAAATTATTCCCAGTCCAACTTCCCCATCCTTATATTCCCCAAAGAATGAAACAGTTAAAGGAGTTCAGCACTGGCACCCAAAATGCCTTTCAGTAGTCTGAATTCTCTTTATATGTTAGAGGTAATACACCACATTTTCCCACTGCTTCATTTGATATCCTTAAGCCCACATATTAATGAAGGCAAGAAACAAGAGCAACACTCAGAATCTTTGTTTTATCCCTAAGGGGTCATCCTGACATGCTTGGTCTGAGACCCAGGCTTTGCCCACTGCATGATTTTATCACCTCAAATTGAAACTTCAGGATTTTAGCCATCCCAAAAATTTAGTCCAGTTCAACTTGCAAGTAGTCATGTATATATTAGATCATATGATAAAGTAGAAATTATTCATTGGCAATTAAGTTTTTCACATAATGAAAAGATGAACACCATATTTTTATTATTGCTAGAGGCATTGCCCAGTAGGTATATTTAAATAGTACATTGCCCTGCAGATGCATATTTAGGATTTCTAAATGTCCAGTATGTTCTATATAATCTAAGCAAATCAGGTGGTTAAGGATCCTTGTCATGTATTGGAGAGTGGTTGAAGAAATCCATTCTGGTGGGAAGATACAATCCTGTCTAAGACAGCACATTGGGCCTACTCCAAGGAGCTAATGTAAGAAGTGGAGTTCTGCTATCCTCTTGGCATGAATCGTAAAGAAATGTATAAATGTGTCTTTGGAAAGTCTGTTTTTGTTGAAGCAGCATTTTGATAATATCCTAACTTTCCCCCTTTGTGAAGATCTTTCTTTACATGTATTTGCTTAATTGCATTTCAGCTTTCTCTACTAGGTTCAGATGAGTTGATTATTTGGGGAGTATTTAGTATCAAAAATAACTAGGAAATTTACAACTGGAATAGAAGAAAGAAAAATTGAGTTGTTTGTTTAAATACTTTTATCATGATTAAATTTGGCCCTTATTTGAAGGTGCCCTTAAAAACTGCATCAACAAACTAGTCTATATAGGATGGATAAACAACAAGGTCCTACTGTCTAGCGCAGGAAACTATATTCAATAACATGTGATAAACCATAATGGAAAAGAATATGAAACAGAATATATATATATTCATAACTAAGTCACTTTGCTGTACAGCAGAAATTAACAAAACATTGTAAATCAACTATACTTCTATAAAATTAAAAAAAAAATTTTTTTAAACTGCATCAAAGCAAGCAGGAGCCTGACAGCTGAACACAATGCATCCATGTAGATGGAGAGTTAGCCTGCCTAGAAAGAAGCCATTGTGCTATATCGTGATTGGGAAGTGCCTCACCGTGGTAGGTTTTATTTAGCATCTGCGCCAAAACCTTCACTCACCAGCTATTGAAGTTCTGAGAGACAACCCACAGAGAAGCTCAGGGACAAAATTAGATGGGAGTTTCCTACCCCTTAATTAAATTTCAACTGATTTCTGCAGTGACAGGGCTCCAATTAGAGGACGAGTTCAGAGAAAGTCTAACATAGTTACCTGTGGCTGTATCATAAGTTTTAATGCAACCCAGGGTGTGGAGAGTACAATCTTAAGTGAGCCTTCTTTATCTGTCTTAACAGTGACAAATTTAACTCAGATAAATCATAAAGCCTGGAGGGAAAGTTTCTTTTCTTTGTTGAGTTTTTTCCTAAGTAGTCTAATCCACATATATGAATCACACATAAATACAGTTCTTGGGGAGACGATTTCCCTTTGTTCCACATGAAGTATATTTCCCACAAAAGCCATCCACAAAATCTGGTTCTAAGATTTTCACACACTCGACAAATACTACCACCATATAATGCTGGCATGCTATCAGCATTTCCTATATATATATCTACTTATATATGTAGGTACATATATTATATTCAAATAATAGTAAAGATACTAGAAAGGAATAGTAGTGCACTTCGTGATGATCTTTGTGAGATTTCCAAATTCTCAAAGTCTCAAACCTTCTCAAAGCAGAAGACATAATGATTTCTTTAAAATGTCACTAAAAATCTGTTCCCCTGTCTCTCTATTTAAAATGAGTATGGCCCATCCATTTTAAGTCAGCATTTTCAAAAAGGATCAACTGAAACTTGAACGGGCAGAAGGAAAAATGTTTCCACTTCTACCAGACTTAAAAGAAGTTGGGCATCTTTTCATATTTTTCTTGTTAACATTGTAATACAAAACATCTGTAATAATTTAGTAAATTAAATACATTAAAACAACAAATAAAAGCTGTAATGAATAAAATACAGAAGACCCCATGCAGCTGCCTGTTCTTTTCTTGACAAGCTGCATGGTTAAGTAGCTAGAGACATGAGTAACTGCACAGGCAGGAAATACACTGGCGAGCAGGACAGAGAGCTGCCCTGTGTTCACGTGAAAACCAGCTTTGACTGATTTCATCACCTTTGTAACAGAATGCCATATTCTGCCATTTCTCTCCAATTCTCTTCCTGTCTGTGGAAACAGTAATCTCATAACTTCTTTCTCCTATATCATTCTTGTCTAATCCCATTTTCTCTTACCTGCCAGTTCTCTTTTCTATATCTTTCCATCATCAGAACTACTACGTTTATCCAAACTGTTATCTCCTACCTAGATTACTGAGAAGGTTTTGAGCTCATATCTCTCTCTTCATTCAAGTTTAGCCATTATATAGAAGTCAAGTGCCTTGTCTCAAGTAATTCAAATAATTCTCAGAAAAGAACTTAGAGTGACAGACAAATGCTTAATGGAGAAAATCTAAATTCTTTGACCTCGTTACTTATGGGCCTCTATCACCAAGTCCTTCTGAAATTATCCCTTTTCAGCTATTAGAATTCTACCAATAGAGTCTCTTAATTTCATACAGACCACCTTCTATTACATACCTATTTCAATCACACACATTCATGGCTCACACCTCTTGGCCATTGTATGAGCTGATCTACCAAGAATGAATGAATGCCCACTTCTTTCATCATGACAGTCGACATCTGAGGGCTGCAAACTCAGATGTCTTCAGGAGCAGGGCAGGTAGCATACTCATGATCGAGTAAATGAGGGGAAAATACACGAAGGAGGGAGGACCTTCAAGATGGTGGAGGAGTAAGACATGGAGATCAGCTTCCTCCCCACAAATAAATAAAAATTACATCTACATGTGCAACAGCTCCTACAGAAAACCTACTGAATGCTGGCAGAAGACATCAGGCTTCCCAAAAGGCAAGAAAATCTCCAAGTACATGGTCATGTGGCTGACAGGGTCTTGGTGCTCTGGCTGGGTGTCAGGCCTGAGCCTCTGAGGTGGGAGAGCCGAGTTCAGGACATTGGACCACCGGAGACCTCCCAGCCCCACGTAAAATCAATTGGTGAGAGCTCTCCCAGAGATCACCATCTCAATGCTAAGTGCCAATTCCACTCAACAACCAGAAGACTCCAGTGCTGGACACTCCATGCCACACAACTAGTAAGACAGGAACACAACCCCACACATTAGCAGAGAGGCTGGCTAAAATCATAATAAGGTCACAGACACCCCAAAACACAGCACTAGATGTGGTCCTGCCCACCAGAAAGACAAGATCCAACCTCATCCACCAGAACACAGGCACCAGTCCCCTCCACCATGAAGCCAACACCACCCACTGAACTAACCTTACCCACTGGGGGCAGACACCAAAAACAATGGGAACTATAAACATGAAGCCTGCAGAAAGAAGCCTCAAACACAGTAAGTTAAGCAAAATGAGAAGACAGAGAAAAACTCAGCAGATGAAGGAGCAAAGTAAAAACCTACCAGACCAAATAAATGAAGAGGAAATAGGCAGTCTACCTGAAAAAGAATTCAGAATAGTGATAGTAAAGATGATCCTAATCTTGTAAATAGAATGGAGAAAGTACAAGGAATGTTTAACAAGGATCTAGAAGAACTAAAGAGCAAACAAACAATGATGAACAACACAATAAATGAAATTAAAAATTCTCTAGAAAGAATCAATAGCAAAATAACTGAGGCAGAAGAACGGATAAGTGACCTGGAAGATAAAATAGTGGAAATAACTACTGCAGAGCAGAATAAAGAAAAAAGAATGAAAAGAATTGAGGACAGTCTCAGAGACCTCTGGGACAACATTAAACATACCAACATTTGAATTATAGGGGTCCCAGAAGAAGAATAAAATAAGAAAGGAACTGAGAAAATATTGGAAGAGATTAAAGTTGAAAACTTCCCTGATATGGGAAAGGAAATAATCAAATCCAGGAAATGCAGAGAGTCCATACAGGATAAAACCCAAGGAGAAACACATGGGGACAGATATTAATCACACAAACAAAAATTAAATACAGAGAAAAAATATTAAAAGTGGCAAGGGAAAAGCAACAAATAACACACAAGGGAATCCCCATAAGGTTACCAGCTGATCTTTCAGCGGAAACTCTGCAAGCCATAAGGGAGTGGCAGGGCATTTTTAAAGTGATGAAAGGAAAAAAACCTACAACCAAGATTACTCTACCCAGCAAGGATCTCATTCAGATTTGGCAGAGAAATTAAAACCTGTACAGACAAGCAAAAGCTAAGAGAATTTAGCATCAACAAACCAGCTTTACAAGAAAGGCTGAAGGAACTTCTCGAGGCAGGAATCACAAGAGAAGGAAAAGAAGACCTACAATAACAAACTCAAAACAATTAAGAAAATCATAATAAGAAAATACATATCAATAATTACCTTAAATGTAAATGGATTAAATGCTCCAACCAAAAGACATAGACTGGCTGAATAGATACACAAACAGGACCTGTACATATGCTGTCTACAAGAGACCCACTTCAGACCTAGGGACACATACAGACTGAAAGTGAGGGGTTGGAAAAAGATACTCCATCCAAATGAAAATCAAAAGAAAGCTGGAGTAGCAATTCTCATATCAGACAAAATAGACTTTAAAATAAAGACTACTACAAGAGACAAGGACGGACATTACATAATGATCAAGGGATCAATCCAAGAAGAAGATATAACAATTGTAAATATTTATACACCCAACATAGGAGCACCTCAATACATAAGTCAAAGGATTACAGCCATAAAAGGGGAAATCGACAGTAACACAATCAAAGTAGGGAACCTTAACACCCCACTTTCACCAATGGACAGATCATCCAAAATGAAAATAAATAAGAAAGCACAAGCTCTAAATGACACATTAAAAAAGATGGACTTAATTGTTATTTATAGGACATTTCATCCAAAAACAACAGAATACACACTCTTCTCAAGTGCTCATGGAACACTCTACAGGATAGATCATATCTTGGGTCACAAATCAAACCTTGGTAAATTAAGAAAATTGAAATCCTATGAAGTATCTTTTCCAAACACAACGCTATGAGACTAGATATCAATTACAGGAAAAAAACTGTAAAAATACAAACACACGGAGGCTAAATGATACACTACAAATAACCAAGATGTCACTGAAGAATTCAAAGAGGAAATCTAAAAATACCTAGAAACAAAGACAATGAAAACACAATGACCAAAAACCTATGGGAGCAGCAAAAGCAGTTCTAAGAGGGAAATTTATAGCAATACAATCGTACCTCAAGAAACAAGGAACATCTCAAATAAACAACCTAACCTTACACCTAAAGCAATTAGAGAAAGAAGAACAAAAAAACCCCAAAGTTATCAGAACGAAGAAAATCATAATGATCAGATCAGAAAAAAATCAATCAGAAAAAAAAAGAAATGAAGGACACCATAGCAAAGATCAATAAAACTAAAAGCTTGTTCTTTGACAAGATAAACAAAATTGATAAACCATTAGCCAGATTTATCAAGAAAAAAGGGAAGAGACTCAAAACAACAGAATTAGAAAAGGAAAAGAAGTAACAACTGACACTGCAGAAATACAAAGGATCATGAGAGGTTACCACAAGCAACTATATGCCAATAAAATGGACAACAAGGAAGATGGAAGAAATGGACAAGTTCCTAGAAAAGCACAACCTTCCAAGACTGAACCAGGAAGAAATAGAAAATATAAACAGACCAATCACAAGCACTGAAATTGTGATTGTGATTAAACATCTTCCAACAAAGAGAAGCCCAGGACCTGATGGATTCACAGGTGAATTCTATCCAACATTTAGAGAAAAGCTAGCACCCATCCTTCTCAAACTCTTCCAAAATATAGCAGAGGGAGGGACTCTTCCAAACTCATTCTACGAGGCCAGCATCACCCTGACACCAAAACCAGACAAAGATGTCACAAAGAAAGAAAACTACAGGCCAATATCACTAATGAACATAGATGCCAAAATCCTCAACAAAATACTAGCAAACAGAATCCAACAGCACATTAAAAGGATCATACACCGTGATCAAGTGGGGTTTATCTCAGGAATGCAAGGATTCTTCAGTATACGCAAATCATTCAATGTGATAAGCCATATTAACAAACTGAAGGAGAAAAACCATATGATTATCTCAGATGCAGAAAAAGCTTTCAACAACAATCAACACCCATTTATGATAAAAACTCTCCAGAGAGTAAGCATAGAGGGAACTTACCTCAACATAATAAAGGCCATATATGACAAACCCACAGCCAACATCATTCTTAATGGAGAAAAACTGAAACCATTTCCACTAAGATCAAGAACAAGACAAGGTTGCCCACTCTCACCACTATTATTCAACATACTTTTGGAAGTTTTAGCCACAGAAGTCAGAGAAGAAAAGGTAATAAAAGGAATACAAATCGGAAAAGAAAAAGTAAAACTGTCACTGTTGCCGATGACATGATACTATACATAGGGAATCCTAAAGATACAACCAGAAAACTACTAGAGCTAATCAATGAATTTGGTAAAGTTGCAGGATACAAAATTAATGCACAGAAATCTCTGGAATTCCTATACACTAATGATAAAAATTCTGAATGAGAAATGAAGGAAACACTCCCATTTACCTTTGCAAAAAAAGAATAAAATACCTAGGAATAAACCTACCTAAGGAGACAAAAGACGTGTATGTAGAAAACTATAAGACACTGATCAAAGAAATTAAAGGTGATACAAACAGATGGAGAGATATACGATGTTCTTGGATTGGAAGAATCAACATTGTGAAAATGACTCTACTACCCAAAGCAATCTACAGATTCAGTGCCATCCCTATCAAACTACCACTGGCATTTTCCACAGAACTAGAACAAAAAATTGCACAATTTGTAAGGAAACACAAAAGACCCCGAATAGCCAAAACGATCTTGAGAAAGAAAAATTGAGCTGGAGGAATCAGGTTCCCTGACTTCAGACTATACTACAAAGCTACATTTATCAAGACAGTATGGTACTGGCACAAAAACAGAAACATAGATCAATGGAACAGGATAGAAAGCCCAGAGATAAACCCATGCACATATGGTCACCTTATATTTGATAAAGGAAGCAAGAATATACAATGGGGTTTCCCTGGTGGTGCAGTGGTTGAGAGTCTGCCTGCCGATGCAGGGGACATGGGTTCCTGCCTTTGGGAAGATCCCACATGCCACAGAGTGGCTAGACCATGGCCACTGGGCCTGCGCATCCAGAGCCTGTGCTCCGCAACAGAAGAGGCCACAACAGTGAGAGGCCCGCGTACCACAAGAAAAATAAAAGTTAAAAAAAATAAAAATAAAAAGAATATACAATGGAGAAAAGACAGCCTCTTCAATTAGTGGTGCTGTGAAAACTGGACAGCTACATGTAAAAGAATGAAATTAGAACACTCCCTAACACCATACCCAAAAATAAGCTCAAAATGGATTAAAGACCTAAATGTAAGGCCAGACACTATCAAACTCTTAGAGGAAAACATAGGCAGAGCACTCTATGACATAAATCACAGCAAGTCCCCTTTTGACCCACCTCCTAGAGAAACAGAAATAAAAACAAAAATAAACAAATGGGACCTAAAGCAACCTAAAAGCTTTTGCACAGCAAAGGAAACCATAAACAAGACACTAAAAGACAACCATCAGAATTCGAGGAAATATTTGCAAACAAAGCAACTGAAAAAGGATTAATCTCCAAAATATACAAGCAGCTCAAGAAGCTCAATGTCAAAAAAACAAACAACCGAATCCAAAAATGGGCAGAAAACCTAAATAGACATTTCTCCAAAGAAGATATACAGATTGACAACAAACACATGAAAGGATGCTCAACATCATTGATCATTAGAGAAATGTAAATCAAAACTACAATGGGGTATCACCTCACACTGGTCAGAATGGCCATCATCAAAAAATCTACAATCAATAAATGCTGGAGAGGGTGTGGAGGAAAGGGAACCCTCTTGCACTGTTGGTGGGAATGTAAATTGATACAGCCACTATGGAGAACAGTATGGAGGTTCCTTATAAAACTAAAAATAGAACTACCATATGACCCAGCAATCCCACTACTTGGCATATACCCTTAGAAAACCATAATTCAAAAAAAGTCATGTAACACCACGTTCATTGCAGCACTATTTACAGTAGCCAGGACATGGAAGCAACCTAAGTGTCCATCTACAGATGAATGGTAAAAGAAGATGTGACACCTATATACAGTGGAATATTACTCAGCCATAAAAAGAAACAAAATTAAGTTATTTGTAGTGAGGTAGATGGACCTGGAGACTGTCATACAGAGTGAAGTAAGTTAGAAAGAGAAAAACAAATATTGTATGCTAACACATATATATAGAATTAAAAAAAAAAGTTTCTGATGAACCTAGGGGGAGGACAGGAATAAAGACGCAGATGTAGAGAATAGACTTGAGGACACAGGGAGGGGGAAGGGTAAGCTGGGACGAAGTGAGAGAGTGTCATGGACATATATACACTACGAAGTGTAAAATAGATAGCTAGTGGGAAGCAGCTGCATAGCACAGGGAGATCAGTTCAGTCCTTTGTGACCACCTAGAGGCGTGGGATAGGGAAAGTGGAAGGGAGACGCAAGAGGGAGGTGATATGGGGATGTATGTGTACATATAACTGATTCACTTTGTTATACAGCAGAAACTAACACAACATTGTAAAGCAATTATACTCCAATAAAGATGTTTAAAAAAATGTAGTGCAGTTACATTATAATTATAAAATATTCATAATTCCTCACTCACATCCACTGTGAGTTTCATTTATTACTTTGAGCATTAAATTCTATTTAATTTGAAAATTTTTCCAAATTCTGTAAATAAAATACTGTGTCTGAAAAAAAACAAAACAAAACACGAAGGAGTGGTACAGAGTATGGCTAAATTGGAAAGAGCTGGTCTCGTGTAAAAACATTCAAATTTAAGTTGTTTTACAAAATACCATCCTGGCCCAACAAAACGTAGTAGAGTTAATTTGTCAAGGGCCAGAAATTTGCAACCTCTGAGTTATAATTACCAATATCTTCATTAAGATCTGTTAAAAATTTACCTTCAGAACATCTTTCTGAAGATT
Organism: Neophocaena asiaeorientalis asiaeorientalis; assembly: GCF_003031525.2. Taxonomy (NCBI): domain Eukaryota; kingdom Metazoa; phylum Chordata; class Mammalia; order Artiodactyla; family Phocoenidae; genus Neophocaena; species Neophocaena asiaeorientalis. The sequence goes on along the minus strand of NW_020176571.1, from coordinate 22,297,315 downwards.
TCCATCTGTAGTCTTTATTTTCTATTCCTTCAGTGATTTCTAGACAGTTTGACTTACATTGCAATACAATTACTTTTGCTCTCTACTTTGTTCATTTATGGCTATATTATTTTCTCAGTTATCCAGGAAATTTATTTTGGTCAAAAAGAGGTCTTGGGTTTTGATTCTTTTGTCCTCATGTTCTAGAGATAACTTTCCTCCACTTTTATACATAAAAACATGCTGGTTAAGCATAAAAAAGAATCAATAAATCAATGTACTACCAGGGTAAGATCTTCTGAAAAATTGTCTCTCTAGCTTACTTAGCATTTTCTCTGGTTTCCTAGAAAGAAACAAATTGAAAAGTAAGGAAAAGGAAACTGTGGGATTCAGAGTGAAATAAAGAGAAGCAAACTGGTGTTTTTTTTTTTTTTTTTTTTCAAACTGGTGTTTTGATACAGTTTATTTAATGTTAATCAGTCTCCAGTCAAGAAAGCTAAATCACATGTGAAAATAGCACTAGATGGGGAATTCTCACTTTATAACTGTGGCCAAATAATTTACTATTTGGCGGGATGTTTCCTTACATATAAAACGGTGTGTTTGGGGTGTGGTGGTAGGGGCAAGGTGGGGGTAGCCTTTCTGGAGAACACATTTTGGAATATCTGCTTAGCCTATGATCCCCTTAACTACCTCCCCTCCCCACCCCAGACTACAGGGATATATTCCGTTAAGTCACGTGACCCTCATTTCTGGACCACAGCTAATTGGAGTATGAGTGGCATCCATCAATGTCTCTCCCTCAGGGAATGGAACTGTAGTGGAGAGAAAGAGATTCAGTGTGTAATGTTTCATGTTGTAGCATATAAATTTGGGCCACATCCTACCTAACTGATCAGGAGAGAGAGAAATACAGAAGATAAAAGCAGGGACGAGAGATAAGTGATAGAACTGGCCTGGGTTCAAGACCTCCTTCCTGTTACCACTTCCAGTCATTCTGTTTGTAGTTATCAGCAACCAACAGTCTAATATTCAAGGTTCCTCTCTACCCTTTAATTCTGTGATGCTATACATTTAAGTTTTCTCATCTGTAAAATAGAGGCTGTGAGTGGAAAAACAGTTAACAGGATAGTTCATTTTAGTGGGACTCGAAAACCATGTAGTCAGCCAAAACTGTCCACACAAGTTGTGTTTCCTGGGATAGAAGGCAGAGTTTGTCATAATGACACATATCTTACTTTCCACCCAAGGTGATGATACGGAGTTCAGGAAAAAAAATAACCTAAAAAGCTGTGAGGATTACTAAGGTAATATCTGAAAGAGGTTTTAAGTTTCCCAAATATAAGAAACATATGGAGCCTAAGAACTTTATGCATTTCTTTTTACATGTATAAGGATCCCGAGGAGAGAGGCTCAAGTATATTCGTACATAATTGTCATGAAATTATCCATAATACTTTCAACATTGTGCAAAATAAATGCTTGCTGGGTAGTTTTTTAAATTGTTTGATCTATTAAATGGACTTAATAAAGAGACAATAATTCAAAGGGCTGTGAATGGTATTACACCCTTACACATTGGGCTGAAAGGACTTAATTTCACTGAGCGATTTTCGGTTTCAGTATTCTTGGAACTTCTGGCTGGTAGTTTCACTCCATGTACTCTCCTGTGTGAGTGCGATAGAGTCTTGTTGCAGGACGAAGGGCTATGAGAGTAGAAGCTGGTCTGTCACATATCAAATTGTGCTCCTAAAAACATAACTACAGATGAAGGAAAAAAGTTTATGAAAGGCTTGTCCCCCAAAGCAGATGTTTGTAGTAGCCTCCAAAATCAGGGCATCTCTTTGGAATAGCACCTCCTTCCTTTATTTTAGCCTAACAATCTTTCCTTTCTTAGAAAGAGAAGAAGACAAAAGAGGAGAAAGAGGAGGGGAAGGAGAGAGCAAAGAAGACAAAAAGAAGAGACCAGAAGAGAAAGAGAGAGAAAAAGAGAAGAAGAGAAAGAGAGCAGGGGAGAGAAAGCCGGTTTTCTTCCACCTGTGTTCACACTCAGACTTCTGGAGTCATCCCCCTGATTTTGCCCCCTCCCCTCCTTTACTCTCTTGAATCTCTTGCGATCTGGCTTTTCCCTCCTTCACACTGAGAAAATTATTTTTGAGACTGTCTCCGAAAGCCCTAGAGCAGCACAATTTGATGGACACTTAATTATTATTGCAACGGATTTTTAATAGAATTCAAAATATTTACCAAACTTCATTTGAAATGCTTGCCATTCTTACTTTATGTGGCAATTACTTGATCTTCCTCTACCTCTATTTGTTCTATCTCCTTCTTCTTCAGCCTCTTTTTTCTACAATCTGTCCTTCTACACTCTGGTTTACCTCCAAGATTTTGGCCTTGCACTTGTCTGTTCTCATCTACACGTTCTTCATGGCAGTCTTGGCCACTCCTGTACTCTCAGGTGCCAGGTATTTATGACTCTTGACTTTTTTTTTTGTTTTTTTTTTTTTGCGGTACGCGGGCCTCTCACGGTTGTGGCCTCTCCCGTTGCGGAGCAGAGGCTCCGGACGCGCAGGCTCAGCGGCCATGGCTCACGGGCCCAGCCGCTCCGCAGCATGTGGGATCTTCCCGGACCGGGGCACGAACCCGTGTCCCCTGCATCGGCAGGCGGACTCTCAACCACTGCACCACCAGGGAAGCCCTGACTCTTGACTTCTTATCTTTAGTACAGGCCCTTCTCTCGAACTTCAGATTTGTATTTCTAGGCTCCTAATAGACCTCTATACTAGATGTATCACAAACACTGATATAAGCTTAACTGATCCAAAATTCTGTTCCACTTCATTAGATCTTAGTATCCAAGTCAGAAACTTCAGAATCACTTCTTCTTCGTTACTCTTATCTAAAAATTCATTACATCTGGTTGAGTCGATGGATGTCTCTGGGATCAACTCCGTACCCACTGTTTCTGTCTTGCTTCAGACTCAGCATTTCTTTCTTATTCTGTTGCAGCAGCCTCTGACCAGATCTCCTTGCCTGCAGGCTTTCTCACGCTTCCTCCCTCCTGAATCTGTGTTCGACATTGTTGCCGCTGGTATCTAAAGCACAAAACTAGTCATGGCACTTCTCTGCTTAACATCTTTCAGTGACTTTTCATCACCTATTTTTTAAAAATCAGTTCCTTTCCTTGATGAACATAAAAGGCCCTTCAGGATCTGACTCCCTCCTCCCTGTTATTGTATTTCCCCATTTTCCCCTACTCATTCTTTGTGGTTCAGCCTTAACTATCTCCTTGCAGTTTCTCAAGCATGCAGTTTTTGGACAGGCTGATGCATTTGCCTGGAATGATCTTTCCTTCTTGGGCACTTAACAAATTCCTGCTCAGTATCTGAAAATTCCATAAACATCACCCTCCATGTGCATCTTCCTACAGCCATTCTCACCCAAAGCACAGAGGTACATGCCTACGTTAAACTTTTTCTCTCCGTGTAGTAGTTTACAACACAAGGGGGCCCCATCAGTCCTCAAGTCCCATGAGAAATGCCTTACTCACCTTTATTTCAGTGTTTTAAGTTTGCTTGATGCATAATATGTGCTCAGTGAATGTTTGAATGAATGACAAATGAATAAACACAGAAAATGACTAGAGAGAGGGGGTAGCTTGTTGAATGTATTTAGAATTCCTTTCCTGTGCCACTTGGACTATATGTAACACTATGCAAAAATTTCCTTAAATCTCTTGAAAGCTAAGTTTCAGAGAAGCAGAGAACTGCATAATAAAGCAAAAGTTTGAAAATGAAGCTCCTTTATAAAAAAAAAGAAGTGCTTTCTTAACTCAAAGCAAGTATCTGAACTAATTTAAAGGAGAAATTTTTCCTTTTGTTACTAATTGCTGAAATAAGAGAAATCACGTCTGGCTTTCTCATTGTTAATTCTTCCACTAGAAATACTTGAAAAAGAGTAACCAGTCTTACAGCCTGTAGGATCACTTTCACCCAGGGAACAAAACCTGGACAAGTGCGTCACCAACTACCTGGCAAAATCCTCTAGCAGACCTGCATCTACACGCACGTCTCTGATTTTATAAGATCCTATACCTGACAATAAACACATCAACAGTGCATCTAGACTACGAGGTCATACGCAGAAATTTATGACTTCAGCATGAGTGGAGATTGTGGGGCAACAGAGCTTAGATCAGGTGAACTTCAAAATAGAAAAAGCATTTGTGTGTTCATGTGGAAAGGAAACAGGAAAGAAACATGTTAACAAAAGAATGACTTGTCATCATTTTGGGAACTACTGGAGCAAAGAATTATGAACTTAATCCAATACCTGGATAATTGTAATGACGTACAGAGCTTTTCAGGAAGATTTCTACTAACTCTTGCGTGAGAAGTGGGTGAAGAATAGCAATTAAAAGTGCATGTGAAGATCAGTTTGCAAAAGGCATTTCCATTTACATTAAGAAATTTCTTTCTTTGGATGGTAGATGATGTCAGATTGAAAACACGTTGACAAGCTGAAAGAATATTTCCCCGAATAGGAAATGGAAATAAAGGAACTTCCATGAGCCACAGGCCTGGCCAGAATCTTTGCCTCTTAAATAATGTTTATACTGTTTCCTCCTCCTCCCTTGGCAAACCCCATATCTTTCCTCTCTTTATCTGTACTAATTGTTCGTATCTTCCCTAATAATTTTTTTTCTTTTCACTTGGAGGGAGGGATGACTTTACCATTTCCAGAGCCCAGAAGTCCTAGGACAAGCGTAGCCAAATTCTGCTCGACCACAAGTCCAACATGAACAGACAATGCATGGAAAGGAAAAAAGCAGAGCAGCATCACCTTTGTGTTATTTTGAATCTTCTCAGCAAAGTTATAAAAATCTATTCCATTAAAATCTCCACTTAAATCTTTAAATTGCTGATTCTGAATACAAATAATAAATGGTAAGCTATCATTATTCGTATTCCATTCATTGGAATTTATAATGAAAAAAAACAAAAAGCCTTGTGGTCAGACCCAGTTTCATGCAACGCCGGTCTCTGTCTCTGATTACAGAGATGTTTTATGGGGAAATGTGAGTTGAATTTTCTAATGTCAGACTAAAGTGTTTAGAATTGCACTCCCCAATTCTCTATTTTCTTTCCATAATCTAACGTTAATTTTATTATGCAGTAATTCTCTCTTCAATTCATTTATATATGTAGTCTCCCTTCTCTTCTGGAGGTAATAAATTTCAAGTTTTCCATCCATCATATAAGATATACGTTTTTCTTCTAAATTCCCGTTTAACAAATTTTATGGGGGTGTTCCCCATTTTAATAGGATTATCACTATACTTCACAATTTTAGAAATTTAGGTTTTAATTTTTTTTGAAACAACCATTATTGAAGCTGAAAATTCTTAAATTTTTTGCTCTCCAAATAATTTATGCAGTGCACTTGACTTTACCTAGCTTCTTGGGTTAAAACACGTAATTATGGTTTAGTACAAAAGCTATCCATTGTTATGTACTTTTTTAGCTTGTTTTGATTGTGGTTGCATATTGGGCTGCTGTCACCTGATTTCTCCAGCTGTGGTTTTCAAGGATTTCCAGTTTCTTGTTTCATTTTTTTAAATGAAAATAATGGTTCTCTTTATTAATTAAAAATCCAACAAATAAAAATTTCCAAAAAAATATAATAAAGAAAATGAGTCACTTGACTATCTTCCTTGCAAAGATCACTGCAGTCGACTTTCTCCTGAATACTTTTTCTTTGCTCATATTCTGATATATTATTTTCCTAAAAGGAAAAAAAAATACAGACATGATTCTTGACTTGGGAAGAGTCTGGGAGGAAAGGAGTGGTGTGGTTGGTGATTCAGAACCATCTGGGGATCTTTCTCAAAGTACACATGATTCCCCACCTTATTCAAACCTGATTCCCGAAAAGGCAAATCAAAATGAGTGGGGGGAGAGAAGAGTGAATGATATATCCCACCTTAGCCTATCATTATCCTACCATTCCCACCTCTCCATTTGAGAATTATTGTTCTAACGCCACTTTGTAATCTTTTTTCTCATTTACTCTATGTTGTAAACATTTCTCTGTACCAATGACCAAGTATCAACTATTCAGTCAGAGATGTCTATAACATATTTTAAATGGAAAAAAAGAAATTAGAGGTTAGCACAACATTGTAAATCAGCTATACTTCAATTTAAAAAAAATTTTTAAAGAAATTACAAAACAAAGTGTTCAATATGTTGTCATTTATGTTAATGCTATATATATATATATATATATATATATATAAAATGTTTTGAAGGGGTGTTTGTCTGTTAATAGGATTTATCTCTGGAGCTTTTGGGTATTGGGGTGTTGGGGGCATCTTCACTCTTGTATGATTTGAGAATGCAGAGAGTTTTGTGCAACGAAAAAGAGATTGTGTTTTGGAAAAGACGAATATAGATATAGAAAATCATTTTAATAGCAACTTAATACTGTGTGGCTCAACTATAATTTTTAAAGTAGTCTCCTTTTTCTCTTTTAAAAACATTGTGAATAATGCTGATTTCAATATTGATGTATCTACCTCTTGTATCTATCTCTTAGTGCACTTGTTTGTTCTTAAACAGAATTCCTGATCAGGGAAATGGTAAAGAGAAGGCATGTGGAATACTTGAAATCTGTTGTCAGATTACTGTCTGAAAAAAAACACTCATTTGTTTCCACCAATGGACATGTCCACTTTCTCACAACTTTATCAACAGTGCGTATTTTCAATTCTTTTCACCTTTGAAAATCCAATACGTATGTGAAAAATGTAATTGAGGTTTGCATGTCTTTGATTACAAACGAGGGAGAATGTTTATTCATACATTTATTGATCATATACATTTCTTTGGTGAGTTGCCTGTTTAGGGTCTTTGCTCACCTTTCTGTTGGGGTGTACATATTTTTATTATTAATTTGTAAATGCTTCTCATATCTTAGGTGTATCAATGATTGCTGTATATTACTAACATGAAACTTGTGAGCAGTTTGCCATTAGTCTGTATAGGTTTTCTTTTGATTACAGAAATGTATATGCTTATCCATTTACCTATTCATCCTGTCCTGTATGATTGGCTTTCTTGATGCAAAGTTATAAACAATTTACTTTTATTAATATTATCATTTCTTATATGCATTTAAATCTTTAATCCATCTGAAATATATTTAGGTGTTATTGCTTCCATTTAAGGCAAACATTATTTTGCCATAATTTGACCTTAATTTCTAAGTATTCAACAAAGTACAAGTGGCATTACACTGATACTGTAATAAGTCATTTTGTATTTATTCTTCTTATTTGTTTAATGCTATTAAAATATAGTGTTCTACCTCATTCTTTCTCACACTTTTTTTCCTCTTCCTCTTGTAGTCAGTTGTAAGCAGGGTCTTTTAATCATGCATACAGTACAGATGTTTCGTAAAATAGGGAGGTATTAATTTATTCTGTTTCCCTATATTCCACATATGAAATGTAGGAATTAATGGTTATTTCAAAAGTGATTTAAAATATGGCATAAACCGCCTCTTGGTTTGCCATAGTGTCTGACACATTGCAGGCTTTTGATAAGGGTTTTGGGAATGGCTAGATTGACAAACCAAACAAAATATTCAAATCATAGCCAATAAATGGCACTAAAATCTCACAAACAATGTGATGTTTATACTGCTGTTCAGCCCAAGCTTGTTAACCCTTCATTTATTCACTTTGCCATGATATTGGTAAGTAATTTATTCAGCACCATGGACTTTCTGATCTCCATTTGTCATAGGGGTCATTTTTAATCACCTCTCACAAGATTGTTGGAAGAGTAGCAAGATACGATTCTGAAAGTGTTTTGAAAGAAAATAACTTTTTACATGAAACTATGCTGTAATATAAACAAATAGCAATGGCTGTGGATGGTCTGCTGCTGCTATAAAAACAAATAAGAGCATGATAGCCAATCAGCGTGTTTCCAACTGGCCTATAAAGGGTTGTGATTTCAATTCCGAAACAAAAATGAATTCCCCACACAAAAATTCATGAAGACAAGTATCACCTGTCCTGCCAGACCACAGTGAGGAGGAGACTGGTTGCAAGTTAGGTATTTCCTGTGGGCTCAGCTGTATCTATGATTATAAGTGGTGAGTATTCATTCTTCAGAGTTGATGTGTGTTGATGACACGTCTGCCCTCTGTGGCTCGGCTCCAGGGCTCTCCACATCACAGCCAAGCCATGATAGGAAGAACTGCATTGTATAATAATGACTTACCTCACCTCCTTCTGACATAATATCTCATACTCTCATGGGGCTTTGTAGTCATATGGCAATTTTATGCCTCACAGAGTTTCAAGGAAGAAGGTAAGTTCCATTACTATGTGTGAGTTATGGTAATATGTGCCATACTAATTTTTCGTTAAAAAAGCTAATTTACAGGAGACTGACTTGGCAAAGTTAAAGATATATGCTCCACAAGCACTGCCTCAAATGGCAAAATCAGTATCAGAACTCAGGTTTACCCACAAGTATTTATTTAGAAACTACTATGTGTCCACAACTGTGATGCATGCAAGAGCCACTTGTTTTCCTTTAAGAGCCTTCATAATCTGAAGCTTTACCCTCTTTAGAGGGTAAAGACAAAACTCAAAAGTAGGTGTAATATAACAATCCCAGTACACCTCAAGGGTTGTAACTACCTTCACGTGTAAATCAATACACCTGAAGAACCAGATGCTTAGACCAAACTCAGGCACTGCAGACTCACTCACATCCTCACATGATGGAGACACTTGGGAATCCTGGATTCCCTCTTGGGAGGAGATTTTAAGCTGTTTCTCAATGGCCTGCTATTGGATTATTGGATAGTATAATTCTTTGTAGCACAACAGTGGTAGAGAGAAGGGGGAACTCAGCATGAAAACTATAGCATCCCCACACCTTCCCAATGCCCCCTTTCTACTGAGTGGATACATTTCCAAATGCCCCCTTAGGGGTGGGCTCCACCCCAGGTGAAAACCACTGGTCTGTGAGATTCCAAGAATTTACTTATTTCATTAGCTCATTTTAGCTGTGAAAATCCACAGGGAGTCACAGAAAGCAAAATTTTAGTTGGTTACGAGTGATTGTGATTATCCATCCATGCTTCTGACCTTCACAGCAGGTCATTCCATTTTTGAAACAACTCAAACTGTTAAAAAAATTTCTTAAAATAAGGAAACAATGACTTCTGGCCCCACACATGGATTGAACTCCTGCACACTGTAACCAAACCTCACACGAAACAGAGTAAATGGATAAAAAGCTCACAAGGACCATGAAAACAGGAGAGGAGACGACATTGGGTGTAAAGTCAAGCCTGACCATATCACTACCTACTCAAAACTCATCAATGTCTTCCCATCTCACTCAAAGTCCACAGTCCTTGCCAAGGCTACAAAGACCCTGCACAAATACTGTCATCACTTTTATTCTGTGACATCACCTCCTCCTTTCCCACCACTCTGACCTCCTTGCTGTTCCTTACAAGCTAGTGTTCCTGCTTCAGGTTCTTTGCATTTGAATGAACCGTATCTGCTTATCTCCTTCCCTAACTTTCTTCAGGCTTCTGTTCAAATGCTACCTTTCGGAAGAGTCCTTCTCTGCCCATGCCATGTAAAATAGCACTCCCATCACTAATCTCTCTCATCCTAATTTATTTTTCTTTATAGCATTTATTGCCATTAGACGCCTTTTATATTTTTGTTTATTGTCTGTCTCCTCCTCTAGAACATAAGCTCTAGAAGGGCAGGGGCAAAATGATGTCAATGAACTGAATGGGTCAAGGAATGTCAAGAAATTTTTTTTTCAAAAATGGAAAACACGTAAGTAAAAGAGGTAATTGACACAATGGAGAAGAGAAAGCTGAAACCTAAGTATCTGTAGATGGAATGGCCGCAGAAACCAGCCAAGTCATACTGCAGAGCCTTGAAAAGTCTTAGAAATTGGAGGCACCAGCGACCCCAGAAGAAGAGAGTGGATAGTAGATTTGAAAAACAAGGTGGTGAGGATCAGCTGAAATTCCTATAAAAGAAATTAGATCCCTGGTCCACTCTTCAACTTCATGTAACCGGCAATAAGCTCTCTTCAAGACTGACAAAAGACTAGAGACGGAACAGAAACTCAGGATGAGAGGATGTCAGGTGGTGAAAACGCATGAGGCATCATATACCTAAAATAGGAGATGTAAGCACAAGTCTACATTGTGAGCTGTGAGGAACTCCTCTTCCCCCCTCCCACATACATGTGGACTTTCCAATCTGATTTTTTGTACATCACTCTTAAATATGAACATGTGGTCAAATACAATACATACTTGAAGAAAGTTCCAGCATGAAAGACAACAAAACAAAGATAAAAAGAAATTCAGAAGGTGGGACCTAATCAAACTTAAAAGCTTTCTACACAGCAAAGGAAACCATCAACAAAATGAAAAGGCAACCTATGAAATGGGAGAATATATTTGTGAATAATGTGACGAACAAGGGGTTAATATCCAAAATATACAAACAGCTCATACAACTCAATATCAATAAAACAATCCAAATGAAAAATGGGCAGAAAACCTAAATAGACATTTCTCCAAAGAAAACATACAGATAGCCAACAGGCACGTGAAAAGATGCTCAACATTGCTAATTATTAGAGAAAAGCAAATCAAAACTACAATGAGATATCACCTCACAGTGGTCACAATGGCTATCATTGAAAAGTTTACAAATAATAAATGCTGGAGAGGGTGTGGAGAAAAGGAAATGGTCCTGCACTGTTGGTGGGAATGTAAATTGGTGAAGCCACTATGGAAACAGTATGGAGATTCATTAAAAAACTAAAAATAGAATTACCATATGACCCAGCAATCCCACTCCTGGGGATATATCCAGAAAAGATGAAAACTCTAGTTGGAAAAGCTACATGCACCCCAATGTTCATAACAGCACTATATACGATAGCCAAGACATGGAAACAACACAAATGCCCATCAACAGACAATTGGTTTAAGATGTGGTGTGTGTGTGTGTGTGTGTGTGTGTGTGTGTATATATATGGAGTCTAAAAAATAATACAAATGAATATATATATATAAAACAGAAATAGACTCACAGACATAGAAAACAAACTTATGATTACCAAAGGGGAAAAGGGAGGGACAGATAAATTAGGAGTATGGGATTAACATATACAAACTACTATGCATAAAATAGATAAGCCATATATATATACATACATATATGTGTGTGTATATATATATATATATATATAAAACGGAATCACTTTGCTGTATACCTGAAACTAACACAATGTTGTAAATCAGTTATACTTCAATAGAAAAAAAAAAAAGAAGAAATTCAGAGGGAACAGGTATTTCAGGGAGGAGAAAAAAATGCACTTAAAAATTATTAATATGCTTAGGGAAATAAGAGAAAAAATAGGTTGCTGTTTTAGAAGGATGCATTTAGAGGATAAGAAAAATGTACTGTGAATGAAAAATATTATAGAAGAAATAAAAATTCAATAGAAAAGTTGCATATAAAAATATAGATTTTCAAAAGATAAAGAGATGGAAAACATCAAAGAACATAGAAGAAATTTAAAAGATCAGTCTAAACAGTCCAGGTAATAAGAGTTCCAGAAATAGATACAGAAGGGAGAAGAAATTATCCAAGAAATAAATTAAGAAAGTTTCCCAGTACTGAGATATATAAATTTCTATTTTGAAAAGCCCCCTCAAATTGCTTCCACAGGGAATGAAAAATGATCCTCATCAAAACAGATCATCAGGCTTCCCTGGTGGCGCAGTGGTTGAGAGTCCGCCTGCCGATGCAGGGGACACGGGTTCGTGCCCCGGTCCGGGAAGATCCCACATGCTGCGGAGCGGCTGGGCCCGTGAGCCATGGCGGCTGGGCCTGCACGTCTGGAGCCTGTGTTCCGCGGCGGGAGAGGCCACAGCAGTGAGAGGCCCGCGTACCGCAAAAAAACAAACAAACAAACAGGTCATCATGAAATATCAGACTGACTATAAAAGCTTCCAGAGAGAGACATTAAAAATCAGGTCATATCTAAAGTATTAGGAATCAAAATAGCAACAGATTTCTCAACAATCCTAGAAGCTAGAAGGCTTCTAGAAGGCACCTCAAAAATTCTGAGGGCCAAATAGTTTCCAACTTAGAATTTTAAACTGAACCAAATTTTCACTCAAGTCCGAAAGTAAAGAAATTTTCTTACGTGAAAGGTGTAATAGTAAGGATGAGGTTATTCCTGAAAATGAGGAATATTCAAAGTACATTGAAAAAAAAAAAGGAATTGTTAAATTACCTGATATGTCTGAGATTGTAGTCACAGCAGTTTTATAGGTAGATCAGGTAGAAATTTGAGTGTACATTAATAATAGATACCTAGAAAACAAAGAAATTGAGACAAACAAACAAAGTATGTGTTACCTCTAAGGAAATCCAAAAAGTCACACAATAAAGGAAAGGTAATAATACCCATCATGACTCTGTGGTGAACAGAATGGATAAACTAGACACTGAATATAATGTAACTCTCCTAGAAGAAGAGGAGGAAATGTGTGTGTGTGTGTGTGTGTGTGTGTGTGTGTGTGTGTGTGTGTGTGTGTGTGTGAAATAAAAGCAGCATTCTTATCTCCCATATTTGGAAGTCAGTGAATACATTCTAATATTGAAATACAAGAAAAGAAAGGAAAAAATATCACCATAAGCATGTTATTCAGAAATACCAGAAGAAATAGCTAGAAGAGTTAAAGGGTTACTTCTAGGATGCAGGATTTGGGTTGGAGAGGGGCTAAGTGTAGGTAGCTACTACTTTCCATAGTCATTCCTCTAGTGCTGTTTGAGTTTTTAGATTATGTTCCTACAGTACTTTGATTTAAAAGTAATAGAAGAGGGGGTGGCTAAGAAAGACAAAAGAAATTCAAACCTTTTCTATTAAGGCTACTTTGCAGCTATTATTTCCCTATCCCTGCCTGTAATAGTAGAAGTAGAGAAGGTTTCCAAGGATTCTCAAAATTAATGGTCCATTGGTAGAATTATTATTATTGTTATTATTAGGCAACCAACATTATTTGAGCATGCACTGTGTGCTAGGATTGCTTAATTTAATCCTCAAACGGTCCAGAGAATTAGGCTGTATTATTACCCCTACTGTACGTGAGGAATCTGAAGCTTGGAGCAGCTTACATAACTTGCCCAAGGTAGCATGGCAAGTGAAAAACAATTCAGTAAAGCAACAGAGTTCAAAAGAGCACCTCATCTATTTACTTACATCACAGGTGTCCATCTGACCTGTGAATATGATTTATCCTTCAAAAACTCCAGTAAACTTAGGGCAGGCGCAATTTAGACATTTGTAGCACCTTTAATCTATGCCTGATCAGACATCCAAGAAGTTTCCCACAGACAGCCCTGCCTGTATACTTCAGGCCTGACCTTCGACACCCAAGGTTTTGGTCTCTTCTGAATTGAGCATGCCAAGAACACAATTATATGAAATGATGTCATTGCTTTCACAGTATGAATATTGCACTGAGGCTTTAGGGATCCCTCAATAAAAGTTCATATTTACAAGGGCTTTAGTGAAATGTCAAATGATGTAATTATCAACTCTCTGTCATGTCTGATGAAGATATACATCTAAAGAGGCCAAAGAAATAGTGAAGATGGAAGATGAAAGAAGATGGATTATCCAATTTGCTTTTTCAGTCTTCACCTTTTCCCAACCAGTATTGAAAAGCGCTAAGCTCATTTCCTTACGACTAACTTCGAGTAGAGTAACAAAGTGGGAATATTAATTTTCTTAGTGCCTTTCCATTCCTCCTTTCAGATGTCCCCAATTTTTCTGACCATCTTTTCTCTCACAAAACAATGTACTCTTCCAGTGTTTCCTCCTAGATTTTTATAAGGTTATGGGACACTAACCCTGGTAACCCCATGACTTTGGCTTTGAACAGGGCTTTCCTGGGGACTCAAGGCCAATAGCACACTTTCCATAATGGCAATTACATATTTTTATTCAAAGAATTGACTCATTTGACAATTTGAATAGAAAAGAGAGGGGGTAGTACAGAAACAGAAACAGAAAGCTTGAAGGAAGCATTTTATCATTAAAAAATAGGACTAGTTTCTAATTTGGATGAGTGGATGGATTTGGTACTGTTAAACCATAATGTTGAATACTGGGAGAGGAATCAGCTTTTTGAAGGAAGACAGGAGTTCTTTTTGATGAAGTGGAGTTCTGCAGAACATCCAGATGAAGATGTCTGATAGGACTTTGTCCTGTTCAGGGCAATTTGGTAGCAGAATTCAGGAGATGCCACTGGAATCCAAACTAGGGGGACAGGACTTAGAACAGTTTCAGTCTTCTTCAGGGTGCGGTACCATAGTCTGAACCGAAAAGACTGTTTTTCCAGACATCAAGGGATGAACAGAAATAGCTAAATCCTCTGATTTAGTTTCACTGCCTCCTTCTACCCTTCTGAGCCATGCCTACTAATTATCCTCATCTGTTTCTGCTTTAATTGCTTTTCTGGCTCACTGTTTACCCCAGGCTGGGGCTTACAGATACCACGCCACCACTCAGCCCTGTACCCACAGAAGACATTGCTGATTGAAGAAAAACTTCCCCCGCTGAGTCCAGGTGATCAACAATGCTCCCCACCTGGTGTTCCCAGCAGCAACCACCAGGCAGAGCTGGCACAAGGGATGAAACCCACCTCTCTCCTTTGTCCTTGCCCAGGCCTAAGTTCTCCAATGTGGAACCAATTATTTGTGGGGTTGGGTGTTTTTTTTTGAGATCTCTTTTTCCTCTCATTTTCTAAACATGCTTACACAATTTTTGACATTTCTGCCCATCCTTGGTTACCAGTCCTTATCTGGGGTTTCCAATTTCCAAATCAAGGCCACAGATTCAACAAATTGGAATTATGGAAGCACAGCAGAAAGGTCATGGGCTGTGAACTCAGATAGACGTGGGTTCAAGTCCTTGCTCCATTACCTGCAAATCTTGTGACTTGGGCATGTCACCTGACCTCCCTGAACCTGTGTTTCCACAACTGTAACATGGTGAAAATAATATCCACCTTTCAGGATTGTTTGGAGTTTAACTAATTTACATAAAACTTGGTACATGGCACTTGGTCAATAAATATTTATTTTTATTATTGGAGCAGCCTCCATTTCATGCATTTCCTCCAGAACACTTTAAGCTCCCTGAGAGCCAGCTGTGTGCTTTATTTATCTTTGTATCTTTCACAGTGCCTACTATAACATAGGTCTTCAATATGCCCTCAATGCGTTCTTCTCGAAGAAATGGATAAATTAGTTGATAATATTGGGGGGATAGGGATCCATTCTTTTTATTTTAAATAAACCAGGGTGTATCATAGCATAGGAAGCAAGGGATTATCTTCAAAATAATCAGAGCTCATTTATTGAGCCCTCAGTGTGTGCTGGGCCTTCTTGTGAGCACTTCACTTGAATTAACTCATTCCATCCTCACAACAGCCCCGTAAAGAGATACTACTATTATTATCCCCACGTAACAAAATGAAGTAATTGAAGCAGAAGAAGGATAGGCTGCTCATTCAAGGTCACCCATCTAGTAAGTGGTGGCTCAGGGGTTCAAGATCAGACCATTTGGCTTCAAGAACCTATATTATTAACCTCTACACCATACATATGGGAAACCTGAAAAAAATTCTGCTTCTGGCTGACCTGCTCAGGTTTTGTCCCTAACCTTTGGTCTTCACTCTTGGCTGTGGTTAGGTCTACTTTGGTGGAAAAATTGGAGAAGCTGTGCCTAAAGAAATCTAAGCACAGGGCTTCCCTGGTGGCGCAGTGGTTGAGAGTCCGCCTGCCGATGCAGGGGACACTGGTTCATGCCCCGGTCCGGGAAGATCCCACATGCCACGGGGCGGCTGGGCCCGTGAGCCATGGCCGCTGAGCCTGCGCGTTCGGAGCCTGTGCTCCACAACGGGAGAGGCCACAACAGTGAGAGGTCCGCGTACCGCAAAAAAAAAAAAAAAAAGAAAAGAAATCTAAGCACAAACATCCAAGCACTAGCAACTTGCTATTAGCAAGACAAAAAATTTTAACATTGATTCAGAACATTTCCTTCAAACAAAACCGAAAAACTTAACTTCAAATAGGAAAGCCACACTAGTTTGTAGAAAGACTCTCATGTTCCTTGTTCCCAAGGTCTAACTGAAAATTTGTTCACAAACATAGACTGATGACTTACACATGTCATTATCCATTTTCCCAGGTTTGACTTATCCATCTTCACATACAAATATATCCACCTTCATATGTGGTTTTTTGAATGCTTATGAGTGCACCTGGAATTATTACTCAAGAGATTGAACAGGCAGGGGCTGCAGTGGGTGGTAAAGTTGGGATGTACAAAGAGATAAGCAGAAAATGAGGTTTAACATTCCCTCACACACTCTTGCCTCCCTTTGTCTTTGCTGCTTGCTTCCTGCAGGGGAAGATTCCTCAGGGGAAACTTTGTAAACAGGCCCTTTCTCCAGCTCAGCTGCACTAAAAATGCTGTTACTGTGTGTCCAGGCTTAGCAGGTTTGGGAGAGCTCTTAAATAGTCTGCTAAACGACCTCATGAATTCTTGGAGGGGTAGCTACAGTTTTTTTTATTTCTTCTTGAAAATTTTTCTTAATCATCTTTTGCTGTGCTGTAGTTTTGTTGTTGTTGTTTCATGACTTTGTTTTTGGGTATTTCATGATTAATCAAGGAAAAGACCAGAGATAGAAATTGAGCAGAAGCTTCAAGCTCCATCTAGTGTAGAACTTAACCCTTTCACTCTCTGAAGTCAACCTTTCTGCAGTACCAGCAATGACCAGAACTCACATCTTTACTGGCTGAGCTGTAGATGAACAGGGCAAAGTTCTTGTCCAGAGTGGAAGAACTGAAGCATATCTAAGGGCAAGGCCAAGATGAAGAGCAAATTGGTGTCAGAGTAGAAAGAACAGCAGGCTGAAAATCAGAAACACTAGACCTTACCCCTTACAATTAACTAAAATTGGGAAATTCACTTCCTCTCTTGACTTTGATTTCCTCATTTGTAAAATAATAATAATAAATGAGTGATAATAGCTAACATTTAATGAGAACTCACTAAAGATGTCAGGCACTGTTCTACTCTCAAATGGATTAACTCGTTTTATCTTTATAATAGCACTATGAGATTGGTACTATAATATCCTCATTTTGAAGTTGCGACAAAGGGATTAAGTAACTTGCTCAAGGTTTCAATTCTAAACTCACATTAGCTCTGGGACTTTTGAAGGCATGCTTTGTCGAGATACAAAAGAATTTAAAAACCCAAGTTTACTAAGGTTAGTTGGACTTGCATTTCATTAAAAATCTTTATTTTGCATGTATAATCTATTTCCTTTGGGTGGAGTTTATCAATTTTACATGGTTGTAAAAGGACCAACTTTAATTATAGTCCCAAACTCAAGAGCAATTTGACACGGAGTAGGAAACATTTTAAATATTCACATACTTTGATTTACTAGATGGAATAATAATAATAACGAACATTTATCAGAAGACTTAAATGGATCCAGTCACTGTGCAGAGCACTCTATACATACCATCTCATTTAATCCTCACTCACTCCTAAAATGACAGTCTGATGGGATATTATCCTCATTTTACAGAGGGGTCAAAAAACTTGCCCACAGTCACACAACTTAGCAAAAACCTCAGGACTTAATCCAGTCACAGTCTTGCTCCAAAACCTTCATACTTAACTTCTGTACGTGGAAGGAAAGTAAAATAATAAAAGATGGATTTGGGGAGGAAGGTAAACACTGGAGTGCTGTATTAAGTGTTTTAAAACCTGCTCGAAGGTTTAGAATGGCAAAATTAAGATGTGAACAAAAACCAGTCCATAATGACTACTGATCTTTGCCAATTTAAGCATATCATTAGCATTAAAATTAATTTTCCATTATCTATGTCGTCTAGGACTTGGAAGAGCACAAGGAATTCTAATTCTCAGGAGAAACTCAGACCTCATTTTAGTCAGTAGTCTCAGCCTTTTCCCTGACCAGACATTTTACAGAACGGCCTAGTTATTACAATTTGTCAAATGGAATGCTATGGAATTTTGTGAGTTCTTTTTTCCTCTTTGATTTAAGCTGCAGTATAAGGTGTACTCAAAGTGGATAAAAGTGTATTTGGACAATGAAAGTTGGGGGAAACATGACCTGTGCCTGGATACTATTTCAGATGAATAAGTGATTCCTTGTTAATTTGTTTGCCAAAATTCCTCTAAAATCTGTAACATGTCGGATTCCATGTTAACCATTTTTTTATTTTCATATTTCTGCTTTAAAATGTGGAGAGTTGAGCAAGTCTGAAGGCCAGTTACAAAGCACCCAGAGTACACTGTCTAATAGATAAAACAAGTACGTAGCAGCAAGTACAAGAAATGCAAGATAGAGTAGCCTTTTCTTTATCTAAGAAACCACAAGGTTTTGCTTTGTTCTGAGCTATTTCATACTACCCATTATAGAAGCATTGTTTCATGGTCATGACAGCAAAAAAGGTCAGGATATTCCCTGCAGAAATGTAAATATGCATTGCTGAAGCAGTTGGGTGTCTTCTTTATAAGCACGAAGCAATGGGAAAGATTTGTTTTTTTTAATCTGATGCTTCTATCAAATTCTTGCTATAAACATATCATGGGCTGTAGCAAATTAACATTTAAACACTGGGTTTATGTACTTTTTTTGTTTGTCTTATAGCCACAAAGAAAACCCACCTTTTCTTAGTTTTTAGTATCATGAATCACAGACCTATTATTTCCTCCTTCCCATCTACATTTTACAATTTTCAGACAAATAGCACTGTCTCCAGAAAAGCAGTAATTTCATTTCTGCCAGTTATGTTCTTTGTTCACTTTCTCCTTGACTTCCCAGAACCATATAACTGAAAGGAACACTGAGAAGTCATCTGGACCAACCATCCCATGAAGGCATTTTATAACATCTACTTCATGGATTGATAAGAAATCCTCTATCTGACATATGGTTTTCTTCCATTAAGATAACTGTGTACTTTAATTCATCAACCAGCAAGTATTTGTCTTGATTTCATGTCAACAACTGTTACTGACCTTACGAGAATCATTATAACAATGATGGGAAAAAACATTATTCCACAGTTTTCTTATCTATAAAATAAGGGGTGATACTATTTACCTTGCAGGGTTGATAGGTCGTGCACAGAAGTCCACTGAAATGGTTGAGTATCACTAACTCAATCCGTAGATAAAGGAAACTAAAATTCAGAGAGGTTAAGTGGCATCACCGAATTATTCTGTGCCAGTCATAAAACTAGCAAGTGACAAAGTCTTGACCTCCGGTCTTCGAATCTCAAGTTTTTTCCTTCTGATCTGCTGCTATTTTCCCTTCCTTCTGAATACCTCACACTTAAGTCACAGTATACATTTTATAAAATTCTTCCACATACATCCTTATTTTAATTAGATATTCTTATCTTTATTGCACAGATGAGGAAACTTGGACAGAGAAGAAATGGCTTGTCTGTAGGCATCTGGCTGGCGAGGCAGGCCAGGTCTTAGCTCTCTTCTGATCCCAATTTTCGTGTGTTTTTCACTGCATTGCTGCAGTCGCCAGTCTTGCTTAGGAACCCACATAAACACACATGAAACCGAGAAAAATTAAATCTTAGAACTCTGCACTACTACTTACAAGTACAATGGGAGATCAGGGTTCATGAGCTATTTTTCAGATGGTTTTCATACTGTCTCCATCCCTACCGGTTCTATTGTCATCTTCTGTGCCCCGTATGGTTAAAACTTTCCACTTTCCTCTACCATTTTAGTCGATCTGCCTGCTTTCCCTTGAACTTCATTTGACTTGTCTATTAAATATTTCCAAGCACAAGTACTACATTCCTTTAATCCTTAAACATGGTTATCCTCATAAATGTTTAAATTTGCTTAGAACAATTTCTCTCTTTGTTAACTTGGGAGACGGATTGCTCATTATTACACTGGGTTTACGTGTTCATACAGATTGTTAAATCTGTTATTCCCCAGCTTATGTGGCTATGCAGAGACTTCTCAATGACTCAGTTCTAGCGTGTGCCAAATACTGTAGCTGTGAGCAATCATCCTCTTTAAAGGCACGTCCCTTGGCCTGCCTTTGCCTTCCACTGAAAAGCACAGCTTGGATGATTATTCTTTCCCCAGTGTTTTGGCCTAGCAGAAGGTCATGTTCATTCTCTAAAGCTGCCCTTGTATTGTTTCTAATGCTAAAGTTAGGGCAAGTGAAGAAGTAGGTTCAGCAGCGTGCAAGGTGTGGGACCGTGCTGTCTGGGCTCAGTGTTCAGCTTGCCAAAGCTGTGTGACCATTCCTTAGCTACTCTGGGCCTGTTTCCTTGTTTGTAAAATGAGGCTAATAGCACTTGCTTCCTCCTAGGATTATTGTAAGGATTCAAGGAGTCCATGAGTATAGAGTGTTTGAACACACATACCAGTATTTGTGTACTAGTATCATATTTTTAGTTAATCAGCAGAATATGGCTGGCATGGTGTAGGGAAGGTGATATGTTTTAGTTAGTTCATTGAATCCTCATAAGAACCTGAAAGACCAGTGTCATTAGCCTCATTTATGATGAAGAAATCGAGGCACAGAGAATAATCAATGTGCTCAAGTTAATATGGCTAGAAAATGGTAGCGAAAGAGGTAAACCCAGATCAGTATGATTCCTGTATGCCAAGTAATAATAATAGCTGAATATTTATTCAACGCTTATGAGACACCTGGCATGGTGCTCTTTTATCCCTCATAAAAGCCTCTTAAAGTAAGCACTATCATGATACTCTTTTTACAGTTCACAAAATTGAGGCTTAGTGAGTTCTAAGAACTCACTTGAAAATTAAATCAAACTGATACTGATCCAAAATATAAATTTTTTCTGGTAAGAGGAGGATCTCAAAATTAGAAGGTGAAATTGAGCAAACTCACTAACGTTTTTGGCAATGACTAATATTTAATAGAATAAAACATAACAGCAAGAAGAAAGAAACTCTCTCATGGAGGATTAAATGTGAAACAATTTAAGGATCTCTTTAATAGGTTACCTACAATGTAATACCTTTCTATATGGAGTCTGAAAAAAATCAAGTACTTCCTCTTCTAGATTACTCCATAAGCTGTATTTCCTCAACTCTAAGGCACATTCTTTCATATTGGAACATCTAAATTAAGATTCTTATTAAGACGATAGTTGGGAAAGTTTTCTCTTCTTTAGTGATACATAAGATAATAGTGCTATTTACAGTTGATGATTTCGTAAGGTTCACTGGATCCTGATACTCTGTTCTCTATTGTGTGATCTCATTATTATAGCCTTAAAGGGTTTTTTTAAATTTAATAGCAAGGAAGCTCCTTACTTGGGCTTAAGTAAGGAATGAGAACTCCCACAAAATCGCCTTTTTATTCATGACGCTCCATAGTTCATCGATAGTTATAATAAATCATGAGCTGATACCACGAGGAGGGAAATAAGTGACGGGTTTTCTCTAGACTGATTTAGGCTGGTGCTGTACAAGACAAATGGGAACCAAATAAGAAAGTCAGCATGTGGTTGAATGTTTCGTTTCTCTTCTTAAAAATTTCCTTTGGCTTCATGAAGTCACAGTTCAAACATTTTCAAGTTGTCATTTTTGAAGGATACTAATTACTCTCAAAATTCCCCTACTATATTATTTGCTTTAAGTTTCTTTTTCTGTGATCCTGATATTTTTCCAATTCCCATCCCCAGTTTAATTTTAGGCTTTTACCCACCTTTTGCAGGTGAGAGTTTTAAGGACCTCTCCTATCTCATTTGCTTGAAATAAATTTTGCATAACTCCAGGCTCCCCCCAAAAATATTCTTTCAATATAAATTTCTATCAGTGCTTTTTTGTTCCTTATTTGTATAATCAGATTGCTATGCATTCTTATTCCAGCCTCTTCCCCTCTTCTCTAATATATTCAATGATGTCCAGTGTAGGTGAATAATGTAAAACACCCTCCATTCTAAGAACTGACTGTGGTCTCTTTTGTCATTGTTTCCTCATGTATTACGTGTGTGTTTTCAACTGCAACTACTTTTGCTCATTGAAAAAATCAATTTTCACACCCATCTTATGGGTTTGAGGCATACAACACAAAGTGTGAACCCTAATATAAACTATGGACTTTAGTTAATAATAATGGATAAATATTGGTTCATTAACTGTAGCAAATATACCACAATAATAGGGGAAGTTCTGTGTGTGTGTGTGTGTGTGTGAGTGTGTGTGTGTGTGTGTAGGAACCTCTATTTCCAATCAATTTTTCTGGGAACTTAACACTGCCCGGAAAAAATTCTATTAATTAAAAAAATCAATTTTCCCAAATTAAGAATATAATATAGCTCATGGCTTTATGGTCTTTAAAATCACTCCCCTTCCAGGATCAGGCACAGACCTCGTTGTCCTGGGAGAGAACATTTTTCCCCCCAGGAAATGGCCATGAAAGGCTGAAAGAAGGAAACTATGGTGATTTAACGTACAATATGCTCCCTTTCCTCACTGAGTCAGTACCATTAATGCTTCTGTAGCACTTTATGTTTTTTGACAGCTTTACAAGAGCTTAACAGCTGAGTCTCACAATACTTCTGTGAGGTAGGTGGTCAGCAAATACCTTGGTTAGCAGTTTCATTTGAACAGCAGGATGCCCCAAATTGCCAATGACAAAAGCAAGGTGAGTCAGGGAGTGGGGAGGAAAGCGGACATGGGAACATCTTCTGAGTGCCTCATTCCGTGGCGTTGGCCTTTACCAGATCAGCATGCTATGCGGTGTGTAATTATTAAAAGCCTGTTTTTCATGGGGTAGCTATTTAAAGGGAGGGAGGATTGAGCGTGAGATGACAGGACTTTGCATCACTGTGTCTTTTGTAAGCATAAGTTGTACATGCCAATCCCCTGAGCCTAATACTGGTAGAGAGGAGGTGACCAGACAACTCCATGGAAACAGTTTCCTTAGAGGTGAAAAATAAAATGAAAATTGATGGAAAAACCCTCTCAAACTTCTTGTTTTTTAGTTAAAATTTTTTTTAATTGAAGTATAGTTGATGTACAATGTTATATGTTTCAGGTGTACAACATAGTAATTCACAATTTTAAAAGGTCATACCCCATTTTTACGGTTATTGTAAAATATTGGCTATATTCCCTGTGTTGTACAATATATCCTTGTAGCTTATTTATTTTATTTATACTTCCATACTTAAAAAATGAGAACGCTACTCTCACTGTCCTATGGTGAAATCAGAAGAAGTTGTGCGTTTTAGAATTTAGAATTCTAGAGTTTCTTAGAATGAAAGGTGTTACTTAAAACAAAGATGTTGTGATCCACGGCATTCCATGTTTTTCTACACTTGAAACCATTTAGTCATTTCTGAAAGAAATCAGATATTATGGGGAAAGGAGTTCAGATATATAATTTTTGCCTTTATCACATTTAGAGAATACTTGTTTTAATTATTTCCAGAGCTGGTGAAGCAGAAGAATGTAAAAAGATATTGGTCCTTAGATCACTGGTATAAATCAGATAATCATCCTTACATGCATAATGGTCTCTTAGGGAGGAATAGAGAATGAATACATGGCTGCACGAATAAATGAAACATTAAATGCGAGTGAATTAATTAGCAAAGATTGAAGTTGGAGAAATATCTACATTGACGTCTGCCAAGGGAAGTGTTTATAGTTGAAATAAGGCCAGGCATAGACAGAGTTATTCAATAAATTTTTTTTTTCTGGGACGTGAACAGGAAAGTTTGCATGAGATCACTTTATGTGAAATGATATTGGCTTTATGTTCTGTCAAAGAACAATTATTTATTGAGCAATTATTTATTATGTATATGGCTGTACTTAGGTGTTATAGGGAATACAAAGATAATTTCTCCATAAAACTTAACAAGGTGTCTGTAAGTTAGTACGATAAAATTTTTCTACATATAATAATAAAAAATTATAATCAACGAACACATTACTCATAGCATTAAAATTCAGTATAGATTTGTTTTATGTTTAGAAGATAAAAACTTCTCAAATTCGTCTTCTTAATTGAACACCTTATCACAACGTTATAGCTACACAAACCTAAAAAACCAGAGTAATCAGCAACTAAAATCTGAAGAACCCGTAATTACCAAAAGAGTCCTATGATATTTACTGATTGGTTTTAAAAATTAAGATAAAACATTTGAGGGATCTCTTGATATACACATATATTTTTAATTTTATCTATACAATGAGATCTGGTTTATTTCAGTTTTTGTTGCAAAATTATTTCTGCTCAAAGTGAAAAATCTCTAAATCTTGAAATTGGGTGATGCAATTTTCCCTTACATGAATGGAAGAAATAATTTTATAGATGCTTCATAATTAAAATGGCAACATATTTTGGAAATGGGAAAAATGCTTGTGCTAATTCTCTGGGCCACATAATGGTTAAGACTATTATTTTTCCTTGAAAGTTAAACATAGTGTTAGAACAATAAATTCTACTATCCTTCTCAAATCTAGAGGGTGATTTTAATTAATCAAGGAGAAACATTCATTATTTGAAATAAGAATTCACAAGTTTTAAAATAAGAATGGAGGAAAAAATTACTGAGTATGTGACTAAAAACAATGTTCTAAAAAGTTTAGTTGAGTTTTTTTCTCATAATATTAATCTTTATTCCTTTAATATACTCCATTGTTAAAGTCCTTTTTGAAAGAATCTCCTTTCAAGTCCCAGCACTTTGAAAGCTACAGCAAACCAAATGCTTAAAAGCATTTCAGTTTTGTTTATTTTGGACAGTACATGATGTGTGATATCTTTTTTTTTCTTTTCTCATCTGAAACACAAAAACTACTAGAAACCCTTCTGTTATCAGTATGCATCACGAAATATGAAAAAATGTTAGACATAAAATATTTCTTGGAAGAAGAATAAACAAGCTATGCCAGTTATAACAAGCCAAGGAATCTAGAACTATAATATATGTGATATTATTAGTAAATAGGAGAAACTGGGGGGAAACCCAGAACCAAAATGTTTGTGATACACCAAAAAAGAGAGAGGAAGATTTTTTAAAAAGTGTCATAGTTTCACTGCATTTGGATGTTTTCAACAAAGCTGGGAGCTTTGTGCCCAAGCCAGTGGGCGTTCTACCATACCTGTGTGGATTTCTGTGGTACTTCTCAAGCTATGAGAAATTTGATTAAGCATTACATTTGTTCCTTACAGCAAGAAATTCTCTTGTCTGCTGTAAGTCAGCCGTTTTCATGCAATTTTCTAAGGCGAGAAACTGTATCAAAATAAAGGTCCACTCTGTGCAATAAAGAATTAAACCCACTTCACCATAATTAACGTGGAAAAAAAATTCAACCTGACCTTTCCCTGTTACTGTTTATACCCTGGGGCTTGAATTTGATTTTTCTTCATTGCTTTGAGATGTCAAAGTATAAACTTCAAAGGTATATAATGATTGATACATGGGTATTCACAATAGATTTTTTAAAGTAATGCATATATATAATGATTCATTTTAAAATTCCTTTAATAATTAAAACCTCATTTTTAAAGAAAACACTCAGAAATAGAGCATCACAAAGAACTACTGTGATGATATCTGCCTCTTCCTGGATATAATTCTTCTCAAAGTTATTATTCCCAAAATATAGTCAATTCTTACACATTAATTTCATTTTTTGTTTCCATTCCTACAATATTTTAAAAAATAGTGTTTTTGACTTCATGTAGAAATTGCTTTTCTTTTTTGATGCTTTCTTACTAAACTAATTTTATCTTAAATACAGGTAAAGATTTTGTATAATGATTTTGTATCTTTCAATTTTTTACTGTCAATGCCTTTGTTTAGCTCTTTCCAAGTTTCATAAAAAGAAATAATCTACAGTACGTGGGAGTGATAACTCAGATTAAAATTCTTTAAGATGGAGATTTTCACATTTCAGAAAAAAAGAAAAAAAAGGAGTAAAATTGGTGAAAAGTGGTACTGATTATAGCTGCTAAAGAATGGGGGGAAAAATCCTAATTTTGGTCCATTCTTTACATGAGACCAAGTTAAACCTAACTGAGAGGAGCAAAGGAAGGGAGAGGGAATGTAAAACATATTTGAATGTGCCGTCAAAATGCCGATACTTTTGATTTGCTAGACAACACGCTAAACTAGCAATTCTCTTTAAAAAGATAAAACCTTAAAAAAAAACTTATAAACCAGAGAATTAGGAAAAGATTACCACATATGAGTTTCAATAATTATGTTGACAAACTTATCAGAAGAATTTCCACTTATTTATCATAATCGCTGCATTGCTTTAGTGAGGAGGGATCAGAGCGGAGCTGCTGAAGTGTAGCTGGCTGTCTGGCCACTGATTCCCATAAACCTATCCCTGCAGCGCTCTGTCTGCCTCCAAACCCAAGTTCATAGTTTCAGCTCTTCACCAGTAATTTACAAACTACGTGCATTTTAACATACACTTTTAAGTCCTCTCTTTTAAAAACGATGAAGAAAACAAAATGTCAAGTTAATGCAACTTAGTATTGCCAGATTAAAATAGAGCTTGTTGTAAAATGTGTATTCCTTTTCTGTTGGTGTTTATTTAAAAGATTAGAAAGATAAACCCAACAATTAGGTTATTTCATTACAATCAATAGTTACCTCCCTCAGTGAGAGGAAGACATACCATTGCTTTCCTCCCTCACCTGCCCTTAACTCCTTTTCCTTTCAAAGATGCTCTGGGGGAAAAATTAGATGGTGGATAGTATGTGTGACGGTTTGGCCAATGTTAGGACTTTTTTGATGATAGATACACTGTCAGTAGTATCAGACTATTCCCAGAAGGTGATTAACCCAATGGACTTGAGGTAACACAATCTTTTCCCAGATTTTCATGTCAGAAGAGGGCAATTAGTGGTCTGCTTTTGTTCCAAAAATCTGTAGTTTGGAATACAATCACAGTGACTATCCCACCCAGCTGTGAAGCCAATTCATCCTTTACTGCCACCAGCCACACCACTACTCTTTAATATTTCCTTCTCATTTGATACTCATAGCAGAATTCCTCTTCTTTCAGGATTTACATCCTTCAGCTGTTTACAGACACTTGTGTTTTTTCTAATCAGTTCATACTGCACATACTTCTTGAGTCTTCCTCTCAGAGTCAAACCCATTTTTCTTTCCTTCTTGCCTTCCCTCTTTCCTCCCTCCCTCCCTCCCTAGTTCCTTCCCTCCTTCCTTGCTTCCTTCTCCTTCTCATCCTACCCTCCCCCTCCTCCTTCCTCTTCTTTGTCTCAACTTGCTGGTCTTCTACAGATCTTCTGAGCAAAGAGCAGCTAGTGTACAGCTAGTGTGAAATCTTTCAGAAGCCCTTTTGTTGATTCACTTTAAACAGTTTCTTCAGGGTGAATTAACTCCTTTGGAATGAGCTACTTTTATTTCTGTCATTAATAGTTCGTGTAGTTTGAAGCTAGTGTGTTTAAAAATCTATAAGGATTTTTCTAAGTGACTGAAATAGTCTCCATTCTGTCAGTTTGCACTTGGTGGTGCTTACTTTTCACATACTGCCTCTCCTACTCTCATTGGCCCTGCAAGAAATGGTGCATTATTCTCATTTCACAAAGTAAGGAACGGGGATTCCCAGAGGTTAAATACATTGCTTCATATTGATTAACAGAGTCTGTCATACAAAAAAAAAGAAACCCAAAGAAACAAAAAAATGGACCACAAACATATTTGTTAAACTGAACATACCTAAGAAATACAGTTACTAAGAGGTGAAACTAGAATCCTCTTGATTGGTGAGATTCCAAACTCCCTGTTCTTTCTGTTACAACACACAGCTTTTAAGTTCATCAGAATAAACTAAAGAAACTAATTAAGAATCATGCCAAAGAAAATACAACCGAAGTTTGATTTAGTTGATCCTGCTTTAAAAAAAAAGGGTTTGGCCATACTGACCCTATTTAGCTTGTATCACTTTCTTAAAAACAAAACAAAACAAAAAACAAAAATTGATGCTTCCTGTGGTATGTTATAATGATGTAAAACCCAAACCAAAAAATTGTGCATGCAGAAAAGACTACATGGAAATAGAGAAAACTCATCAACCTTTAAATAGGAGTTATCTTTAAGTGAGAGGATTATAGATCTTTTATTTATTTTTCACTTTCCATTTTTCTGTATTTTCCAAATTTTCTAGTAAGTATGAATTACTTATTCACTGAAATAAATCTTTAGTAAAAATAATTGGTAGAATTAAATAAATTAGTGTAAAAGAAAAAAATTTGCTGTTATTAGCTTACATTTTTACCACGAGATTAAAAAAAAAAGGCAGCTACATAATATCAGGTGATTGTGTGTTATGTTTGTAAAAAATATTTTAATCAGGGCTTAGAGAGTTTAGGAACCCCCTGCCATGACAAGCATGCTACCCATTCAATGGAAGAACAAAGAGTTTTAACTGAGTTAAGCTTTGGAGTTTAATTACTATTTGAATGAAGAATTAAGACTTTAAAACCCAGCTGGGCATTAACTCATCAAGGCCTCTGACACAACTGTTTTAATAAAGCTTCTGAAGTTGATGCCACACAGTAAACAGGGGCAAAAAACCCCAACTCAGTGAATTCCAGGATTGAGTTCATACTTTATGAAAGCGGTAGCTTGTCTTAAGTAGTTGAGGGAACGGGAAATCTGTTCAGCTCATTTATTTTCAGACACTGAAACTTCTCCACAGAACTTTAAGTATAAGCCTTACCTTCCAAGTTTATTCCCAACTGATAGGGAAATAGCCATTATAGGAAACTGTTTTATAGCTTTGGCGCTTCCAGTTTAAATCATCTTAACTGAAATATATTTTATTTGAAAACAGCAATATCTGATTCTCTTCCATGAAGATAGTTCAGGTTTCTCAGCATTCTTATATTATTACCCCAGAAAGGTATGGTATTATTATAGGAAAGGTATTATTATATTCTTACCCCAGAAAGGTATGGTAGGTCCTGGACAATCATATTCTAAATATAAAGAATACTTTGAAAAGTTTCTTTATTCACTTTTTCATCAAACATTTGTTCACATGCTGAGGATAGAGACAAATATGAAATGATCCTGGCCTCCAAAATGCCAGGTGAGGGACCAGAAGATAGGGACTGTTTGTGGTATTTGCTTGAGAAGTAGGACTATTGTGTTGTATGCTTTAAAAACCACACAATTCAGTTCTCAATTTCTTGAAACCATCCCAGGGTAGTATGGGATATGTGTGTATGTGTGTATATAAAGATGTACACTATGTAACTGACTGCCTAACAAACAACTCAAACACTTCCTCTAATTATTAAAATGGTCACATATAAGAGATTCTAGAGGAAAAAGAAAGAGAGGTGACTTTCTGACTTCCAGGTAAAGGAATTAAGGAAGAGTATAAAATGAAAATACATAGTAAAAATGGGTTTTACACTGAAATTATATATTTTTTAATTGAAGTGTAGTTGAGTTACAATGTTGTCTTAATTTCTGCTGTACAGCAGAGTGACTCAGTTATACACATACATACATTCTTTTTTATATTCTTTTCCAGTATGGTTTATTCCAGGAGATTGGATATAGTTCCCTGTGCTCTACAGTAGCCCTTGTTGTTTCTCCATTTTAAATGTAATAGTTTGCATCTACTAACCCCAAATTCCCAGTCTATCTGTCTCCCTCCCCCAACCTTGGCAACCACAAATCTGTTCTCTATGACTGTAAGTCTCTTTCTGTTCATTTCTGTCATATTTTAGATTCCACATATAAGTGATATCATATAATATTTGTCTTTCTCTTTCTGACTTATTTCAGTTAGTATGATGATCTCTAGTTTCATCCATCTTGCTGCAAATGGCATTATTTTGTTCTTTTTTATGGTTGAGTAGTATTCCATTGTATATATGTACCACATCTTCTTTATCCATTCAGCTGTTGACAGACATTTAGGTTGTCTCCATGTCTTAGCTGTTGTGAATTGTGCTGCTATGAACATAGGGGTGCATGTATCTTTTTGAACTATAGTTTTGTCCAGATATATGTCCAGGAGTGGGAATGCTGGACCATATGGTAATTCTATTTTTAGTTTTCAGAGGAACCTCCATACTGTTTTCTATAGTGGATGCACCAACTTACATTCCCACCAAGAGTGTAGGAGAGCTCCCTTTTCTCCACACCTTCTCCAGCATTTGTTATTTGTAGACTTTTTAATGATGGCCATTCTGACTGGTGTGAGGTGGTACCTCACTGTAGTTTAGATTTGCATTTCTCTAACAATTAGTGATGTTGAACATCTTTTCATGGGTCTGTTGACCATCTATTTAGGTCTTCTGCCCATTTTTCAATTAGGATTTTTTGTTGTTGTTGCTGAGTTGTACGAGCTTTATGTATATTTTGGAGATTAAACACTTATTGGTTGCATTGTTTGCAAATATTTTCTCCCATTTCATAGGTTGTCTTTTTGTTTTGTTTATGGTTTCCTTTGCTGTGCAAATCTTTTAAGTTTGATTAGGTCCCATTTGAGTGTTTTTGTTTTTATTTCTATTGCCTTGGGAGACTGACCTAAGAAAACATTGGTAGGATTTATGTCAGACAATGTTTTGTCTATGCTCCCTTCTAGGAGTTTTATGGTTTCGTGTCTTATGTTTAAGTCTTTGAGCCATTTTGAGTTTATTTTTGTGTGTGGTAAGAAGGTGTGTTCTAACTTCATTGATTTACATGGAGCAGTCCAACTTTTCCAGTATTTCTTCAGTCTGCTGAAGAGACTGGAGACTGTCTTTTTCCCATTTTATATTTTTGCCTCCTTTGTCAAAGATTGATTGATTGTAGGTGTGTGGGTTTATTTCTGGGCCCTTTATTCTGTTCCATTCATCCATATGTCTGTTTTTGTACCAATACCACACTGTTTTCATTACTGTAGCTTTGTAATATTGTCTGCTTTGGCAATTCAGGGTCTTTTATGGTTCCATATATATTTTTGGATTATTTGTTCTAGTTCTGTGAAAAATATCATGGGTAATTTGATAGGGATCACATTAAGTCTGTAGATTGCTTTGGGTAGTAGGGCCAAGAGCATGGGATAGTTTTCCATTTCTTTGAATCATCTTCAATTTCCTTTATTAATTTCTTACAGTTCTCAGTGTATAAGTCTTTCACATCCTTGGTCACATTTATTCCTAAATATTTTGGGTTTTTTGTTGCAATTTAAAGGGTTTTTTTTTTTTTTTTAACATTCCCTTTCTGATATTTCATTGTTAGTGTAAAGAAATGCAACCAATTTCTGAATGTTAATCTTGTATCCTGCTACTTTGCTGAATTCATTTATCAGTTCTGGTGATTTTTGTGTGAAGTTCTTAGGGTTTTCTATATATAGAATCATGTCAACTGCATATAGTGACAGTTTTACCTCTTCCCTTCCAATTTGGATACCTTTTATTTCTTTTTCATGTCTGATTGCTGTGGCTAGGACTTCCAGCACTATGTTGAATAGAAGTGGTGAGAGTGGGCATCCTTGACTTATTCCAGATTTTACAGGGAAGGCTTTCAGCTTTTCACCATTGAGTATTATATTGGCTGGGGGTTTGTCATAAATGGCTTTTATTATGTTGAGATATGTTCCCTCTATACCCACTTTGGTAAAAGTTTTTACCATGATTGGATGTTGAATTTTGTCAAATGCTTTTTCTGCATCTAATGAGATGATCATGTGTTTTTTGTCTTTTCTTTTGTTAATGTGGT
The DNA here is from genome assembly GCF_003031525.2 of Neophocaena asiaeorientalis asiaeorientalis. NCBI lineage: Eukaryota > Metazoa > Chordata > Mammalia > Artiodactyla > Phocoenidae > Neophocaena > Neophocaena asiaeorientalis. The sequence goes on along the minus strand of NW_020176571.1, from coordinate 22,265,403 downwards.
GTATTATGACTTTTGCTTGTTGGAAGTTTTTTTTTTATGACAGATCCTGTTTCACTTCTAGTGATCAGTCTGTTCAAATCATCTATTTCTTCTTCATTCAATTTTGATGGGCTGTATGTTTCTAGAAAGTTGTCCATTTCTTTTAAGTTATCAAATTTGTTGGCATATAATTGTTCATAGTATTCTCTTATAGTTTTTTGTTTTTTGTTTTTGTATTTCTGCAGTATTGGTTGAGATTTCTCCCTTTTCATTTCTTATTTTGTTTATTTGGGTTCTCTCTCTTTTCTTCTTGGTGAGCCTGGCCAGAGGTTTGTCCATTTTGTTTACACTTTTAAAGAACCAGCTCTTGGTTTTATTGATTTTTTTCTACTTTTTAAAAAAAATTTCTATTTTACTTATTTCCTCTCTGATGTTATTTCCTTCCTTCTGCTGGCTTCAGGTTTTACTTGCTCTTCTTTTTTAAATTCTTTAAGGTTGTAAATTAGCTTATTTATTTATTCTTGTTTTTTGAGGAAGACCTGTATCACTATGAACTTCCCTCTAAGAATGGCTTTTCCTGTATCCCATCAATTTTGTATCAGTTGTGTTTTCATTGTCGTTTGTCTCAAGGTATTTTTAAATTTCCTCATTGACCCTTTTTTTTTTTTGTAATGTGTTGTTTAGTCTCCACGTTTTCTCATTTCTTTTCCTGTGGTTGATTTCTGGTTTCATGCTGTTGTGGTCAGAAAAGATGCTTGAAATAATTTCTATACTCTTAAATGTGTTGAGGTTTGTTTTTTATCCTAGTATGTGGTCAATCCTAGAGAGTGTTTCATGTGCACTTGAAAAGAACATGTATTCTGGTTTTTTGAATGTAATGCCCTGAAAATATCAATTAAGTTTAACTGTTCTATTGTATCATTTAAGACCTCTGTTGCTTTATCAATTCTCTGTCTGGAAGATCTGTCCATTGATGTGAATGGGGTTTTAGTCTCCTACTATCATTGTATTACCAACAATTTCTCCCTTTATCTCTGTTAGTATTTGCTTCATATATTTGGGTGACCCTATATTAGGTGCACATACGTTAATGAGTGTAAAATCCTTTTCTTGTTTTGATCCTTTTATCATTATATAGTGTCCTTCGTTATCTTTCTTTATGGCCTTTGTTTTAAAGTCTATTTTATCTGATATGAGTATTGCAACTCTGGGTTTCTTGTCATTTCCGTTTGCCTGAAATATCTTTTTCCATCCCCTCACTTTCAATCTATGTGTGTTTTTGCCCTAAATTTGGTCTCTTGTAGGCAGTATATTGTAGGCTCTTGTTTTTTTTTTTATCCAGTCTGCCACTCTATGTCCTTTGATTTGAGCATTTAGTCCACTGAAATTTAAGGTAATTATTCATAAATATGTATTTATTACCATTTTAAACCTTGTTTTTGAGTTGATTCTGTTTCTTCTTTGTTCCTTTCTTTTTCTTTTCCTTTTTGCGGTTTGATGATTTCCTTTTAGTTTATGTTTATGTTCTCTTCTTTTTGGTTTTTTTGAACCTATTGTATGTTTTTGATTTGTGGTTACCCTGTTTTTCAAGTATGTTAACCCCTTCCTATGTCCTCTTGCCTTAGACTGATAGTCATGTAGGCTCAAATCCATATTTTAAAAAAAAAGAATCTACATTTTCTTGCTCTCCTTCCCCAAATTTTATGATTTTGATGTCCTCTTTTACATCTTCATGTTTATCCTTTTGCTATTCCTTGTGTTTATCATCACTTTCACAAGTGGATTTTTTTTTTTATCTGTATACTGGCTTATTTAAGTGACTTACCTTCCAGTTGTGATTTTCTCTTTCCTATATCTTCTTGCCTCTTTTCTATTTAGAGAAGACGTTTCAATATTTCTTTTTGGATAAGTTTAGTATTGCTGTATTCTTTTTGTTTTTGCTTGTCTGAGAATTTATCTCTCCTCCTATTCTAAATGATAATCTTGCTGGGTAGAGTATTCTAGGTTGCATATTTTTCCTTTTCAAGACTTTGAATATATTTTGCCACTACCTTCTGGCCTGCAGCGTTTCTGTAGAGAAATAAGCTGATATCCTTATGAGGATTTCCCTGTATTTAGCTCTTTGTTTTTCTCTTGCTGACCTTAGAATCCTCTCTTTATCTTTAATTTTTGCCATTTGTCTTATAATATGTCTTGGTGTAGATCTGTTTTGGTTCATCTTGTTTTGGACCCTCTGTGATTCCTCTATCTGGATATCTGTTTCCTTTTATATGTTCAGGAAGTTTTCAGCCATAATTTCTTCATACATTTTCAATCCCCTTTTCTTTCTTCTCCTTCTGGAGTCCCTATTATGTGGAGATTGGCATGCTTTATATTACCCCATAGGTCTCTTACACTTTGCTTTCATTTTTGTTTTTTTCATCTGGCTTTCTGTCTGCTGTTCAGATTGGGTAATTTCCATTATTTTATCTTCCAGATCACTTATACTTTTTTTCTGCATTATTCATTCTGCTATTCATTACCTTTAGCTCAGCTTTTGTCTCAGCAAATGAATTTTCTAATTTTTCTTGGCTCCTTCTTATAGTTTCTAGTTCCTCTTTACAGTATTCTACATTTCTGTTGATAGCTTTTTTTTAACTCTTTCAGTATTTTCATTACCTTCTTTTTGAACTCAGTGTCTGTTAGACTGAAGAGGTCTGTTTCATTGTTTGTTCCTTCAGGGAAGTATCCGTCTTTTAACTGGGAGTGGTTCCTCTGCTTCTTCATTTTACTTATATTTTTCTTACTCTGTGAGTTTAGGAGAATCAATTATCTATTGTATTCTTAGAGGGCTATTTATATTCAGGAACATCCCTGTGTAGCTTGTGTGGGTTTAATATTTTTTTGGCGCAAGGGCTGCTTTTAGTTTGGATGTTTGCCATCTCTTTTCTCAGCATGTGCTGGCCGTTATCCCCTTGATAGGGGGTGTGCAAGTCTGTGGCCTACGTGTACTCCCACAAAGGCAGGGCCAGTGCTTGGCTCCTGCTTGTAGGACCCTTGGCAGTGGCAGTGGCCCACACCCTCCCCTGGAATCTGAGATGGCACTGGCAGGTTATTCCTACTTGCACCTGTCCTCAGAGACCTGAGAGCACACATGAAGAAAAAAGCTCCTATGGTGGTCCTGCCCCTCTTGTGTGCCTCCCGTCAATGGTGTCTTGCCTCTCTGGCAGGCCCAGGCTTCTTCCCGTATACCCTCAGTTATGGTACACCACACCCCAGCCCCCTCAGGCTGTCTCCATGCAGCCAACCTCAGTCCTTTCCTTAGGTCTGACCTCCGAAGCCTAAGCCTCAGCACCCAGCCCCTGCCCACACCAGAGGACAAGTGTCTCAAGCTGGGGAGTGCCGGGCAGCAGCACAGACCCTCTCTGCAGGTCTCTCTCTGCTTTGCCCTCTGCAAACCAGTTGCTGCACTCTCCTCCAAGGCCCTGAAGCTCCCCCTCTGTCCTGGCTGATCTCCCCACCAGTGACAGGACTTCCCAGTGTGCAGAAACCTATCCTCTTACACAGCTTCCTCTCAGGGGTGCAGGTCCTGTCCCGATTCCTTTCTCTCTCTCTTTTTTCTTCTTTTTTCTTTTGTCCAACCCAGTTACATGGAGATTTTCTTGCCCTTTTGGAGGTCTGAGGTCTTCTGCCAGTATTCAGTAGATGTTCTGTAAGAATCATTCCACATGTAGATGTATTTTTGATGTATTTGTGGGAGAAGGTGAGCCCCATGTCCTTCTCCTCCACCACCTTGATCCCATCTCCCTCCACTTGAATTATTTTAATTTTTAAATCAATAATATAGTCATTGGTTACAAAAGAATACACAGTAAATACAACTTTTTCATGTCTTGTCCCCAAAATGCAGGGAGCACAACTGTGAGCACTTTCCTGTTATTATTCCAGAGCTGTGTCATGCTTGTAAATGTATAAATATATAAAACAAATAATAGGATATTATACATTCTACTAGGCACTTTGCTTTCTCACCTCATTAAATGTTTAAAAATCTTTTGAAACATTTCAGACATATAGATAACATACTGCTTCATATTATCACACAAGCTGTGAACCTCACAGCTCCATGGGACATCTTTCATATTGATTATGATGTGACAAGTTCTCTCTGAAGTAGGACAGCCCTATGGAAAATAACAAAAGATAAATACCTTTACATCCTGTTCACCACACAGCTTTATGAAAGCATATCAAAATGACTGTATTTGTTCCAAAATGTTGAAACTTAATAGATACAGTAGAAGTTATTTGAGTATCCTTTTTTGATCTCATTATTAGTTTGCCTTCCTGCCATAGTCACAGATTTAGTGTTTTATATGTCCCATTCATAAGTCATATCTTCACTCGATACTAATGTATTCATCAGTGTAGATAATACTACATGATGTGGTAATGCTTACTGGTTTTTAAAGTTTACTTAAATGTTATACTACTGTACATATCATTCTGCAACTTGCTTTTTTCCCATCACTCTGTGCTTTCGCTGTTCATCTTAGTGCATTCTTTTAAAATGCTATATAGTATTCCACTATATGACTATGTCACAATTTATTCATATACTCTCTTATTGAATAACATTTCTGTTTCTAAATTTTTTCATTAGAGACCATGCTGAAATAAATATTTTTGCACCCATTCACTTGCACTCAAATTTTCTCCAAGTTATATACCTAGCAGGGGAATTACTAAGCTGAAGAGTATGAACATCAACTTTACCAGGTATTTCAAAATTGCTCTCCAAAGTAATGATATCAAGTCACATGCTGACTGGCAGTATATGAGAGTTACTGTTACTCTGTAACCATGAAAACTCTTGATACTGTCATAATTTAAATGTTGCCTGTTTGAGATGATATCTCACTGTTATTCCCCCCCCCCGAAATTATTAGTAGGTTGAGCATCTTTTCATATGTTTATTATTCACTTAGGTTACTTTCTCTTTGAGTTTCCTGTTAATGGACTTGTTAATTCTTCTCTTTGGTTAGGAAAAAATAACAAATTCCTTTGTCATTTATATGTATTTTACAGGCTGTGGTTATTTTTTCATTTTGTTTCTGTGTCTTTGTTGAACATAAGAGGATTTAAAAATTCATCTTGGTGTCATCAAATTACCAGTCTTTGCTCTACTTTTTGTATCTTGTCTAAGAAAATTTTCCACAACTAAATGTTATGAAGATGTTCTATATTTTCTACCAAAAGCTGCTTTTAATGTTTAGATCTCTAATCCATCTGCAATTCATTTTTGTATATGGTGTGAGAATGGGATCCAATATTACTTAATTTTTCCCATATGGTTAACGAATTGCTCTTGTACCATTTATTGAATAGTTCTGTCTTTCCTCATTGATTTGTAGTGCCACCTTGGTCATAGTTCAAGTTTCCACATATACAAGCATCTGTTTCTTGGTTCTCTATCATGTTCCTTTGGTTTATTTGACTCTTCCTATGCCAATACCACACTGTCTCATTCTCTATAGCTCTATAAATTCCTGATATATTTGGTCAAGCAAATTTACCCCTCCCCCATCTTCTTCTTCAAATTTATTTTGGCTATTCTTGATTCTTTGTGTTTCCATATTAATTTTAGTACTCACTTGCCAAGTTTCATAGTCTCTTTTTGATTTGGGTTAGAATTTTATTAAGTTTATAGAGTATTTTGAAGGGTAACTGACATCTTTACAATTCTTCAATATACATCTGTATACAAATCTTTTTTGTTTTTCAAATATATTTTGTTTTCCCATTAGAAGTCTTAAGCATTATACACTAGGTTTATTACTAGGTATTTTATAGTGCTTTTTTTCTGTTTGATTTTCTAGCTGGTTTTTATTGTTTTGTTGAAATGATAATGGTTTTAGTATGCTGATTTGAGTTCAATAAACTTATGGAACTTTCTTATTAGTTCTAGTAGCTTTATGAGCTCTTGGCTTTACTTTGTTTAAAATCATATAATTTTTTTACAAATAAGGAAAGTTTTATTGTTTCTTTTTCAAATTTTATACCTTGACCTTTCTTCTTTTATTGCACTGAATGGGACCTTCAACAGAAAAGTGGTTATAGCAATATCCTTGTCTTGCTGCTGGAAACACTTCTAAAATTTCACCTTTATGTGTGATATCTATAGGTTTTCCATAAATATTCTTTACTAGGGACTAGTCTTAGTTTGCTGTCATGGTTAATTTTATGTGTCAACTTGACTGGACCATGGGGTGCCTAGACACTTTGATCAACCATTATTCTGGACAAGATTAAGATTTGAATCGATAGGGTGAGTAAAGCAAATTGCACTCCTTAATGTGAGTGGCCCCATCCAATAGCTGAAAACCAGAAGAGAACACAAGTTTAACCCTCCAGTGAGTTAAAGGAATGTCCTCTTGTTGACCTACCTTCAAGATAGGACATCTATTTTTTTTCCTACCTTAAGGTTTAAACTGAAACTTTGGCTTTTTCTGGGTCTCAAGCTTACCAGTCTTCAGGCTGGAATTATATCACAGGTTCTCCTGGTTCTCAGGACTTAGGATTGGACTAGAACTACACTATTAGTTATCCTGGGTCTCTAGCTTGCCAACTGCAGATCTTAAAACTTGTCAGCCCCCATAGCTGTGCAAGCCAACTCCTTATAATAAAATGTATTTACTTTTTATTGGTTCTTTTTCTCTGGAAAGCCCTGATCAATTCATTTGTTATCAGATTTTATCCATGAATCGATTTAATCACTCTCATCACTGCATTATCCTAGTACAAGACACCAAGTCATGTCATCTGGGGTACTATTGCTTCCTCCTAACTGGTCTTCCTTTTTTGACTGGTTTTGATATCAGTTATACTTGCCCTAGTATAGATTATTCCCTACATAGTAGCCAGAGAGGTTACTTAAAACACAAATCAGATCTTGTAACTCATCTTCTGAACAACCTTCAAGGTTTTCCCATCACATTTAGAATAAAACCCAAAGTCCTTATTTTGGCATATAAAACCATACATGATCTGGGTTCTAGCATTCTCTGCAATCTCTTACCTTTTTCTCAGATCCTCCACCCACCTTATTTCTCCTTATGCCTGCCAAGCATGCTTCTAAATGTTCCACCTTGATCCTTGATCCAAGCAGATTCCTACCTTGGAGCCTTTGCTCTCACAGTTCTGCCTGATGTGTTCGCTCACTAAAAATTTTGTCTCACTTCCTCACTTCATCCAGGTATCTTCTCAAAACAGCACTCTACATCATATTCTATCTCATTATACTGTTTTGTTTTTCTTTGTAGCAATTATTACATCATGACATTATACAGTTTAGCTGTTTGATTATGTGATTCATCCACTTGAATGTAAAATCTATGAGGCAAAGAATTTTTCTCTTTATTTATCTGTTATATCCCTGTTGCTTGGGCAATGCTTAACACATAGTAGGTGCTAAATCAATATTTATTAAATAAATAAATATTATTACCTTTTCCTGCATCTATGATTTGATTATGTGCTAATATGGTTGATAGATTTTTTGACATTGAAACAGCTCTGCTCTCCTGGAAATAAACCTTACTTAAACATGATGTGTGTGTATTTTAATACACTGATGAACTCCACTTGTAATATTTTATTTAGGATTGTTTTTATGTCCATAATGGAACTGTTCTGTAGTTTCCTTTATTTATAATATCCTTGCCTAATTTGTGTATCAATAGCATACTGGACTCACAAATTGAGCCAGCCAACTTTTCTTCTTTGACTTTTATCATAAACAATTTATAATAAAATAACAGATATTTGTTTTTAGGAAGTTTGTTTAAAAATACCTCTAAAGATATTTTAGCTTGGTGTCTTTGGAAAGAGACTTTTAATTTCTTTAATAGTTATTGGTTTATTCATGTTTTCAATTTTTTTCTCTAGGCAACTTTGGTAATTTTAATTTTTCTAGAAAATTACCATTTCACCTAAATTTTTAATTGATTTAGTAAGTTCCTCTTATTTGTAATATCTGTATTATGTCTACACTTTTTTCTCCTTTTCATTGCTAGTTATACGTGCTCTTTATTTTTTAAATTTTTTATCAGAGCTTTAGCTTATAGGCCTATTAATCCTCTGTATTCTCTCTTTATTTTCTACTTTTTAATTTGTGCTCTTATCTTTATTATGTCCTTAAATTAGATATACTTTTTTTGTTTCCTTTCTTTATTTCCCCCTAGCTTTCTGAGTTAAACACTTAATTGATTTGTTTTAAATCTCTCTTTATTTTAAGCATGTAAAAGGCTCTGCTTTTGCAGCCACATACCCATTTTTGCTATATCCCTAAAATGCTATGTATAGTGTTAACTTCATTTATTTATATTTAAATATTTTCCTGACATATGAAATATATTTTAAAATCCAAACATATATGAGTTCTTTCCAGATGTGCAGGCTCAGCAGCCATGGCTCACAGGCCCAGTTGCTCTGCGGCATGTGGGATCTTCCCGGACCGGGGCATGAACCTGTGTCCCCTGTATCGGCAGGCAGACTCTTAAGTACTGTGTCACCAGGGAAGCCCTCAAACTACTTTTTAATGTTGATTATGTATTTAATTGCATTGTCAACAGAAAATGTGGTCTACATAGTATTAATTTCTTGAATTCATTAAGATATCTTTGGTGGCTGAGCACACAATTTTTTAAAAAGACAAATATTCCATATTTATGGAATTTATGGAATTAAGGAATGTATGTTTTTATTTTGGGGGGGTTTAGAGCTATATAAAGTTCTTTATTTAAAGCTTCTATATATTCCTTTTGTTTTTCATCTATTGAATATAATTTGAAGTTAAGTGTATAGAAGTTCATGATATACATTCTTCATGGAACATTACTTTTATTACCATGTGATGTATGCCTTCATTTCTAGCAATGCTTTTTACTTTCAAATCTATCTTATCTGATATTGATATTAATACAGTAGCCTTCTTTTGCTTAATATTTGTATGGTCTCTCTTTTACCATATCGTCAATTCATGGCATAAAGGATTTATGAGACTTCTCTTGCTCCAGGTCATGAAGCTAAAACTCTGCAATTTGACCCTAGGAAATCTTACACCAAAGCCCGAATTCTCAACTATGCTGTCTCCTGGAATGTGCTTCCAACCTCAGAACCCAGGGAGCACATGTCTTCAATCTCCTTCTATTGAGTTTCTTTTCCACAAAGATGTTTATCCTGTGTTTGCTACTCTTTATGTCTTTTTATCTTTCTCTTATTGTTTTTTCTGTATCATTGCCACACACTTTTTGACCTGTTCTATATCTTGCTTAACAATATTCTCGGAGATGGCTTCATATGTACAGAGCTCCCTCATTAGGTTTAATGGCTGCATGGTATTTCATTGTACATGTTTCAGTTGTAAATTAGTTAGTTTCATAAAGATGGACACAGGTTATTTCCAGTATTTTTCTCTGTTACCAATAATATTGAAATAAATACCCTGTACATAAATAGCTTAGAAATATTGAAGTATATTTTGGGATAAATTCCTAACAATGGAATTGCTGGACCAAAGATTATAGGTACTTCCCAATTTATGGATAGCTATTGTACAGTTGTTTTCCACAGAGGGTAGATAAGCTATACTCCCAAAAACCACATAGGAAAGTTTCTAATCCCCATACATTCTCACCAATTATATAGTTTCAAATTCTTTGACCTTTGTTAATCTGATAAGTAAAAAAGATATATCACTGCTTTAATTTTCATTTCTTTTCCCTATTTTTGAAAGTTAAATTTATGTTTTTGCAGTTTTATTGAGATATAATTGACATATAACATTGTGTAAGGTATACAATGTGATACTTTTATATACATATATATTGTGAAATGATTACCACAATAAGGTTAGTTAACACATCCATCACCTCACATAGTTACTTTCTGTGTGTATGTGTAATGAAAACATTTAAGATCTACTCTCTTAGCAATCTTCCAATATACAAACAGTATTGTTAACTATAGCTCCTATGCTGTACGTTAGATGTGCAGAACTTATTCGTCTTATAACTGTAAGTTTGTATCCTTTGACCAAAATCTACCCATTTCCCCCATCTCCCAGTCTCTGGGAACCAACAATCTACTCTGTTTCTATGAGTTTAACATTTTTTAGATTCCACAGATAGGTGAGATCATACCGTATTTGTGTTTCTCTACCTGACATTTCACTTTGCACAACGGCCTCAAGATTTATCCGTAGTGTCACAAATGGTAAGAATTCCTTCTTTTTTATGGTTGAATAATATTACATATTTATCCATTTATTTATCCATTTATCCATTAATTGACATTTAGGTTGTTTCCATGTCTTGGTTACTGCGAATAATACTGCAATGAATATGGGAATGCAGATATCTCTTCAAGACCCTGTCCTGTTTTCATTTCTTTTGGATATGTACCAGAAGTGAGATTCCTGGATCATATGGCAGTTCTATGTTTAATTTTTTGAGTGATCGCCATACTGTTTTTCAAAATGGCTGCACCAATTTACATTCCCACCAACAATGCATAAGGGTTCCCTTTTCTCCACATACTCACCAACCCTTGTCATTTTTTTGATGATAGTCATTCTAACAGGTGTGAGGTGATAGCTTATTCTGGTTTTGATTTGCATTTGATGATCTGTGATGTTGGGTACCTTTTCATGTCTCTGTTGGCCATTTGTATGACTTCTTTGGAAAAAATATGGATTCAGGTCCTCTGCTCATATTTTAATCAAACTATTTGGTGTTTTGCTTGTTTTGTTTTGTTTTATTTTTTGCTATTGAGTTGTATGTGTTCTTTGTATATTTTGATTAACCCATTATCAGATATATGGTTTGAAAATATTTTCTTCCATTCGGTGGGTTGCCTTTTCATTTTTGCATTGTTTCTTTTGCTGTGAATAAGCTTTTTAGATTGATATAGTCTCACTTATTAATGTTTGCTTTTATTCCTTGTGCTTTTGGTGTCATATTGGAAAAAATCATTGTCAAGAATAATGCCAAAGAGCTTATTCTCTGTTTTGTTTTTTTTCCTAGAAGTTATAATGGTTTCAGGTCTTACATTTAAGTCTTTAATCTATTTCAAGTTAATTTTTGTGAGTGGTCTAATGTTGTCATCCAGTTTCATTCTTTTGCATGTGAATATCTGGTTTCCCCAACACCATTTATCGAAGAGACTACCCTTTCCCCATTGACTATTCTTGGCTCTCTTGTCAAATACTAGTAAACCTAATATGCATGAGTTTATTTCTGGGCTCCCAATTCTGTTCCATTGGTCTATATGACTGCTTTTACACCACTATCATACTGTTCTGATTACTATAGCTTTGTAATGTAGTTTGAAATCAGGAAATGTGATGCATCAGCTTTATTCTTTTTTCTCGGGAGTGCTTTGACCATTCAAGTTTTCTGTGGTTTGCTACCTTTACAATATTTCATATTGCTTACAGTGATTTCAGTACAATCTATTCTTTGTGCAGCCCCCAATGTGGCCTTTCATTCTTTCTTTTTTTTTTTAATAAAGCGGCTTCTTATTAGTTATTTATTTTATACATATTAGTGTATATATGTCAATCCCAATCTTCCAATCCATACAACCACCACCACCTCCGCTTTCCCCCTTAGTGTCCATACGCTTGTTTGCTACATCTGTGTCTCTATTTCTGCCTTGCAAACTGGTTCATCTGTACCATTTTTCTAGATTCCACGTATATGTGTTAATGTATGATATTTGTTTTTCTCTTTCTGACTTATCACTCTGTATGACAATCTTTAGGTCCATCCACATCGCTACAAATGAGCCAATTTCATTCCTTTTTATAGCTAGTATTCCATTGTATATATATACCACATCATCTTTATCCATTTGTCTGTTGACAGGCATTTCAGTTGCTTCCATGACCTGGCTATTGTAAATAGTGCTGCAATGAACATTGGGCTGCATGTGTCTTTTTGAATTATGGTTTTCTCTGGGTATATGCCCAGTAGTGGGATTGCTGGGTCATATGGTAATTCTATTTTTAGTTTTTTAAAGAACCTCCATACTGTTCTCCATAGTGGCTGTATCAATTTACATTCCCACCAACAGTGCAAGAGGGTTCCCTTTTCTCCACAACCTCTCCAGCATTTGTTGTTTGTAGATTTTCTGATGATGCCCATTCTAACTGGTGTGAGGTGATACCTCATTGTAGTTTTGATTTGCATTTCTCTAATAATTAGTGATTTTGAACAGCTTTTCATGTGCTTCCTGGCCATCTGTATGTCTTCTTTGAAGAAATGTCTATTTAGGTCTTCTGCCCATTTTTGGATTGAGTTGTTTCTTTTTTTGATATTCAGCTGCATGAGCTGCTTGTATATTTTGGAGATTAATCCTTTGTCAGTTTTTCGTTTGCAAATATTTTTTCCCATTCTGAGGGTCGTCTTTTCATCTTGTTTATGGTTTCCTTTGCTGTGCAAAATCTTTTAAGTTGCATTAGGTCCCATTTGTTTGTTTTTATTTCCATTACTCTAGGAGGTGGGTCAAAAAAGATCTTGCTGTGATTTATGTCAAAGAGAGTCCTTCCTATGTTTTCCTCTAAGAGTTTTATAATGTCCGGTCTTACATTTAGGTCTTTAATCCATTTTGAGTTTATTTTTGTGTATGGTGTTAGTTAGTGTTTCAATTTCCTTCTTTTACATGTAGCTGTCCAATTTTCCCAGCACCACTTATTTAAGAGACTGTCTTTTCTCCATTGTCTATCCTTGCCTCCTTTGTCATAGATTATTTGATCATAGGTTGTGTGGATTTATCTCTGGGCTTTCTACCCTGTTCCACTGATCTATATTTCTGTTTTTGTACCAGTACCATATTGTCTTGATTACTGTAGCTTTGTAGTATAGTCTGAAGTCAGGGAGTCTGATTCCTCCAGCTCCGTGTTTTTCCCCTCAAGATTGCTTTAGCTATTGAGGGTCTTTTGTGTCTCCACAAAAATTTTAAGATTTTTTTGTTCTAGTTCTGTAAAAAATGCCATTGGTAATTTGATAGGGATTGCATTGAATCTGTAGATTGCTTTGGGTAATATAGTCATTTTCACAATATCGATTGTTCCAATCCAAGAACATGGTATAACTATCCACCGTTTGTGCCATCTTTGACTTCTTTCATCAGTGTCTCATAGTTTTCTGAGTATAGGTCATTTACCTCCTTAGGTAGGTTTATTTCTAGGTATTTTATTCTTTTTGTTGCAGTCGTGAATGAGATTGTTTCCTTAATTTCTCTTTCTGATCTTTCATTGTTAGTGTATAGGAATGCAAGAGATTTATGTGCAGTAATTTTGTATCCTGCAACTTTAACAAATTCATTGATTAGCTCTAGTTTTCTGGTGGCATCTTTAGAATTCTCTATTTAGAGTATCATGTCACCTGCAAACAGTGACAGTTTTACCTCTTCCTTTCCAATTTGTATTCCTTTTATTTCCTTTTCTTCTCTCATTTCCATGGTTAGGACTTCCAAACTTCTATTGAATAATAGTGGTGAAAGTGGACATCCTTGTCTTGCTCCTGATCTTAGAGGAAATGCTTTCAGTTTTTCACCACTGAGAATGATGTTTGCTGTGGGTTTGTCATATATGGCCTTTATTATGTTGAGGTAGGTTCCCTCTAAGTCCACTTTCCAGAGGGTTTTTATCATAAATCGGTGTTGAATTTTGTCAAAAGCTTTTTCTGCATCTATTCAGATGATCATATCATTTTTATTCTTAAGTTTGTTAATATGGTGTATCACAGTGTTTGATTTGTGTATATTGAAGAATCCTTGCATCCCTGTGATAAATCCCACTTGATCATGGTGTGTGAACCTTTTAATGTGTTGTTGGATTCTGTTTACTAGTATTTTGTTGAGGATTTTTGCATCTATATTCATAGGTGATATTGGTCTGTAATTTTCTTTTTTGTAGTATCTCTGCCTAGTTTTTGTATCAGGGTGATGGTGGCCTGGTAGAATGAGTTTGGGAGTGTTCCTTCCTCTGCAATTTTTTGGAAGAGTTTGAGAAGGGTGGGTGTTAGGTCTTCTCTGAATGTTTGATAGAATGCACGTGTGAAGCCATCTGGTCCTGGACTTTTGTTTGTTGGAAGATTTTTTTTTTTTTTTTTTTTTGCGTTATATGGACCTCTCACTGTTGTGGCCTCTCCCGTTGTGGAGCACGGGCTCCAGACGTGCAGGTTCAGTGGCCATGGCTCATGGGCCCAGTTGCTCCACGGCATGTGGGATCTTCCTGTACCAGGGCATGAACCTGTGTCCCCTGCATTGGCAGGCGGACTCTCAACAACTGCACCACCAGGGAAGCCCTTTTGGAAGATTTTAAATCACAGTTTCAATTTCATTACTTGTGATTGGTCTGTTCATATTTTCTATTTCTTCCTGGTTCAGTCTTGAAAGGTTATACCTTTCTAAGAGTTTATCCATTTACTCCATGTTGTCCATTTTATTGGCATTGAGTTGCTTGTAGTAGTCTCATAGGATGTTTTGTATTTCTGTGGTGTCCATTGTAACTTCTCCTTTTTCATTTCTAATTTTATGGATTTGAGTTCTCTCCATGTTTTTCTTGATGAGTCTGGCTAAAGTTTTATCAATTTTGTTTATCTTCTCAAAGAACCAGCTTTTAGTTTTATTGATCTTTGCTACTGTGTTCTATGTTTCTATTTTGTTTATATCTGCTCTCATCTTTATGATTTCTTTCCTTCTACTAACTTTGGGGTTTTTTTGTTCTTCTTTCTCTAGTTCCTTTAGGTGTAAAGTTAGATGGTTTATTTGAGATTTTTCTTGTTTCTTGAAGTTGGATTGTATTGCTATAACTTCCTTCTTAGAACTGCTTTTGCTGCATCCCATAGATTTTGGATTGTCATGTTTTTGTTGTCATTGGTCTCTAGGTATTTTTTGATTTCCTCTTTGATTTCTTCAGTGATCTCTTGGTTATTTAGTAATGTATTGTTTAACCGCCATGTGTTTACGTTTTTTACGTTTTTTTTCCCTGTAATTAATTTCTAATCTCACAGCATTGTGGTCAGAAAAGATGCTTGATATGATTTCAATTTTCTTAAATTTACTGAGGCTTGATTTGTGACTCAACATGTGATCTATCCTGGAGAATGTTCCATGGGCACTTGAGAAGAAAGTGTAATATGCTGTGTTTGAATGGAGTGTCCTATAAATATGAATTAAATCTATCTGTTCTATTGTGTCATTTAAAACTTATGTTTCCTAATTAATATTCTGTCTGGATGATCTGTCCATTGGTGTAAATGAGGTGTTAAAGTCCCCCACTATTGTTGTGTTACTGTCAATTTCGTCTTTTATAGCTTTTAGCGTTTGCCTTATGTGTTGAGGTCCTCCTTTGTTTGGTGCATATATATAGATAGATAAATAGATAGATAGATAGGTATGTAGATAGATAGATGTTTTCTTCTTGGATTGATCCCTTGGTTATTATGTAGTGTCCTTTCTTGTCTCTTGTAACATTCTTTAGTTTAAAGTCTGTTTTATCTTATATAAGTATTAGTACTCCAGCTTTCTTTTGATTTCTATTTGCATGGAATATCTTTTTCCATCCCTTCACTTGCAGTCTGTATTTGTCCCTAGGTCTGAAGTGGGTCTCTTGTAGACAGTATATAGATGGGTTATGCTTTTTTTATCCATCCAGCGAGCCTGTGTCTTTTGGTTGTAGCATTTAATCCATTCACATTTAAATTAATTATTGATGTGTATGCTCCTATTACCATTTTCTTAATGGTTTTGGGTTTGTTTTTGTAGGTCTTTTTCTTCTCTGTGTTTCCCACTTAGAGAAGTTCCTTTAGCATTTGTTGTAGAGCTGGTTTGGTGGTGCTGAATTCTCTTAGCTTTTGTTTGTCTGTAAAGCTTTTGATTTCTCTGTCGTATCTGAATGAGAACCTTGCCGGTTAGAGTAATCTGGGTTGTAGGTTCTTCCCTTTCCTCACTTTAAATATATCGTCCCACTCCCTTCTGGCTTGTAGAGTATCTGCTGAGAAATAAGCTGTTAACCTTATGGGAGTTCCCTTGTATGTTATTTGTCATTTATCCCTTGCTGCTTTCGATAATTTTTCTTTGGCTTTACTTTTTGTCAATTTGATTACTATGTGTCTTGGCGTGTTTCTCCTTGGGTTTTTCCTGCCTGAGATTCCCTGCACTTCCTGGACTTGAGCTGTTCTTTCCTTTCTCATGTTAGGGATGTTTTCGACTATAATCTCTTCAAATATTTTCTCAGGTCCTTTCTCTCTCACTTCTCCTTCTGGGACCCCTATAATGCGAATGTTGCATTTAATGTTGTCCCAGAGGTCTCTTAGGCTGTCTTAATTTTCCCAGCAATGAATTCCACCATTCTGTCTTCCAGGTCATTTATCTGTTCTTCTGCCTCAGTTATTCTGCTATTGATGCCTTGTAGTGTATTCTTCATTTCAGTTATTGTATTGTTCATCTCTCCTTATTTGTTCTTCAATTCTTCTAGATGTTCGTTCTTTCATTCTTCTAGGCCTTTGTTAAACATTTCTTACATCTTCTCGATCTTTGCCTCCATTCTTTTCCAAGGTCCTGGCTCATCTTCACTATCATTATTCTGAATTCTTTTTCTGGATGGTTGCCTATCTCCACTTCATTTAGTTGTTTTTCTGGGGTTTTGTCTTGTTCCTTCACCTGGTACCTATTCCTCTGCCTCTTCATTTTGTCTATCTTTCATTCTGTCTCTCTTTTCTGGTTTTCATTTCACAGGCTGCAGGATTGTAATTCTTGCTTCTGCTCTCTTCCCTCTGGTGGATGAGACTATCTAAGAGGCTTGTCTGTGGCCTTTATTTCTGTGATGGTTTTGTCTTTTCTTCCACTTCTTTTGAGTTTGGCAATTCAAGTTTCCTTGTATTATGCTACTTCATTCTATTATTCCTACACTCTCATGTCTATAATTAGAATTCCTATTTAAAAGAAGCAATAACTTCTTAACATTTTTAAATCCATGGCAAATACTTATTCACAGTTTTTTAACAACTCTATAAAAATATTTATCTGGTGAGGGTTTATTCCCTGTCATTCTTTTTCCTTTTTTCCCCTTAGAATATATTTGAATAGTTCTATGGCAGTTCTTTTCTTTTCTTTTTTTAAATAATACCCCTGTTTGAATGAGGTTACTTCCTCCTGAACTAGTTGTCTGTTGAGTGATATGTTAAGCGAAGGACTAGGACTATATTCTAGACCACCAAGAATTCTCCTTAAAATATAAATTTGGGGATATTAATGAGTTATTTCTCCCCAGCTAGTAGAGTGATATTTCAGGGCTTCTCACAATGTGTTCTTTCTCTTCTACCATGCCTCACTAACAGACTGCTTCTGACAATATAGCTTATCTTTGGGTTTGTATTTCCTCATTTAGCCCCTCCTGACTCTTCTTCTTTTTACCAAACCCTGTCTAAAGAAGCTTTTGCTGTTAGACAATTTATCTAACTATATTGTCCCAGACAAAGAAGAGTTGGGCTTTGCCAGCCCTGATTAGATCCACAGCATCTGGAGCTCTCCCTCGGCATCTTTCTACATCCCCATTCTACTTCAAAATATTTGGCAGCCTTCCTCACATGTCAGGATACAGAGTTAAAGGTATCTTATAGTGTCATGGAACATGAGTTTTATGTTTCTAATTTTTGTTCTTCTTATTTATTTGTGTAATTTCTAAAGCTGAAAATGTAAATATCTTCTTTATTTCACCCATTTTCAAACTGCAAATTCTGCATTTAAATTTTAAAGCATTTCTATGACTTAATAACTTATAACACTCCCTTTGAATTTCTTCACTGCTTTTATTTGTAACTTTTTAGTCACATTCATTCCTTTCTTTGTGACTATCTACAATTTATTTTCAATCTTATTCAATTAAATTTTAGAAATAAGGGAATAGTCCTTAAAAAACATAAAGAGCAGCTTATTTTACAGCCTTGCATACAATCCCTGTCATATATTTCAGGATCATATTATTTTTATAAATTATCACTTCTTATAAAAAGATCACAGTGAAATTTTTTCTCTCTGATAAGCAAAAAGTATGATGATGTATAATATACAGATAACATGTCACAGTTCATTCCAAAATATACACATTACCATAAAGAACATTATACAAAAGTTATGCTTTATTTGAAATTGGTAAACAGATATAAAAAGGAATTATTTTGAAATAGTATGTCAATTAATTATGAAAAAGCATGTCCACATACATTTTCATATCAAAGACTGCAACTATTGGAAGTGTCTTTTCCTTTAGTCTCTTAAATAATCAAATATATTTAGAGTAATAAGCCACTTTTAAAAATAAAATGTTAGTTTATCAGTTTGATAGGGGGAGGCTGAGGTCTATGACACATTTCAGGCTACATTTTATGGAAATATAGGGTTTTATTAAACTTTCTGTTTCTGCTGGCAGCTTGCTTAGGTAGCTGTGGAGGGCCATGTGATTACAGCAAATGCTGGATGTAAATTTATGTCTGTGGCTTAAAATGAAAGACAAAATATCTGAAATTTGAAAATGTTTTTGCTTGTCTAACAATTTGATCTTAGAAGTTACTATATATCACCTTAGAGAAGGAGAGAGATAAAATTAATGTCAATAATCTAAATACTGGCTTGGGTTCCTGACAAGTTTTCCATGGGAGGCAATGAGGGTGCGATTAATGCTTACCAAGAAGAACAATTAGCCATTCTCCATCACAAAGCTCACATGTAATCTGTGGGCTGAAAAGTGTTGAGTGCTAGGTCCCCAGATGATTAAAGGAACTTGGTCCAAGGTAGCTTTAAATCTGGGCTCTAGAATTTAATAATTCTACTTAAATTAGTAAAAATGAGAGATGTAAACTTATCTGCAGATTTTTGAATACAACACAACTAATCAACAAATATCCGTAAGAAAGCTTTCCTTCTAAATGAAAAATTCTCTCCTCTGGTATGCATAGCTTCTTTTTTCATATTCAAACTTCCCAGACACTTATAAATTAGATGCCCTCTTCTCTAACAATACGGTTGTTGTCACAGCTGAACCAGTTCTATCTCCCCCTTCTCTGATTTTTGAGGGAGACTGGAAACCAGTGTGGTTTGTTTTTATACATCATGACTTGGCCCAGATTCACAGGAAGACCACAAAAGAGTCTGATAACACATTTGGACTCAGACTCTGCATGTAAAAATAAAAATATACATCCCCAAACCACTTTTTCACCCTCACTCCTATGCTTAAAACGCCAAAGTTGTTGTTTTTGTTGTCATTTGTGTTTCCTGCTCACACCACATGCCTATGGTGGTCAGCTGGGTCTCTGCTCCTCGTTATCAGTCTCGCTCGAGGACAAATGTAAATGTCATAGAAGAAAGGGAGAAGGGGGAAGCACACATTGTCCCTTAAACCTTCCACATGGAAGGAACACATGCAACTTCCTGTCACATGTCAGCAGTAAAATCAAGTCACATGACTCTGCCTGGCTTCAAGGGGATGGATACTGGAGATGAGTAGTTTTGAATACTATGTACCATTTTCTATTTTTTTAAAACAGGTAACATTTGATGTGTAAGAACATTGTTTTCAGACTATGTTCTACAAAACATGAAAAGCAAAGCTATTTCCTTCTTCTCTCAGATGACAAAAAAATAAGGACACCTGGACACCAATGTAAAAGGAAATAGAAGTGTAATTAAGTAATAAAGAATTATTGCTTTTGTTTCAGGACATGAAATACCATTTTAGGACAATGCCATGGAGACATGCTAGGCATTCATTAAAGTTTTTAAAAACAATTTAAAAACTGTTATAAAGTGAAAATTATTCACTTTATAATTATGATTGCTCTATTCTTTTCTGACCAATCTTTGTCAGTCTCAATCTAACTGATATCCCTATAAATTCTATTAAAAATATGATGGCTACTTTGCTTTCAGTGTATGTGAATAAGGTTATTTTAATGGCTTTACTATGTACCTGTTAATTTAAGAAGTAACATGCCAGTCAAAGAGTTGATTATGACACAGTGCTTGCCCTTGAGGAAATGAGGATCTAGATGGAGGAAAGGTTAGAATGGAGAAGATATACAGTAATTACTTAAGGATTATATGCCAATGCATTTCCAAAGCAAATGGATTTTTAATTTGTTGCAGTTGTTGAATCCTTCCTTCCTTATATGTAAGTCAGAGTTATTAGACACAGAAAAAGAGAGCTCTTCCAATTGAAATGGGAATGGGATGCCATGAATCTGTCCTGCTAGAACTTAACTCCTTGTGATGATTAAGTTTCTTCTATGGATGGTCTTGGCATTTTGGGAGCAGAGCTCAGGGACAAAAAAGAAACTCTCTTAGCCTCTACTGTATACATAGATAACTTTATTTTGTATGAATAATTGAAGACATATATATAATGTATACTAGCCTTTGAGAGATAGCAGTTTCCTGTCATATGTGTTGGAATGGCTGTGCCACAGACTAGACTATGATTTTTTTTGTATTTTTTTGTTTGTTTCTTGTTTTCTTGTTTTTATTTCCATTACTCTAGGGGGTGGATCAAAAAATACCTTGCTGTGATTTATGTCAAAGAGTGTTCTTCCTACGTTTTCCTCTAAGAGTTTTATAGTGTCCAGTCTTACATTTAGGTCTTTAATCCATTTTGAGTTTATTTTTGTGTATGGTGTTCAGGAGTGTTCTAATTTCATTCTTTTACATGTAGCTGTCCAGTTTTCCCAGCACCACTTATTGAAGAGACTGTCTTTTCTCCACTGTGTATCGTTGCCTCCTTTGTCATAGATTAGTTGACCATAGGTGTGTAGGTTTATCTCTGGGCTTTCTATCTTGTTCCATTGATCTTTGTTTCTGTTTTTGTGTGAGTACCATACTGTCTTTTTTTTTTTTTGGAGAATTTTTATCATAAATGGGTGTTGAATTTTCTCAAAAGGTTTTCTGAATCTATTAAGATGATCATATGTTTTTTATTCTTCTATTTGTTAATATGGTTATCACATTGATTGATTTACGTATATTGAAGAATCCTTGCAGCCCTGGGGTAAATCTCATTTGGTCATGGTGTATGATCCTTTTAATGTGCTGTTGGATTCTGTTTACTAGTATTTTGTTGAGGATTTTTGCATCTATATTCATCAGTGATATTGGTCTATAATTTTCTTTTTTTTGTAGTATCTGTCTGGTTTTGGTGTCAGGGTGGTGGTGGCCTCCTAGAATGTGTTTGGGAGTGTTCCTTCCTCTGCAATTTTTTGGAAGAGTTTGAGAAGGATGGGTGTTAGCTCTTCTCTAAATGTTTCATAAAATTCACCTGTGAAGCCATCTGGTCCTGGACTTTTTTTGTTGGAAGATTTTTATTCACAGTTTTAATTTCATTACTTGTGATTGGTCTGTTTATATTTTCTATTTCTTCCTGGTTCAGTCTTGGAAGGTTATACCTTTCTAAGAATTTGTCCATTTCTTCCAGGTTGTCAATTTTATTGGCATCAAGTTGCTTGTAGTAGTCTCTTAGGATGCTTTGTATTTCTGCAGTGCCTGCTGTAACTTCTCCTTTTTCATTTCTAATTTTATTGATTTGAGTCCTCTCCCTCTTTTTCTGGATGAGTCAGGCTAATGGTTTATTAATTTTGTTTATCTTCTCAAAACCAGTTTTTAGTTTTATTGATCTTTGCTATTGTTTTCTTTGTTTCTATTTCATTTATTTCTGCTCTGATCTTTATGTTTTCTTTCCTTCTGCTAACTTTGGGTTTTGTTTGTTCTACTTTCTCTAGTTCCTTTAGGTGTAAGGTTAGATTATTTATTTGAGATTTTTCTTGTTTCTTGAGGTAGGCTTGTATAGCTATAAACTTCCCTCTTAGAACTGCTTTTGCCACATCCTATAGGTTTTGGATTGTCGTGTTTTCATTGTCATTTGTCTCTAGGTATTTTTTGATTTCCTCTTTGATTTCTTCAGTAATCTCTTGGTTATTTAGTAACATAGAGTTTAGTCTCCATGTGTTTGTGTTTTTTACGGGTTTTATCTTATAATTCATTTATAATCTCATAGCGTTGTGGTCAGAAAAGATGTCCACTATGATTTCAATTTTCTTAAACTTACTGAGGCTAGATTTGTGATGCAAGATGTGATCTATCCTGGAAAATGTTCCGTGCACACTTGAGAAGAAAGGGTAATCTGCTGTTTTTGGTTGGAATGTCCTGTAAAAATCAATTAAATCTATCTGGTCTATTGTGTCATTTAAAGCTTCTGTTTCCTTATTTATTTTCATTTTGGATGATCTGTCCATTTGTGTAAGTGAGGTGTTAAATTCCCCCACTATTATTGTGTTACTGTCGATTTCCTCTGTTACAGCTGTTAGCAGTTGCCTCATGTATTGAGGTGCTCCTATGTTGGGTGTATATATATTTATAATTGTTATATCTTCTTCTTGGATTGAGCCCTTGATAATTATGTAGTGACCTTCCTTGTCTCTTGTAACATTCTTTATTTTAAAGTCTACTTTATCTGATATGAGTATTGCTACTCCAGCTTTCTTTTGATTTCCATTTGCATGGTTATCTTTTTCCATCCCCTCACTTTCAGTCATATGTGTCTCTAGGTCTGAAGTGGGTCTCTCGTAGACAGCATATAGTTTAGTCTTGTTTTTGTATCCATTCAGCAAGCCTGTTTCGTTTGGTTGGAGCATTTAATCCATTCACCTTTAAGGTAATTATCGATATCTATGTTTCTATGACCATTTTCTTTTAATGTTCACATGTTACTTTTTTAATAGGTCAGTAATATGGCCTTTTACTTATTTAAAGCTACAGAAAAATTCTTTTTTTTTAAACACACACTGTATTTTATTTTTATAAGAGATAATTAAACTGACACCAAGCATTGTAAATGGATGACCACAAGAAAAGCAACAATGATTGCAATTACCAAACATGAAACACACTCATACTATGTCATAATTTTGACATTCAGTCCAGTCATCCTCCACTGTAACATCTCCTTTACTTTGCAGTGAAAATTGATTTGTATATTTTTTGCCTCTGAGTCCTTGTGGGATTTTTTAAAAATTCAAACAGAAAGTCACAAAAATTATAATCATCCTTGTCAGTTCACTCAGTCTTATGTAATTAATTTTCTTTTTCATCTTGATCTTTTGTTAGTACTTTTATGAATTCATCAGTTTTCCATTAGAGTTCTGAAAACGGTTATTCATTCAGTTCAGCAGTATAGTCAGTTACCAGAAACCTGTACTTGTCAGAGTGTTTTCCATGAATTCCTTGAAGATGAAACCCTTTTATAGGAAAATTTTTGCAAAAGAAACAGAGTACACCCAGACTGTCTGTAAATGACAAAAGACTTAAAAATGACCACAGTTAGCATCTTCCCTTGTGGTGCAGTGGTTGAGAGTCCACCTGCCAATGCAGTGGACACGGGTTTGTGTCCTGGTCCGGGAAGATCCCACATGCCATGGAGCGGCTGGGTCCGTGAGCCATGGCCAGTGAGTTTCTGAGATATACGTTTTAAAGTAATAACTAGAATTACGACTTATAACATTATACCAGAACATATAAGATTTTTAGAAATTTCATGTAATGTCTGAAACATCTATATTAACATATTTCCATACAAATAACCCAAAGAAAGTTTAGTATTAGTTGATTTTTGTTTGTTTGTTTTATACTGAAGGTTCTTATTAGTCATCAACTTTA
The DNA here is from genome assembly GCF_003031525.2 of Neophocaena asiaeorientalis asiaeorientalis. NCBI lineage: Eukaryota > Metazoa > Chordata > Mammalia > Artiodactyla > Phocoenidae > Neophocaena > Neophocaena asiaeorientalis. The sequence continues at coordinate 22,241,676 of NW_020176571.1, read as the reverse complement.
TACACATCAGTGTATACATGCCTATGAACATTTTCTTAATTATTTTGGGTTTGTTTTTGTAAGTCCTTTTCTTCTCTTGTGTTTCCCAGTTACAGAAATTCCTTTAGCATTTGTTATAAAGCTGGTTTGGTGATGCTGAATTCTCTTAGCCTTTGCTTGTCTGTCAAGCTTTTGATTTCTCCATGGAATCTGAATGAGATCCTTGCTGGGTAGAGTAATCTTGGTTGTACTTTCTTCCCTTTCATCACTTTAAGTATATCATGTGACTCCCTTCTGGCTTGTAGAATTTCTGCTGAGAAATCAGCTGTTAACCTTATGGGAGTTCCCTTGTATGATATTCGTCATTTTTCCCTTGCTGCTTTCAATAATTTTTCTTTGTCTTTAATTTTTGTCAATTTGATTACTATGTGTCTCGGTGTGTTTCTCCTTGGGTTTATCCTATATGGGACTCACTGTGCTTCCTGGACTTGGGTGTCTCTTTCCTTTCCCATGTTAGGGAAGTTTTCTACTATAATCTCTTCAGATATTTTCTTGGGCCCTTTCTCTCTCTCTTCTCCTTCTGGGACCCTATAATGCAAATGTTGTTGTGTTTAATGTTGTCCCAGAGGTCTCTTAGGCTGTCTTTATTTCTTTTCTTTCTTTTTTCTTTATTCTGTTCTGCAGCAGTGAATTCCACCATTCTGTCTTCCAGGTCACTTATCCGTTCTTCTGCCTCAGTTATTCTGCTATTGATTCCTTCTAGTGTAGTTTTCATTTCAGTTATTGTATTGTTCATCTCTGTTTGTTTGTTCTTTAATTCTTCTAGGTCTTTGTTAAACATTTCTTGCATCTTCTTGATCTTTACCTCCATTGTTTTTCCAAGGTCTTGGATCATGTTCACTATCATTATTCTGAATTCTTTTTCTGGAAGGTTGCCTATCTCTACTTCATTTAGTTGTGTCTCTGGGGTTATATCTTGTTCCTTCATCTGGTACATAGCCCTCTGCCTTTTCATCTTGTCTATCTTTCTGTGAATGTGGTTTCTGTTCCACAGGCTGGCTGCAGGGTTGTAGTTATTCTTGCTTCTGCTGTCTGTCCTTTCATGGATGAGGCTGTGTAGGAGGCTTGTGCAGGTTTCCTCAAAAGTAGATGGAAAATTTTAACCTACAAGATTATTTTGGAATGACTGAATATATCCTGCCTTTAAAATCTTCCCTTTAATACATATTGTAAGAAACAACAAAATAAAACATAAGATGACAGGCAAAATGAGAGTAGAAAAAATGATACAAATAGGATTATTATACAAAATCTATACCATGTATGTCTTTTACATCGCTAGCTGTGGCTACCATTGTGACCCTGAGCTTGCCAACAATTCAGTACTCAGCAAAAATATTTTTCAAAAAGAAAGGTGAAATAAAGATTTTTTTCAGATATAAAAAAGCTGTAAGAATTAATCACTAACCAACCTCACCAAGAGAAATGTTAAAGTAAGTCCTTCAGATAGAAGAAAAACGACACCAGAGAGAAATATGGATGTGTACAAAGCAAAGAGAAGCATTGGAAATGATAATTACATGTGTAAAAATGTATTATTTTTCATTATCATTTAAATCAGTTTAAAAGATAATTGACTACATAAACAAAAAAAATAACAGAGTAGTATGGAGTTTATAACATAAATATAAGTAAAATGTGTGACAAGAGTACTGAGGTTGGGAGAGGAGAAATTAAAGTGTACTGTTATAAGCTTGTTATACCATACATGAACTGATATAAAACCACCTGAATGTAGACTGTGATAAGTTAAAAGTGTACGCATTAAACCATAATATAACCACTAAAATAATAAAACAGTTAGAGGTAATAAGCCAGCAAAGTAAATAAAGTGGGACCATAAAAATAAGCTCAGCTCAATCTGAAAGAGGTTGAAAAAGAGAAAAAAGAAAGAACTGATAGACTCTGATTTTAAAGTAGAAATAAATGAGAGATAAACAAAAGATAGAAAAGAAGGAGTGAAGGATGGCAGTTGGTAAAGTTTCTTTCTCATGATATTACAGAACTAATCAATTGATGGTTGATAGATAAACAAACCAAACTTTCCAAGTACAAACTCCAGTGGATAAAATTTTATGAGAATTTTTGCCAGTTTTTTTCCTCAAAAGTCTCCTCCAAATGACAATGTCAACCAATGGGTACTATGGGACACTAGACATCTGAAGGATTCATATGTTTAGTAGGAGCATTATATACATTAGGACATTCCAGATAGGTCTTGGATTGACATAAATATGAGATAAGCTGAAATTTTTAGAAGCTGACCCTCTGAAATCAATCAAATTCTGAGAAAGACCAGTTCAGGTTTTTTGTTGTTATTGTTTGGATTTCTTTATTGAAGTATAGTTGCTATACAATATTATATAAGTTACAGGTGTACAACATAGTGATTCACAACTTTTAAAGGTTATACTCTGTTTATAGTCATTAAAAAATATTGGCTATATTTCCTGCATTGTACAATACATCCTTATAGCTTATTTTATACATAATAGTTTGTACCTCTTAATGCCCTACCCCTAATTTACCCATCCCCCCTTCCATCTCCCCACTTATAATCACTAGTTTGTTCTCTATAAGTGTGAGTTTGTTTTTGTTATATTCACTATTTTGTTTTATTTTTTAGATTCCACATATAAATAATATCATACAGTATTTGTCTTTTTATATCTGACTTATTTCACCTAGAATAATACCCTCCAAGTCCATCCATGTAGTTGCAAATGACAAAATTTCACTCTTTTTTATGGTTGAGGAGTATTCCATTATATATATACATATTTATATGTGTATAGATGTGTATGTATCTATGTGTGTGTGTGTATATATATCACATCTTTATTATCCATTCATCTGTTGATGGGCACATAGGTTGCAGCCATATCTGGGCAATTGTAAATAATGCTGGTATGAACACTGAGGTGCATGTGTCTTTTCAAGTTAGTGTTTTCATTTTTTTCAGATATATGCCCTGGAGTAGAATGTGGCAGTTCTATTTTTAGTTTTCTGAGGAACTTCCATACCTTTTTCCACAGTGGCTGCACCAAATTACATTCCCACCAACAGTGTAGAAGGGTCCCCTTTTCTCCACGTCCTTGCCAACATGTGTTGTCTGTGTTCTTTTTGATGATAGTCATTCTGACAGGTGTGAGGTGATATCTCATTGTGGTTTTAATTTGCATTTCTCTGATGATTAATGATGTTGAGAAGTTTTTCATATGCCTGTTGACCACCTGCATGTCCTCTATGGAAAAATGTCTATTCAGATCTTCTGCACAGTTTTGAATTGGATTGTTTGTTTTTTTGATGTTGAGTTATATGAGCTGTTACTATATTTTGGATACTAACCCCTTATTGGTCATATCATTTGCAAATAGTTTCTCCCATTCAGTAGGTTGTCTTTTTGTTTTTTCAATGGTTTCATTTGCTGTGCAAAAGTTTTTCAGCTGAATTAGGTCTCCAGTTCAATTTTGTTTTACCAAAATCCATGAGATGAGTGCCTGAGTATAAAAGCAACCTAAAGCTTTTGACAGAGTTTTCTGTTCAATAGTTTACTCTAGAAAAGAAAATGACACTCACTAATTTATATTGCATTCACTTTCCTCTTTCTACCATGTAAGTACATAACATGGAAAGTACACTTAGGACGAGTGCAAGAAAATTAATTTACATTTTGTAGTTTGGGCTTATGGAATTCTAGAATTTCCATGGCACACTGCTCATATATATAGTTCAGTGATTTAGAACGGCACTCTCAGGTAATTCATGGACTTTCTCATCCATTTGATTTTGAGAAAGGTACCTTTAAAACGAGTTAACCAGAAATATGGATGGGTTGTAATCCATGAGTAGCAAAGTAAAATTAGATTAGATTAATTGGAGGAGTAGGGCTTTCAATTGAGTAAAAAATCTAGGGAAATTCACAGAAAATTTCAAAAAAGATGACTAGTGAGAAAGGGTAGAAGATAGCTTTTGTTTAAGTGCTAATGATAAACTCAAACTCCCAACTGAGAATGTGTTTGAAAGAGAACTATATAGACTGAGTTATTAGAAATGTTTGGTGACAGAATATTATCAGCAGTTGGTCATTGTTAGGAGGACACACATTAATATTGATGTGTTGTTCCAATTTGTTTGTAGTCCCTCCAAACTGTCTGAGATAGTTGCTATATAGAGCCACTGTGTATGGTTGAGCAAATTTTGCACTGCACAAGAAAGCACATCCAACATGGTGACATAGATGTCATGGATTTGTATATTTATTATAACAATATTCCCTATTGAAGTAGAGTCATGAAGAAGGGGCACTTTTTCCTACTTTGCACAGAGGTGTCATATGTGCTAGCAACAGTCCTAACATATATTATTTAAAAGAAGTGTTAATTCTTTTGTAGAATCTTTTCACCTCTACCCAAGGCATTTCTTCACCAGAGGAATAGATGAATCATTCTTTATTACTTTTCTTATCATGCTCATAAATGAAGTTTAAAATGCCCATTAGATCCTTGGAGTCTTTTGGTATCTTAAAAGAAGGTTGACATCCAAAAGTTTGGGAATGAACCCAAAACAATTTGCTTTACTAATTCAAGATGGGGATTGGGTAGTTCCAAATAGAAAGAGAATAATTGGATTTGGCAAAAGAAATTTTTTGGGGGATTGTTTACTGCCATAGTAAACACTTAAGAAAATATTTCTGGAATGAATTAATGTCCATAGAAGCCATCATCTCTAAAATCATCCAAGACCTCCTTTATTTTCAGAATTAGTCTAGAAACTAAGTTTTGATGACTTTGTGTAAGATAGACAAAATTAATGAGAATGGTGATGATGAAACTGATAACACATTGTAGTACTTTACCTAGATTCTACCAACTGATTTTTACGACACTCCTGTCATTTTCTAAAACAAGTCTGTTCTATTATATCCAGTCAGCTGGTCTCCTTTCTTTCCGCTTAGCTCAATGTCCACTTTCTGACTAGATCCTCAGGCACACTTGACATTTTCATCAAGAAAAAGAAAATCATTTCAAGTCCAAAGGATAAGCACCACCATGGTAAAAGGTCATAAAACACTAGGAGTTGCTCTTTAGCAATAGATTTTGAAGGTAAGTCCAAAGAAAACATGGGACACTGTTTGGAACAAGTTTGCATGTACTTCATCATGATGACTGTGGTACACAGTATGAGAAAGCTTTAGGGGAATTCAAACACCAGTGGGAAGGAGGGTTTTGCTTGCATTGGCTATAATAAATATGTTTTTACAATAAACAAGTGGTGGCCATAAGACATGCATGTCTGATGTGGAAGGAAAGCCTATCTGCACCAAATAAATTACAGAAACAGTTCAAGAGCAGTTCATCTTAGTGAAAATATTATCCCTGAACTACTGGCAAGGTTAGTGTCAGGTTAGGTTATCTTTTGTAAGAATGCCAATTGCACCCATTAAATCTGCCTAAGGGCACTTTGTTGTGCTTACATACACTTTACTGTGTTTCAGAAAACTTACACACATTTAGTCACATACAAACTCCACTTACTCACTTCCCCTTGGGATCAATTTCTCTCCCTGACTATCTTTGAGCTTGGAAATCACTTCTCTCTGCCCTCATGTCCACCTACCCCAGCCCTACCCTTGGTGACTGTATTCCCAATGAATGTCTGGGATGAAGGCCAGGCTGACAGATGCGAATCCTGCACAAATCACAGGGCAGACACAACTGATCCAAAGGACATCAGTTATTCAAAGCCCAGTCCTTCAGTTCACTGAGGGTGAATGGCTTTTAAACACGACCAGCAAAAACAATGAAGTAAAAATCTTGGCGGGGCATTAATTTCAACACATTTTTTGAAAAATTTCAGAAACTTTTTATAAACTTTGGCTTCTTAGAATGCTACAGGAAGTATATATTATCAATTTAAAATAAAATAACTCAGCCTGGTTTCTGACCTCCTTTTTTTGTCCAAGCCTCTGTACAAAAATGAAGATAGAATTCATGGAGTGGTTAACAAGACAGGTGTATCCTTTCCAGTGGCTGACAGCACAGCCTCAGAATTGCTGATTAACACTTTCCTTGCTATGTTTTGCAAAGGTTTACAGAGAGAAAAAAAATCTTCAAGTCAATAGTCTATTGGCTTATCAAGGATTTATTGAGCACTCACAGATTGGAACAAGTATCTGAGAGAAGTTACCTGTAGACTCTGTCTCAACTACCTTTCTGTCTCTTTTGGTAATGAAGTCATTTAGAAATAAATGTCTGTCAAATAATTGGTGCTGCTGTTGTTTATAATGGCATGTCTTTCTCAGAAAAATACATATCTTTTTAATCTTTTTAAACAGTAGAAACAGGTGTTTCTCCTTTCTCTGCCTGTAGTACATTAGTGTTATAGTGGAAAAATTTGAGCTCCATGGCAAAAGAACAGGATCCAAGTTTCAACCCCATCACTTAATAACTGGGAAAAGTATTGAAACTCTGAGCCTCAGTCCCTTCAAGCATAAAATGATGAGAATGAGAATGATATCAAGAGCGTCCTTCCATAGTTTTAGTGAGGAATGAAGATTAGAATGTATGAAATGAAGTAGTCAAGGCTTATATAAATATAATATGGCATTGTGAATTGTTTTTTACAATCTGGTGAAAAGCTCATGACACTTAAGTCAGCACTTGCCAATGGTGCATGTGGTGACTGGTACACATCAAAATTACCAGTGGAACTGATAAAAACACAGCACCGTGGGCTCCACCATCAGCGACATGGTAGTGTTGACTGGGGTTGACCAGGGCATCCCTATTTAAAAGTGCTACAGGTCAACGAAGTTTTGAGAACTACTGTCTTAATATAAAAGAATCCCCCTCTCCTTCAGGATGCTTCTGTGAATATAATTCATGCATCCTTTAGATGCATGGCTTACAAATAGAAAGTTGATTTGCAGGATAATCTATGATAATCCATTCACTATAATCTCTAATAAACTCTAATGATAGGTTCTAAACCTCTATATGAAAATACATGGAAATGCAAGCTCCCTGATGGTAAGAATTTAAATTAAGTGATGGTAAGGAAAGTTGATTTGAATTTATTAACATATCTGCCATGATATCATTAATGTCAGGGAAAATATGCTAATTAAACTGACCAATGATTCTATAGGATCTGTAGTAAAACAGTGTGAAAAACAAGAGGAAATGGTCATTTCTAATTTCCTCCACAGATGGGCTGAATTATTAATAGCATCCCAAATCTCTCCTGATGCATATTACGAAGTCTATCGTTGTTAAGACTGACTCAATACGTTCTTAAAAGAATTTTGAGCTAAACTTTTCTGAAGTACAAAAAAAAAAAGATCAGTTACCATTTCATTATTTTTCAATCTCATTTACCTCTGAACTTCCTGGTTCTGTCTGGGGCCAAAGTAAAAATTGCCAAAACACCACGGGAAAGGCTGCTCTCATAGTATTTCTGGCTCACAAAAAGTCTCTTGAGAAAGCCAGTTTCCATGAGATTTCAGTTCCAATTTTACAGACCCAAGAAAACTCAGGATAGTTCAGATAAAGTTCAGATAAGCATTCAAATTTTCAGTTACTTGTGCCAGATGAACCACTAAGTCATTTGACGTGTTCACATCCCTGTTTTGGGACAAGGAAAAAAAAATCAACTAGAATTCTGATCCAGTGTGGACTATTTTGAAGGAGTACAATATACTGAGAGACTGCTAGAGATTAATGGATAATTTTTCTTTTTTAAAAAATAAAAATGCAAAATAAAAATAATGGCCCTGTGGCATATTTTAGCGATTTAAATGAAGTAACCTAGCAATTTCAAACAGTGAAAAATCTCTTGCCTGACAAAAGTGACTGCAGTAACCAACACAAAATATAACTTGCAGGGGTAATACTTTGCCACCTGTTTTTCTTTATTAGCTTTCTCCTCCCTCTCCTTCTTTCTAAATGGAAATGACAGTACTCACACCACTATATGTTTCCAGAGGTATAATGAATGACTAATCTGCAGACCTGAAAATTCTCTGAGAATCAATTTCTCCTATTGACGTGGGGTGGGGCAGGGAGGAAAAGATTAATTTAACTTTCAAATAGTCATGGAAAAACTTACATTTGGGGCTAGAAATGATCCTCTGAGACAAGAAATAAATTCAGAATCTTTCAAAAGGGGAGTGATTTGACAATGAATTTACTCACTAGGGATCAAGAGCTTCTCATAAACGATCATCAAAGAAAAATATTGTGTGAACATCAGAGTCTCATTATAACACAGCCCACCATGGTGTGAAGTTTGGTAGAGCAAAGTTAGATTCTCGGGTCCCATCCAAAGAGATTCAGTTATTGTAAGTGCCAAAAGAAAACTGCTAGAACATAGTTTCATCTATAATACATTTTTGTGGCATGAGACCTGAAAAAGAGTGATACGGCAAAACCCTATTATAGTCAAATACAGTCACTGAGAAAACTAGGCCATAAGAAACCGGCAACTATTCCCATTAAAAAGGAGTGTAGAACATTTATCATTCCATTAAAATTTTTACCAGTCTTCTCACCTCAAGATAAGGAAGCATTAGCATATTAAATCGGCATTTCCCTTACCCAGCATAAATCCTTACGTATTCCTAACTAATGGCAGAGTACCTACTTACAAGGATGAGTATATTTTAATTTTTCAGTCACTGAGTCTTTAACTACAGAAATATTTTAAATGAATACTTCTAGTGTAAATAGTCATTTTGAATTATTTAGGTAAGGAAAAATTGATCAATACCTACAATCTAAAAGGCCTGCTCCATCTGGTTTCTTTGTATTCCATCATCCTCTCCTCAACTTGGAAACTGAATTACTCATATCATTTGTCTATATTTACCACACTTAGCAAATAATTATTGATTCATACTTCAGAAGGATAGATCTGGCTTTCAGGAGTAAATGCCTCTTCATATTGTCAATTCTTCAATTTTCAGGAAGATGACACAATAAACTTTGGTCCTGTATTATCCTTAAGAAATATTAAGTAAAATTATCAATGTTTTAATATTAATCAAAATTTGTATTTAAACTCTAACTTAATATCTATATATTTTGAAGAGAATAAATTACTCCATGATCAGGGAAAATATACCATAATTTACATACTATAAAAACATCAGTGAATATGAATCTTAATATTCAGTAGAATGAAAATCACTTGAATAATTCAGCATATTAATCAGACTAATGAGATCTTAGGAAATGATATGTTGACTTCTTTCTCTTCCCCCAACCACTCATTTGAGTAGGAAGAAAACTTGTAGTAAACAATGAAATACAGGATTATAGAGACAAAAAGTCTTGAAAAATATATAGAAAGATCTGGACTACAAATATTTACATCATTAGTTATCTTTAAATACAGCATCCACTATTTATTAAATGTTATTATGTGTTAGGCACTCTCCTAGGCATTGTACTCATGTTGTATCATTTAATTTACTTTAATCTAAATTTTTCAATATAGACATTATTATTACCCCTACTTACAGATGGGGAAACTGAGGCTGACTTGTCTGTGTTCACATATCTAGTCAAAGATAAAACTGGTTTATTTATAAATCCAGGTCTGTTTGACTTAAAAATCTATTCACTATTCACTGTGAAATGTGTTCTAAATGAGTATAATATGCTGTATCACCTTATAAATATTACAACAAATATTAGAATGGTGATAACTAAAAATGGAAGTTATCTAAGCTAGAAATTATTATATAATTTAACACTGGCCTTTTTTAAACTGCTCTTTTTACTTTTTATTTGCACTAGTGAACTCATTGCCCATATTGTTTCAACTGTCTTATATATATATATATATATGCTTCCAGATCTACATTCTCAGACCTAACCATTTACTGTTATTGGATTAGATTTTCAGTTGCTTGCAAGGTACTACCAAAATTTAAAAATTTTTAAAATATTATTAAAAATTTAAATTATTTTATATAATTTATGTTAAAACATTATGAAATAATTTATGTTAAAATTTAAATTATTTTACCCATTGTGAAAGTTGATATCTACTACTATATGTAATATATTGCCATTACTGTATGTGAAAATTCTTTTCCTCTCTATTTTAAATTTTCTTACTGTTATAACAAAAGTAAAAGCAAAAAAGGCAAAAAATTCAATGATTAGAGAGCTGGGGTATTTGGTGAAGCTGATAACCTGAGCTAAGAAAGTCAAAAAACAAACTGGAAACAGGAACTAAAAGGATGATTAAGTGGAAGAGTCACTGGGGTGAAGACCTTTGATAGGTGTAGAGTTGATGGTCTTGGGTTAATCCTGGAGGTTGGGGGGAGATGTGAAACAGAAAGGATCCCAGAAAATGATGCCAGCCTTTAAGACTACTTGGATGGTAGACAGACCAGTCCCAGAGACTAGATTGGCTTGACTCAAGTATAGAAGCAGCCCAGATATAAAGTTTGTGACTAGGCCTCAGACAACCTCCTGAATAGTACAGCGAGACAGTCAGCGATGAGAAGAATTCTTTAAATGCAATATCATGCTCTGAAATGAAAAGTCCATCTAACCTTGAACAAGTCCATCAGTCTCTTTGTGCTTCAATTTTATCATCTCTAAAACTGTAGAGTACCTGTCTTTCTTCATAGGTTCCCTGAGTAGATGAAGTAGGATAATTATTATGAAGACACACTAAAAAGAACAAGAACTTTCTTCATGTAACAACTGTGGTTCCAGAATGTATTCATTTAGACCTCTGGCTATAGAGAAGGGCACTGGGCAGGATTGTTCTTTAGTTTAATAAGCAACTCACTACACCTTCTATTGTATGTTTCCCTCACAAACACTTTCTAATTTTTTTATATCAAAGTGTTCTTTCTACAAATAAATTATAAATGTTTCAAGAGAGAAAGAGAAAGAAGAATAAGAGTGGGGAGTGGGGGAGAAACAGAAGGAGGAGGAGAAGAAGAGGAATTTTTTGCGGGAGATGGGGGAGGTGAAAGGGGTTGTCAGGGGACAGCAAAGTAAAGTTCCACAGTATGGGATAAGAGTGGACAAAGCACATGAGAGAAATATTTGAGAAAAAATCCAGGAGTCCTCTGTACCAGTGAGTCAGAAGGTCTCACATACCCCTGAGGAGTCAGAAGTGCAGAGAATCCTGGGCACAAAGGTAACTGCCCAGGAGTCAAATGTAGAGAAGAGAAAACTGGAAGCTGCTCTCAGCAGGAGGGAGGGTCCCACCAAATCTATATGCAGTTTGTTTAGTTGGAAGATTCCTCACCATCAGGTGTGTAAGGTTGTCTACTGTCCAAACTGCTGGCAAATTCAAGTGGAGGAAGGAGCTAAAGCCTGAGTGCCCCAATAGCTATTCCCGCCAAACTAAAGTGAAACTGGGACCTGAAATACATTTTGATAATTTGTACCAGTAAACTCATGTTTTGATGAATCTTAAATTTTCTAATAGATTTTTCTGTTGGGGTAGGCAGAAGATTACTATGCAAGTACTCTTTGAAAAAGTTTGGTTTTGTCTCTAATGAACTGAGAAGACAAGGATTCCGTTCACTTCTCCATCAAGATAGTGGAAAAGAATTGAAGGTCCCCAGTGGCTGGCTAATTTGATGATGGCAGTGGCTACCTTTAAATGAAACTGTATCCATGACTTTCCAAGGTTGACTTTGGAAGGAAAATCTCGGGTGGAAATAAGAGCTGATCAAGCGGCTCCTAGTCTTTCTCCCTGGCCTTCACTCTTCCTCTGTGAGTCTCTCAGTAGTCTGCCAGTAGGACTGAACACTCCCTTTCATGAAAACATGGAGATTATTTCAAAAGATATGGTTATTAAGCCCATGAGTTGTTCTCACACAAGACTAACTGAAAAGTTAGGGGCAGATGTTCTGAGTTTTGTTTTAAGAAGGGAGGTAGGTTGTTGTCGCCTCTGTTGCTTTTGTCTTCTCATTATCCTTTCCTACAGAGTCAGAAGGAAACCTTATAGAAATGGAGCAAGGAGAGATTTGGGGAAACCACAGAATCCTTATACATGGGGATAGCTATGACGTATTACTCCTTTCCTGTTTGCCACACACAATATATTACATTGCTAAACTAAGAGTAGCATTTACTTCTATGAGTAAATCCAAGTGTAATGTTGAAACGTTATCCGAAAACATTTTGCAAATCACAACTGTCACCCTTCCAATTCTCTCAGTAGTCTCCACCTCAGTTTTCACATTGAGTGTAGCATGTATCACTGTTAAGTGCCAGGATTGACTCAGATGGCAAGTCCCAAGCCCAGGCTATACGGATCTAGATTTTGTTTCTCTAAACCAGGATCAGGAAGCTTCTTCTAATCAGTTTTGCTACCTTTGGAGTGAGAGGACATAGATGAAAGAAATGATAGCACAAGTTCTAACACGGCAAGGACAACTATACTAAACTAAGACAGGCACTTACAAAATCTAAAACTAAAACTGTGCTTTCTATTGTTTTATTATGCTTTCAATTTTTAATGCCAAAGATGCTTGGCATCCCTATGCAAAAAGGAATAGCACTTGCATTTCATATGCGTCTTGGGCTACAAGTCATATGATTGAGTACCTATAATGTACAATCGACACAGCCAACTAATACTTTCTGCAAGTGGCATTTGCAATGTTTTGTGTATGCTCATCTTGTCCTCCTAAATTCCTGGAAGGCCCAGACTACTTTCCTTTTCTTCAGCATCCGTCTGCTCAGGAGATGCTTCTCTGAACTTGCACGAGACACTCTCACTCTTAGAGCCCTGGGTACATCCTAGCTGCAGTCCCCATTAATACATCGAGCACAACTCCAGACCCACAGTAGGCACCCATGTTAGTATCCATGGCTGGTTGACTGTGAGCCAGGGGTGTGCTGGAGCTGCTCAGGCGAGCTCTGGAGGGCAGACTATGGACATCACTTCCAAACTCCGTGTCCTGTGACCTTGCCTTGGTAGCTTGAAATTTCACCTTGGTGAGAGCGTTGACACAATGGAAATTGTCCAGTTGGTTTTAAGCATTCTGAATATAAACACTGTGTCTTCTACTTCCTTTTTATTCCATCTAACTTATAAGCTGTTTTATATTTAGCAGCTAGGCTTTCATGTGAGAATTATACTTTGAATAAATATATTTATCTTTTTAAAATAAATCATTTTTAATTTATTAAAGAAGTGCAATTACATGCCTTTTTATATCATTTTGGACAATCATTTTCGGATAAGACTTAATTGTTCCTTTACTTGGTTTATATAAATGGTAGTTATTAAAGGAAAAAGTGCTAGTCTATTTTTGCCAAAAGTATTGTTAAACAATTAGTAATGACTCTAAAATTTCCTTTTTTTTTTTTTTTTTTTTGCGGGACGTGGGCCTCTCACTGCTGTGGCCTCTCCTGTCGCTCCGGATGCACAGGCCCAGCAGCCATGGCTCATGGGCCCAGCCACTGTGTGGCATGTGGGATCTTCCCGGACCGGGGCACGAACCCATGTCCCCTGCATTGGCAGGTGGACTCTCAACCACTGAGCCACCAGGGAAGCCCTAAAATTTCCTTTTTTTTAATGACCAGGAAATTGAATTGTCTGGTTTGTAAAATTAGAAAATAAGTTTGTGTACTAGAAAGTTAATTCCATTGCCTTAAAATTAGTCTTTTGGGGAGTTCTATTACTATCTGACAAAATAATTGCCATTTTAACCAAACACAGAATACATTTTGTCTAAAATAGGCATTGTGATTTTCAAATATGAACTTTCATTTCCCAGAACATGCACTGGAGAAACTGTGGACTTTTGAGATTCAATTAACTGTTTAATGGGAAGATAGATGCCTAGTAATCTTTAGAAAGGCAGTTGAGGGCTGTGCTTAGAAGGGGAGACTCTAGGGCAGTCTGCCAGGGTTCTAGTCCCAGATACTCCTTTTATTACCTGTGTGACCTTGGGAAAGTCACTTAACTTCTCAGTGCCTGAGTTTCCTCATATGTACATGGAGATGATAATAGAATCTGCTTCATGGGTCTATGGTAAGGATGAAATGAATAAATACTGCGTAGGTAAAACACTTGCGGTGATGCCTAGTACTCAGTAAGTGTTCGATGAATGCTTTTTGTTGCTATTTCTAAGGACAGAATCTTACACATACTGGGTACTAAATCAACATTTCTGAATTGCTTAAGTAAACGACCAGTTACTAGCATGGAGCAAAGAAACAAAGACTGAGTGCTTACTAAGTACCAGGAATACAGTGGAGAACAAGACAGGCTAGGTCTTGATCTTTACATTTTAGTTCTATACTGTTTATATAGGGAGCTAATCTTAATGTTTAGAGACTGAAAAAAAGGTCTGGATTATAAACTTGACAGTATGTATTAAAGACAGTATGAAGGAAAGGATAAAGAATTGGCTGAATGCAACAAAGGCCTCAAATAACTTTTGCCTAAAGATGATAGAAAATTCCTTCTCATGTAATTGTCCAAAGATGGGCAGTCAGGTCCTTCTGTCTTCTAGCTCCACCATTGCTGGGGTATCTATCCTCTGTCTGCAAGATCCTGGGTAGCTCTCACCACATCCACATTCCAAGGAATGGGTTGGAGGAAGGAAGAAAAATATGTCCCCTCCATTACGGGAGCCGTGGATAAGAAATTATATTCTTCCCTTCTCTGCACAGCCCATTAGGTGGAACTTCACATAGCCATCCCATCTACAAGGGAGCCTGGGAAATATTTTATTCTGAGTGTCCTTGTGTCCACCTAAAATCAAGAGGCAGCAGGCATATCTAGAAGGACAGCTTGGCCACATTTCATTTTTTGGCTGTGTTTGCATTATTCATTCTCCACAGAGAATACGGTTATTCCCTTCCCAAGGAATCCAGTCCCAAAGCTTCATTCATTTCCTGCAACTAGATCAAGGTGGAAGGTTCTCTGAGTGAGACCAGCCCTTTACATCAGGTCCCAAGTTGGCTCTTTGTAATACAGTGGCATATAAACTAACAAACAAGTAATCTGCCCATGAACACCCAACATAAAATGAGTAGGGACAGGACGACTGAAATTAAAACTCCCATTGGAACCGGGAAAATGGGAAACACACAGCTATCATCAATCTATCAGAATCATCGAGTCCTGCTGGAAAGGAACTGTGGAAGCTCGGACCCCACTGGTAGTGTAAGGTCAGCCCATCTGGCAGCTGTGGCTTTAGCTCCTGGGAGGATTTCTTTTGTCCATTGTCTCCCACTGCCACACCTGAAGCAGACACGGGTGAGGACACTTTCTTGGAGCCACGACCCCTTTCACACTCCGCTTCTTGCTGATGTCGATTTATAGATCTAGGAGTCGGGTTGATTTGTCACAGGTTTTGGCAGCCCGGTTTTCTGGCTTCTTTGGCAATATAATTCCTTTATAATTATAAGAATGCCTTCCAGGCCATTTGTTTCTGCTCAGTTCCATGTGTGAGTAATCACAGCTAAGGCTCTGGTCTTGATAATAGATTTTTAAGACTAAGGGTTCTGGTCTTTATAAGGACCTCAGTGTCACTTAGAATTCCAAAGGAAAGATTGGTTTGTAGTGGAGGCTCTCTCCCACTTTTCTGCCCCATGTTGACAAGAGTGTTAAATCATAGCCTATTCGTCTGTCACAGGAGTTCTTGTGGGCGATCCACTTTCCTAGCCACAGCCTCAGCTCCTGGTTCTAGGGCCGAGGTCTTCCAAGTTGTCCGTAGGCCTGCAAGCACGTGTCAGCACTCAGCCTGAGCTGGCCAAGAATTATCACTCTTTTAGCCCAACGCTTCAGCAGAGTCTGTTTCCTTTCACTAAGCCTCTGATAAAGGATGCTGTTTCTCAAGGTTGTCCACAAAAGCACCTGAAGGTGCAGAGGTTACACCCAGAACTTTAAAAAGGGGTTCTTTTGTGCTTCTTGCCTAGAAACATATCTGCTCTGGCTCTGCCCAGCATCCCTAAGCTGCAGGAAGCAGGGAAGTAATTCCCTGAGCTGGGCAGGGCATTAAGACACTTGGAATAAAGTGTCTTGATATTTTAAGAATTGGCTTCACCTCTTTAGGTCTAGTTTCTTATATTTAGGATATATATATATTACATATCTTACTTCTAGTATCCTTACAACTCTTCCTCTATGGGTAGACATTCCTCCCTAAGTTACCATGCCTCAAATGTTAAGGGGTTGTCAAAATACTCTCTCTTCAGTCCTATTTATTCCTATATGGTATTTGAATATGTTATGCAAATTTAACAAGCCCTCTACAAGAGTTACAGCACATTTTAGAAGAATTCTTCTGGTTAATTTCATCATAAAATTTTAAGGGAAATTCCGTGCAGTAAAAATACCATGGCATGGGTAATCAGACGTGGGTTCACGTTCAAACTCTGCCATTTAAGCTGTCTTGGGCAAGTTACTAAAAATATTTAATTGTTCACTTTAAGAACTCAAACACTTTGTGTGGAATACCCCTTCACTGCCTCTTCGATATTGCAAGCAGAGTCCTCGGCATTTAGAAGACTTGTATCTAAAAGAAAAGTCTAATTTCATTAATTAGGGCTCACTCTTAGATAGGAAAAAGACTTATTAAATCTAAATTGAAGCCTCAAAGTGGCTTGAGCTGTGGCTTGACACATGCATTGGATAAGGTATCATGGTCTTTTCTTTCCCTTTTTGTCTGTTCCCCTCCCAGGGCCAGGAAAGAGGAAGAGGGGTATAGAAAATACAGATAAAGGTCTATTTTTAACCTAACTGGTCCTGCTGTGGCAGTTCCTTTAGAGGGAACATCAGTGTAGACTGGCTGCCGGTCACGGGTGTTCAAATGCTGGCTCTCTTGCGGGACAGAGATGTAGGTTCTTCAGGAGACTCTATAAGGCACAGTTCACATGACTAATGAGCTTTCCAGCCTACCTCCTGTCACCCTTTCCCAGTTCCTTGCCCTTGGCCATAGACCTCGTCTCCCACTGTTGACAGTCTTCTCTCTAGGGCAAGGTATCTTCGTATGGTCCAAGCCCACCTGGCTTTCAAAGCATCCACCTGACCCACAGGAAGCTCATAGGTCCTCCCCACGTGAAACAGTGGGAGTGCAAGCTGGGTCCTTCTAGTCCTCTTTCCTCACCCAGCCAGCAAGGGCTTCTCCATAAGAATCTACCAGGGAAGAAGCAAGCATGAACCTCTGTGTTCACCAGGCTGTCAGACGTCCCAGAATTCTCTCTCCACACTCTGCTCCAGGGCAAACACCAGAACAGCCTACAGATGCCCCAACATGGAAAAGCTCCAGGTTAGGGCGAGGTCCCAGTTTCTCCTTTCAGAGACACCCAATGTTCAGAGCCTCTTATTTGTCTTGGGGAAACGCCACAGCACTGCCCACTAGACTGAGAACGTACTAATCTTGTGAATTCTCTACTTCAAAGGATTCTTGAATTTTTATTCTTTTCTCTGTATAAGTGGTAGTGGGTGATGGAATCAGGACCACCTAGCTACACTTCAGTAAGTCTTGCAGAATTGTATCTACCGTTTTTTTTTTTTTTTGCGATATGCGGGCCTCTCACTGTTGTGGCCTCTCCCGTTGCAGAGCACAGGTTCTGGACGCATAGGCTTAGCGGCCATGGCTCACAGGCCCAGCCGCTCCGCGGCATGTGGGATCTTCCCAGACCGGGGCACGAGCCTGTGTCCCCTGCATTGGCAGATGGACTCTCAACCACTGCGCCACCAGGGAAGCCCTACTGTTGTTTTTTAAATTGTGGGGGGATTTGTCAACCAGTGTTGCCAACTTAGAGGCTTTAGCTGAAATCTGAGATCATGAAAATCTCATTCTATCGCTAATAATAATAATAATGGCAATAATAACAACATTAGCTAATATTTAGTACTATGCGCCAGGCATTGCTTTAAGCACTTTAAATTTATTAAATGTTTAACACTCTAACAACCATATAAAGTTGTGTCTGCACTTTACAGATGCAGAAACTGAGGCACAGAAAACTTAAGGAACTTGCCTAAGTTTGTACAGCTAGTAAGTGGCAGATCTGGGATTGAAGCCGGGCAGCTTAGTTGTACACTTCATACCCTTAACTGCTACACTTTCCTGCCTCTTCCTGTTAAGAGGTTTGGACTTTATCCTGAAGGTGATGGAAAGAACTTGATATTTTCCCCATCACCTATAAAGTAAGGATAATAAATCCTACATTATTCAGTGATTTGGAAGATAAGATAATATAGATGAAGACTCTGAAACTAGCCCTGATGCATGGTAGGAACTTGACAATAAATGATAATATTTATCCTTATTTTTCCCTTTCTGTGTGAGCTAGTTGATACCAAGCCAACACCAAGAAAATCCAGTTATTCCTGTAGAAATAAGAAAGGAGCTATTGCCCGCACCCTCAAACCCTCAAATCAGCGGGTGGAGATATTCAGCCCCACCCGTGATTCCCCTATAGAACAACCAGAGGATAGGAACTGTTTCCCCAATCAAAATACAGCCAGACACAACCATGTGCAATAGTTTTTTTCCTGTTCAGCTTATTCCTTTGAAGACTGAGCCAAAGAGGCAGAGACAAGTTTGAGAAACGGAGACTGAGTCTAAGCTCTCTGATTCCTTGATCAAATTTCCAACCCACTGTCTGGATTGGGCAGCAACTGGAGAAAGACCTTAAGTTTTATCCTCTCTAGCAGGGAAAGAGTCAAAATTAGTCCCAGACAAAGGGCTATGCAAAAACACTTGCATGACATAAATCCCCTCCATGGATTGAGTTGACCATGAGCCTTAGAAAATTCCAGTTTGAGGCCAGAGATACCTGTACAAACCGGATGGGTTTTAGTTTCTCTAAAGCCCAGGGTATTAGGGAAAGACTTGATTATCTGTGGCTTAGTCTGAATTAAAAGGCAAAGCAATTACACAAAGCTCTCATTTAACTTTTCAGTGGGATTAGGCCCACGCTAAATTTATGACACTAGGTTGCTAAAAACAAATGGCAGTTTCTCACATGTCCTAGGAAAAATTGGGGGCTTATATAATTTTTCCAAATTATGAGGCATTATGCCCAAGACAAGCAGATAGAAAAGGCCTAGAACCAAATGTACCCGGTCTTACAGCTCAAACCAAGTGACAAGAGAACAGTAGTTTCATTTTTGTTTTTCCACTCACACAGAAAGGCAGTGCGGTGTCAGGGAAGAATCGGGTTTTAGTCCTGTCAATGCCACTGGAGTTGCATGTTCTTGGGGAAAAAAATCATGAAAACTACTTTTTGTCTCCCTTTCCTCATCTATAAATAAGAAGCTGGGCTCCAAAACTCTTGAGTTCGTATTCTTGGGAATGTAATTATTATGACTCAAATATGGGAGGTATAAATGACAAGAGGAAGAATGTAAAGGATAAAGCTAAAGAGATGGAAAGACCACTGGAAAAGTAAGCATCTTCAATCTTTTGATAAAGACTTCCTTCCCCTTTGTAACTCGATAGCCCTCAGGAAACTCTCCGGCTCCTCTCAGAGGGGAGTGAATTGAGGGTGTGTGCAGGGGAAGTTACACAGGCAATTTAAATGTTTTCCCAGAACCCATGATAGTCAACACAGCCCTACTTGTGGGATGCAGCCGTCTCTTGCGCAAATATGTATAACTTTTTCGGTGCATACCCAAATATTAAAGTCTCTAGTTCTGTAGTATCCAGAAAACTTCAAGAACTCAATATTGATTCAAAATCAAACCCAGATTAAACTAATATTTTGTAATCAAGGACCTCCACCTGGGCTGATACTGATTCTCATGGGCACCTAAACAGCTTTTTGGTTGCCAGGGACATCTTACCAGGAGTGTATTAAAAAATAAAATAATGCATTGGCTTTGCAGTACGAAAGCAGAGTCCATAAACCACAATATCTCTCTGTGAGGAAATAGACTTCCTGTCTGCTGTTTTTTTATGTGCCCAATTAAGTGCAGATTTTTGGCTGCGTGAGCAACATAACTGCAGCATTTTTTCCAGAAAAACCAAGAAATGAACTAAAAAGCTAAACAAGAAAAAGACTTATAAGAAGATGGTCTGATAAGTGCTGTGAGATAATATTTTTTTCTCATTTTATACCTGATATCTTCTAACCTGGATGTGACCAGCCTCGAGCCGAGCGACTCTAGATCACATTTCTAATGTGCTGGCAGCTCCCCATCCCTGAGGGCTTTTCACTGAGTAAGGTGAGTACGCTTCAAGGCCTTATATGGAAGAAAAGAGCAGGGCACTGAGGCAGGATGGGTGGTTCAGAGAGTTGGGTGTCTGAGAATTAAAAATCAAAGTTAACTGAGATTCTTCGATGAAAAATAGAGGCTAGATGACCTGGTTCAAAAGAAATAAGAACCTGTCTGAAACCTAGTTGCCAAATAAAATTGAACTTCAACATACAAGAGATGAGAAAAAGCTCGTAGATTTTAATTTCAGTAGAGTTACACACACCTGGGCACTTCCTGGCTTAGGCCAGAAGCGAAAATGCTAGAATCCAGTGAGAAAGACTGATTTGGAAGGCAGCACCAGGAAAGTAACCCAGCTTCAATGGTATTCTCTCTGCTACCTCAGAGAGACCCAAAAAGCTTTAAGGAAGCTTCCATACACTCCTCAAATCTGGACACAAGCTCGAGTGATTTCAAGTAGGGCAATCTTTTTCCTGTAAGTAGTCACCGAAGAAAGTCTTTCGGTGCTAGGGTTGGAATGGGCACCCGTTTTGAAGACATAAATGGCCAGCCGCCAGCAAAAGCATTTGTTTGTTTACCTGGTAGAGGAAAAGGGCAACAGCAGTGTTTTAAGGGAGAAGCCCAAACCAACCGGAAATGCCTTTGCTCCTATGTGAGGGCTGCCGAGTCCTCCCCAGAGCACCTCTTCCAGGTAAACAGATTTGATATTTTCTGAGCTTTTGGCTTCTCGGCTCTGCGTTACCGAATTTCTGAATTAACATTATTATCAAGATACAGGGTATGTTAAAGTTTCAATTTGCTCAGTCTCTGCTCTGGGTAAAAAGTAAGCAAGATTTTCCTCTCTGCCTCTCTTAGCCCAGTTTTAACTCAGTCAAATACCCCTAAAATTTTCCTTTGCTACCTAATCTTCTAACTCATTTTCTTCATCAATTAAATGTGTTTGGAAATGTAAGCTGTACCTACTTCTTCGTACTGATGGGATGATGGCAAATCAGATAATATAGCTAAAAATGATTTAAGAACCTCCAGAAAAGAAAATATTATGAGCCTATACATGTGTAAAATCCAGCCCCAAGGTAAATCCAAACCACAATAGTTGTTTTCAAAATAAAGATTATAAATAGGGAAGCAAAATAAAAACATGTGCCTCAGTGTAGACTGGTATGTAAATTCAACGCATCTGTAGGTTTAATGGAAGATGTGGACTTACAAGAAGGGGAAAAAAAAGAGGCCCAGAACCCAAGCCGTATTGTCAATAGGTAGGTCTATGTTTGTACTTAATGGGTTGTGGCAATTCTGATAATGTTATTGCATGTTTATATGTAAATGTATTTCGCTCCGCGTCTTGTCATTTAAAGGTTCAGTATAAGCCGTGGTTTGTGTCCTGGTTTGAAATGTAAGCGATATCCAACGTGAAATCAGCTTGTTAAACTTCACATCACACCCTCTCAGGAGTCTGCATGCTTTGAGAACCACTACATAGCTGTTCAAAAAGTGCCCTCCTAATGAGGCCAATTCTGACTAATGCATATTCCAAGAATAATACTTGACCAAAATTGAATGCAATTCTCTTGTACTTATTATAATTTTCTATGACAGAGAGCAGAGGCTAAATTCAGTGAAAGTATTGTTTTTCTTCTAAACTTGGTTCTGCCAAAATTTGTTTTTCTATCTCCCTCCCCCCCCTTCCCCCCCACCCCCAGTCATCTCTTTTGGAATAATTTGGTGATCATAACCCATTGGGAAACTTGCTGGCATCCGCGTGGTGCCCGTTTTCACCACTTTCCCTCACCCCTTAGATAGAGTTTTGGTACAGAATGGAAATATTCTCAAATGGAAGAGTTATTAACAGCGGCAATGTCAAGAGCAGCCTTGAAACAGCATCTGATATTCCATATGTATAGGGCACCTATCACCCAGACAATGTAAAAGCCATTTGAGGTCTGTAACTTCCTTTTGTACACACAAGGAAATGTGGCAGTGAATCAAATTGATACAGGAATTTTAAATATGTGTGGTCACACAAGTTAGAGGAGATTATAAATTCAGCATTAGAAACCAAAAGAGAAAAAAAATAAGCCACAGGTAGTATTCTCATATTATATTTGTTTGAGCTGTCAGGACAAAATACTAGAGCGAGATATTTTTATGACATGGAAACTAAGATCTGCTTTCCAAAATTATTTTCCACTAACTTAAAGCTATGTATCATTGTGCAAACCTAAAGACTCCTACCCTTGCAGAATCAAACATTTATTCTATAACTGGCGAAAGGACGCCTATCGCAAATGTGCGCGAGCGCAGGGAGTAACAGGGTCTAATCCCTGTAATAAATGCTCGGGAGAGCAGAATGCCTGCCAATCTCCAGATCACGTTGTTTTCACCACATTCTCATGACTGATGCAGGGCAGATTCCAAAATCTCTCATTTCCTCAGGTACAGAGGGAGAAAGGATTCTATAACAAGAGAGGCTGCTCCCAATAACTTTAGTAAGAGTGCTTTATCTTTCCCTTTTTACTCTAAGCAGATAGTAAAGACGCCAACTCTCCAGTGAGTTCAAGGGGGTGAGAGGTGTAGAGAGGGTGGGGCTTTGAGGGGGATGGACAAACGTGTCTTGACTAGCTTTACCTTGAGAGCAAGCCCGGCAGTTTAGACTCCTCACTGTATGTGTTTGTGTTCGTTTGTTTGTTTTTTTAAGAGACGAGAATGGATAATACAGCTTGGTAGAAACTATGATATAGGGATTCAGTAGGTTTGGATGTTGTTTTACCCAAAGGTCCCGGCATGTTTTTCCCTGCCTTTCCCATGACCCTTAGTCATGTCTCCAAGAGGTCTCCTGAAGCAAATCTTTAAATTTTAAAAACATTCCTGTGAAGTTATACAGACACTGCCATATTCTCAACCTTTTATTACTGTTGGACTCCACTTCAAAAGTGGAGGATAAAGCAGGTGTCTACTCCTTCCTCTTTCACTGTATCTTCCCTTTATGAGGCTTATTGATGCAAGTACCAGAGCACAAATGACTAGACGCCAGCCCCACCTCTGCACAAGCCCACAGGAGAAGAGCTAGCAAAAACGTGCCAGGCATGGTGCTGACTCTCACACTTGTCCTGGCACCTTGAGAAGCCTCTCTGGTTCACTCAGGGTTCAGGGCACAAGCAGTATCAAGGGCCATTCAGGGCTGTGGCACCCAGGACACCAGGGCAGAATATTTAGCGGTTCCATTAAACGTGGAGACGCTCATGGACAGTAGTGTCGAAGGATGGTGCCTGTGGTCCACAACTGTTTATCAACAAGGGGAGACTGATGACAGCTGATGTTTATTTGGGACCTTATAGCCTACCAGGTACTTTCTCATTGTTTATTTAATCTTCATAATTTATCTGGGATGTATTATTTTCCTTACGGTTCAACTGAGAAAACTGGGCTCTGAGTATTTCATTCATTCACTGAATGTTTATTGAGGGACTACAGTATGTCAGACACTGTTCTAGGCACTGGAGATAAAGCAGTAAGCAAAACAAACAAAACTCCTGCCCTGGGGGAACTTGCCTTCTAGTTGGTGGGGAGAAGGGAGACAATAAATGAATGTGCAGGTGAAATATATAGCATGTCAGATAAATGTTATGGAGAAAAAATATGATTGAATACAGTGATGAAAGTGTACCAATGAAGAAGGCGAAAGCGTTTCTATTAGTACCTAGGGTACTCAGGAAGCGTCTTGTTGAGATAGTAATCTTTGAACAGATAGCTGCCAGAGATAAAAGAGCAGGTCAGATGGGTATCTGGAGCAGGGGCATTGCTAGCAGAGCAAAGAGCAAGTGCAAAGGCCCTAAGGCAGACGCATACTTTGCTTGACCGAGGAAATTCCAAGAAGCACTCGTGGCTTGTATGAAATGATTATATGTAGGAGTAGCAGAAGATATAGTCAAAAATGTAGAAGGGAATCTTATCAACATGGGGACTGGGCTCTTATTTTGAATGAGATGACAAACACAGGTGTTATTCCAAACATTTAACAGCAAATACATCACAGATACCAGCCCATCAGCATGGATGTCTGGCCACAGCATAGCAGCAGCGTCCTAGAAGCCTCCCTGAAGCGCCAAGACTTACCCCTGAGTTGGCGCATTGTGGAAAGATCTCCTGTGGATTCCAGGGGAATTTCAGAGGAAGGGGATTGTGGGGATAGGCCATCTGCTAATAACGACAGAATTTCAGTATTTTAACAACTGGTACCCCAATTCCAGTGTAAGCCAGTTGGAGATCATCCCTAACAAGAAACCACAGCAGAGTTTGAGTGGAGGAGGGCCAAGATTGGACTCACTTTTTAAAGGATTGCTCTGGCTGAAGTGTTGAGAATAGAGCCTAGAGAGGCAAGGGTAAAAATAGAGAGCCCCATTAGGCAGCTACTGTAGTGATCAGGTGAGAGTTGATGGTGGCTTGGACAGCGGTGGCAGCTGGGGATGAAGCACAAGGTAGCAGACTGAGAACATAGTTTTTTAAAGCAGAGCCACATGGATTTGCGGATGTCATGGAAGTGAGGTGAGAGAGAAAGTGTCAAGCATGACATGATGAACTAGAAGATTGGGGTTGCTATCAACTGGGATGGGAAAAACTGAAGATGGAGTAGGGTTGAGGAAGATCAGAAATTTGATTTTAGACACTGTCAGCTTGAGATGAATCAAGTTCATTGAGCTCCCATCATACACCAGCGCCACAGCTCTGTGAGCTAAGTCCTGCATTACCATCGTCACTTTTCCTTTGAGATGACTGTGGCTTGGAGAGTTGAGGTGACCTACCCACAGTCACACAGCAGGTAAACAACACATCAAGGATTCCAGCAAGGCTTTTCAATTCTGAACCGAATGCTTTTCCCAGAACTCCACAGCTAAGAATCAAACAGCGCTACCAAAGTGGATCATTGATGAGAATTTGCCTCTCTCTGACCCACTCACTCGAAGGCAAGATTTAAATAAAAACTTTCAAACTCTAAGATTTAGGGAATCTGCTGTAAAAGGAGAGAAGAGTTTAATTTCAAATTCAGTTGAAAAACCAAAAGGGTTTTTTTGCCTTAAAAAATAAAACAAAATCGAGGTGAGCCTAAGGCCAGCATGCTGATTGCATCAGAGAGACAAAGATGAAAAGAGGAGAGAGGAAAACGGGCATGAGCCCTAAATCAGCACGTTAAAGGGGCTGGCCTGCGAGGCTTGTATTATCAGACGTTAGTCAGAGAGGGACATTCTTTTGCTGGCTCAGAAGAAATCTGAAATAACACATTAATTTTAGGTCCTTTGATATTTTTTTCCTGGAGATGTTTTGCTTTGATACATCTGACAACAGCCAAAGAGAAAGCCTCAGAACACAGACATAATAAAAACAGTTGATGATCCATAGTCCCTAAGCATATGTTCCACTGTCTTAGTTTTGCCCAGTTCAAATCTGCAGCTCACTAAGAAGCTACAGGACATCCTGGAGGATTTAAAGAGCAAGCTTGAAAGTTTTAACGCTCCGGGGTCAGGATTTCTGCCTTGAGCTAATGGCTTTAGGACCTGTTAAAACTCAGATGCTTCTGAGAAGGGTAATGTTTTACAATTAATCCAAAGATCCTTGAGCATGTTAGAGAGGACTTACCAACCAAAAGCCAAATGGCCCAGCATGGGAAGCTCTTTCACTGTTTGGCAGAAGGCTGGCTTTCAGTGGTTTAGAAATAAAGGTACCATTGTTTGGGTAAAGAAATGAAGGAAGAAACTGATTGCATTCACCCATTCAACTAACATTTGTTGTCCAAAAATAGTAACATAACTATAAAAACTGAGACCTAGGGACTTCCCTGGTGGGAATGCAGGGGCCACGGGTTCGAGCCCTGGTCTGGGAAGATCCCACATGCTGCAGAGCAGCTAAGCCCGTGTGCTACAACTACTGAGCCTGCACTCTATAGCCCACGAGCCACAACTACTGAGCCAGTGTGCCACAACTACTGAAGCCCATGCTCCTAGAGCGTGTGCTCCGCAACAAGAGAAGCCACTGCAATTAAAAGCCTGTGCACCACAAAGAAGAGTAGCCCCTGCTCACCACAACTAGAGAAAACCTGCGTGCAGCAACAAAGACCCAACACAGCCATAACTAAATAACTAAATAACGAACTAACTAACTAAATAAATAACTGAGACCTGATAGGGAGTGTTGGGAGATCGTATAAGTGAAATAAATTCATCACCTTTTATAATGCAGAGTCAAAGAAATTACATATAACTGATAAATCAATAAATAGGAAGGCAATCACGAGAAGAAATAAAACCAGGAATTGTTTACTGGTTTTGCAGGGCACAGGAATGATGAGGGGGTTAAGGAAGTGAAAAAATACCTTGCATTTTATACTCTTCTGTACTGCTTGCCTTTTAAAAAGTGCATGTACATATGTTTTATTTAAATTTTTAAATTGAATAAATATATTGAAATTTGGTTTATATGAACAAGGTTGTGGTGATAAATGGTGAGTAAGATGTGCATGTTCCATGCTGTCATGGAAGCTTTGGACTGAACACCCTGAAGCAGACAACGAGTGAAAGATCTGAGGCACGATAATGGAAAAACTGCAGTAGGATTTTATTTTCCCTTTTGGGGGAACCTCGATCTCTTTCCTGCTAGTGTCTCATTCCTCTGCCTTGGATGAAATTCAGATGAAGAAAGGACGTAATTTTCCTAATTGGTAGACATTTTATAACTATACAAGGCAAACCCTGGCTCTGCCATATTCCCTACACATTCCTCCCATATTCCTTCTCTCTTTCCTGAAAGGAACAAATTTGGAGTTCCTTTCCTTGTTAGGAATTGAACCACCCACAGAAGAAGGTGTGTAGGATGAGTGGGAAATAGACACAGGAGAGGAAGTCAGTTCTTTCTTACATTTCCCTTTGATCCTAGAACTCTGACCTGGCTGTATACTTGTGTATCAGACTCCCCAACTGGATCATAAGGAAAATGCTTCCAAAAATAAATTGCCAGAAACAATGGAGTTAATACATTTAAATATGCTAAGAGTGAATCATTCACAGAACTTAAGACTTCAAACATGGAATCATTAAATCTATTAGTGCTTCTCTGAGTTCTGTCCTACAAATGCCAGGGGCGTCAGGCTACTTTTGTTTTAATAACTCTGGTAACTCTTTCTTCACATAATTGGTTTCAGTGTATCAAGACCTTCTTTCTTGGGCTATACTGAAGGATTCTTGATTTAGTTAGAAAAACCTTTTCAATGCAGTGTCCCACAATCACTACAAACCCAGGATAATCATCCTAATCTTACAGTTAGAACTTGAGCTTCTTGCTGATAATAACACTAGTTTACATTTGCGCTCAAGCATTCATGCTCTGCTTTCAACAAAATTTAATTAGTGCATATCGCGTGAGCAAATTTTAGTAGTTATAAGGATACCAGGATGAAATAAGGAATCTTTGCTTTTGAGTACATAGTCCAGTTTAAATCAAAATAAAGTGCAGTAAAAGCTTTAATAAAGTTGCAGTGGAGATAATATTATTGCATCTTTCCTGATAGGTAAGCCCATCTGTATTGTTTTTCATCAACTTTTATAGATTAGAGAGAGGAGAAGGATTAGATGCCAACTAGAGATGAATATGCTGCAGGAAAAGAAAGCAGAAAGCCTGCATCAGCTAGTTTGGAAGAGAAGAAATGATGGTGTAGGTGAAGAGGTCAGATTCACATAATTGCATTTCACCATTGTCTCCCACCTTGAAAAAGGAGTTTGGTTGTGGTACGGCATATAGAAATATCAATACAGGCATGAAGGCACCAGGGATGAAGTTAGGCTGGGGACACTGCATGCTTCCAGGAGAAGCCAGCACTCAGCTGGAGGAAGGACCCTGATATGCTGCCAACTGTTTATACTGTAATTCTTTTTCCCGGCTTTCCCCACGTCCCCACAGCCATTTATCACGGTGACTGTACACCGAGGAATGGAAAATAGCCAGTTTGGGGGGGAAATTATTGGGCAGTGACTCTGAACCGACACTAATTCCTATGACCTAAAGACACTGACTCAGCCGTCAGGGCTAATGGAGGTCCAGTTGTGACGGAACCAAACTTGGGTCCACTCACCCGTGCAGTAAACCCAATCTACTGACACTGGGTTGTGGTGAAGGAAAGTGCAGGGTTTACTGCAGCTGCCAGACAGGGAGTCTGGGGCAGCTCATGCTCAAAACATCCAAACTCCCCAGTGGGCTTCAGGGAAGCATTTTTAAAGTGGGGGTTGGGTGTGTGTGTGTGTGAGTGTGTGTGTGTGTCAAAGGGGTGAATATCATCAATCCTCAGGCTCCAGTAGTCTCTGGGCTATGTTAACTTCTCCCATTCGTGGGGGTTTTAGCATCTGTAAAACAACTCAGGAAATGTGCATCAGATACTATTATATAGGCACTTCAGAGAGGAACTAAAGCAGAGGACATGGAGGGAGGGGTCTGTCCCAGGAGGGCCCCATAGTGTCCTGCTCGGTTACAAAGTGATCAATGTAATTTTCGCTCAGGTATGTTTCACAATGGACCAGTGGTCCCTAAAAAGACCTCATGGTTATTTTCAAAATTCCAGAAGGCATAGCTGGAACTGACAGAACCCTTACACTGATTCTCTGATCTATGGGGTGAGGGACATTATGGTAAGGAAGGCCAAGTGGAAACCCCTAGAATTTTTCCTCCACCTACCAAACGATTAAACCAAAAGCAATACCACATTCCTGGATGGACTGTAGAGATTAGTGCCATTATCAAGGACTTGAATGATGCCTAGGTGGTGATTCTTAACACATCCTTATTCAAATAACCTCTTAAGCCTGTACATAAGACAGACAAATTCTGGAGAATGACTGTATGATCATAAACTTAATCAAGTGGTGACTCAAATTGTACTCTGCTGTTACAAATGTAGTTTCTTTCCTGGAACAAATGAACACATCTGGTGAATGTTTGTTTGTTTGTTATTGTTTATGTTTGTTTTTAACTTGTTAGTAAAGATCAACAGAAGCTTTTTGCTTTTAACTTGAAGGGTCAGCAATATATACTCAATGCTCTTTCACTGTTCAGAGCTCCATTAACTCTCTTGACTCCATCATAACTTAGTCCACAGGACTTTGGTCACCTCTGCATTCCACAGAACAAATGATTTCCTAATATATTGAAGATAGCATGCTGATTTGATGTGGTGAGCAAGAAGTAACAATTACTCTGGAAACCTTGGTAAGACCTATATGTGCTAGAAGATGTGATATCAAACCCACAAAACTTAGGGGCCTAGAACAAAGTAATTTGTATAAGATTTGCCCTTCTGCCACCATAATCAGCTCAACAGTGTTCAGACTTTGGGACAGCAGGCAGTTCCCTAAGAGAACATGCACGGTAAGACCGAGCATTGCCCCGGATTTCTGCCTGGAAGCACTTTGCAGCCTGCAGCACAGAACATAGTGGTCTTGCTGAGTTGAGAAGACAGAAATTTGAATTTAAGGAGGATGAGGCAGCTGGAATTTGTGACATTAAGTGCCAGAGAGAAGGGAGCTATGCAGAGAGAGAGTACTCTAGGCACTTGGCTCTAGGTCTCTTTGAGTCTTTTGCTGATTAATAAGCTATACGTGTGTAGAGTGAATCCATGAGACCGAGCAAAGAGGAACTATTAGAGAGCAATAGGATGAACAATCCCCAGTGCTCACACAGGGTGGGGAGCCATTCATGTTTTGACCAGAGGAGAGAGACCTCACTGAATCCTGGGAGCATTCAATAGAGACTCTGGAAGAGTCACATGTTAGTAGTAGGGTTAAACCAGCTCCTGACTAATGGCTATCTTGGCCCATGCTTTAAAAAGCTTAAAAAGGGATTAAGCTAATCCATAAGTAATTTACCTGCCTCCAAAATCAAAGCCCAATAAACTGAAAGACAACCAAACTAGCACTGGACAACAGAACATTCACAGGGCCTGATACCCAATCAGGAAGAAGCAGGAAAACATGACCTATCTCCAAGGGGGAAAAAAACAATCAGTCAACAGAAACAGAACAAGAAATGTTAGAGCTGTTGGAATTAGCAGACAATGACTTTAAAATAGCTATTGTAAATATGAGGAGAGAAATGGAAAATACATATTTTTATAAAAAAGAACAGGAACTTCTAGAGGTGAAAAACCATACTATCTAAATGAACACTTGACTGGTTGAACTGTATTTCCCAAGAAGATATGTAGACGTCCTAAACCCCAGTACCTAGGAATGTGACTTAATTGGGAAATAGGGTTACTGCACATGTAAATACTTAAGATGAGATCATCCTGTAGTAAAATGGGCCCTTAATCCAATATGACTGGTACTCTGGTACTGGTACACACAGGGAGAAGTTGGTCAGTTGACAGTGGAGGTAGAAATCAAAGGAATGCATCTATAAAACAAGGAATGCCAAGAGCTGTCGGCAAACACCAGCAGCTAAAAAGACAAGGGATTCTTCTCCACAGATTTCGGTGGGAGCATAGCCCTCTTGACATCTTGATTTCAGTTCTCCAGAACTGTGAGACAATAAATGTCTATGGTTTCAAGCCATCCAGTTTGTGGTACTTTGTTATGGCAGCCATAGGAAACTAATCCAACTAGATTAGCAGATTGTAACTGTATAATTATAATTATGACTGTATCAGATTATCTACTGGAGAATGGAAAACTAAACACAATGGAGAAAAAAGACTGAAAAAAATTAACAAAGCCTCAGTATGTGAGACAGTATCAAGTGATTATATAAATATATATGTAGTTAAAGTCCCAGAAAGAGAAGAAAGGAGCAGAAAAAATATTTGGAGATTTTTTCCAAATTTATTGTGAACTATAAACCCACATACCCAAGAATCTCAACAAGCCCAAACAAGATAAACACAAAGAAAACCATACCAAGACATATCATAATCAAATTTTTGAAAACCAGTGATAAAGATAAAAATGTTAAAAGCAGCCAGGGGCGAGGGGTATGAAGAAACATTACATATAGAAAAACAAAGATAATGATTTGTGCT
Source organism: Neophocaena asiaeorientalis asiaeorientalis (assembly GCF_003031525.2). Lineage (NCBI taxonomy): Eukaryota > Metazoa > Chordata > Mammalia > Artiodactyla > Phocoenidae > Neophocaena > Neophocaena asiaeorientalis. The sequence continues at coordinate 22,210,415 of NW_020176571.1, read as the reverse complement.
GAGTTCTCCACTTAAAGAAATGCAAGACTGGAGACAAAGGAATGACATCTTTTAAAAGAATCTCGAGAAAGAAAAAAAAGTCAATTTTATATCCTGTGAAACTGTCTCTTGAAAATGAAGGAAAAATATAGTTTTTTAACAAAGTTGAGAGAATTTTTCATCAACAGCTGGGCATCCTAAGAAATATTAAAGAGAGTTCTTTAAGCTAAAGGAAAAAAATCATATGGAAATTCAGTTTACATAGAGGGGAAAGAAGAGAAGCAACATTGTTAATATGTAAGTGAAATAAAACACATATTTTCTCATTTTTCACTTCCTAGAGATTAATTGAAATTTTGAAGTGGAAAAGTATTAGCAATGTATTGGGGGATGATAGCATACCATAGACGTAAACCGTGTGATAACAATAACATTTTAAAAAATGGGGAAGGGCTTCTCTGGTGGCGCAGTGGTTGAGAGTCCACCTGCCGATGCAGGGGACACGGGTTCGTGCCCCGGTCCGGGAAGATCCCACATGCCGCGAGCGGCTGGGCCCGTGAGCCATGGCGGCTGGGCCTGCGCGTCCGGAGCCTGTGCTCCGCAACAGGAGAGGCCACAATAGTTGAAAGGCCCGCGTACCACAAAAAATAAAAGAAAATGGGGAAAACGGAAGTATACTCTCTTAAGGCTCCTAAATTATACATGAACTGGTATAATACTCTTTAAAGGTAGATTGTGATAAATTAAAGATGCATATTTTAAATCTTTGAGCGCACACTAAAAAATAAAGCAAAGAGGAATAGCTCATATGCCAATAAAAGAGATGAAGATGACTTCCAAAATAATTCAATTAAGCCAAACAAAGGCAGGAAAAGATGGAAAAAAAAAGTTAACAAAAAAGAGATAGTAAGATGATAGATTTAAACTTAACTATAACCGTATCGTTAATTATGTTTAATGTAAATGTACTAAAAGTACCAACTGAAAGGCAGTAGTTTTTAAACTAAAAAGTAAGATCCAGCTATATGCTGTCTATAGCAAACTCACTTGAAATATAAAGACATAGGTAGGTTTAAAGTAAAAGAATGTTAAGTAATATGCCATGAAAACACTAATCATAAGAAAGCTGTAGTGATTTTACCTGATAAATTAGATGAGAAATATTACCAGAGATAAAGAAGGACATTTCATGATAATAAATGAGTCAATTCATAAAGAAAACTCAATAATCCCAATATGTGTGTAACTGATTTCAGAACCTTAAAATATATGAAGTAAAAACTTACAACGGAAATAGACAAAGCAACAATTTTAGCTGGAGACTTCAATACTCCTCTCCCAGCAATTGATAGAACGGGCAGACAGAAAATCGGTAAAGACAGAGAAAACTTGAACACTATCAACCAATTTGACTTAACACGTAGATAACACTACATCCAACAGTGGCAGAGTGCATACCCATAACAAATGGACATGGAATAATCACTAAGATAGACCATATTCTGGGTCATTAATAGTCTCAATATAATTAAAATCATATGTGATCTTTGACCACGATGAAATAAATTAGAAATCAGTAACAGGAACAGTATTGCAGAAACGCTGAGTATGAAACTAAAAGTCTTTCAACAAGAAAATTCCAAGCCCAGTTTGTTTCAGTGGTGAATTCTATCAAATATTTAAGGCAGAAATAATAACAATCCTATGCAAACCCTTTTAGAAAATTCTCTATGTTGTGTGAAACCAGAATTCTCTGATACCAAAACCAAAGTCTTTATAAGAAAAGAAGTTCAAGTCCAATATTGCTCATGAACATAGACAAATAGTTTCTTAATTAACTATAAATAAATATAATCCAGCTGCATTAAAAAAGGATAATACATCATGACCAACTGGGATATATCTCGAGAATACAAGGTTAGTTTAACTTTTAAAAATCACTATATTAATAATCAAGTAGATACAAAAGAGCATTTGAAAAATTTCAACATCCGTTTATGATAATAACTCAGAGCAAGTTAGGAGTAGAAGCCAACATCTTCCATATGACAAAGGGCATCTACAAAGAAACCTACTGCTAAGATCATAACAATGAGAATGAGATGAGAATAAATGCTTTCCCCCGTCAGAAACGAGACGAGGAGATACATTCTCACCATTTATATTCAGCACTGTAATGGAGGCCCTACCCATGCAATGAGGCAAGAAAAATGAGTAGAAGTAATAAATGTGGAAGGGAAGCAAAAAAACAGTCTTCGTTTGAATGACTGTTTATGTAGAAATCATAAGAAAAATTTTTTAACGTTACAAGTGATTTTAACAAAGTTTCAGTATACAAGGTCAATGTACCAAAACCAATTATATTTCTATATACTACTAGTAAAAAGTTAAATACAGAATTAAAATAATATTACTTACTTTAACACTCAAGACTTTAAATACTTAGAGTACTTTAACAAAATGTGTAGATTCATTGTACCCTGAAAACCACAAAAAAATGTTGAGAGAAATTAAAGGAAAACTAAAGAAATGGAGAGATATATCATGACCACGAATTCAAAGACTCAATATTGCTAAGCTGTCATTCTCTGCAAATAAAAATTTCAGATACAATGTAATCTCAGTCAAAACCCCAAATGGAAGGCTGTTTATTAGGTATTAGCAATCTGGTTCTAAAATTTATAGAAAATTCAAAAGAACCTATATTAGCCAAAACAGTTTTGGAAAAGAACAAATTTGGAAGACTCACAGTACCTGATTTCAAGATTTATTATAAAGCTAAAGTAATCAAGATAGTGTGATATTGGCATATGGTTAGACATACAGATAAATCAATAGGACAAAATAAAAAGCCTGGAAATGGATCCAAATATAAATATATAGTCAATTGATGTCTGACAAACTTACCAAAGTAATTCAACAGAGAAAGGATTGTTTCTTCATCTCTTGCTTTCACTATAGACCAATTATAGAGGCTAAAACTAAGTTCTAAAAGAAATCATAAAAAATCTTTGCAACCTTGGAATAGGCAAAGATTTCTTAGAGACATCCCACAAAGCACTAATCATATAAAAATTACACTTCATCAAATTTAAAAACATGTCTTTGAAAGACACCATTAAGAACTTGAAAAGCCAAGCCACATACCAAGAGAAAATGCTTGCAATGAAAAGGACTTAGGTCTAAAATATACAAAAAAAATTCTCACAACTCAAAATAAGACAAACAATCTAATTTTTTAAATAGGGAAAAGATTTGGGAAAAAATGCATTACATAAGAAGTTACATAAATGGCCAGTAAATACATTAAAAGATACTCAATATCATTAGTTTCTATGGAAATAAAGATGAAAACCATGAGATACTATTTTATATCTACTGAGACTAATATTAAAAAGACTGACAATACCAAATTTTGGCTAGGAAATGGAGCAACTGGAACACTCATATTTTGCTGATGAAAGTGTAAACTTGTGTAATCACTTTGGAAAGATGTTTAGCAGTCTTTTCTAAATTAAACATACACTTTTCATAGTACCCAGCCATTCCAACTAAGTGTTTACTTACCCCCCAAAAAATGTGTGCATGAATGTTCATAGAAGCAAACCTGAAACCCAAATGTTCATCAAATGCTGAATGAATAAACTAATTGTGGTACATCCACATGATGGAATATCATGTAACAAACTTGTTACAAGCAACAACATGGACGAATACAAAAAACCTTATTGATGAATGAGAGAAGCCAGTTATAAAAGAGGGCATAGGGTTTGATTGCCTCTATGTGAAATTCTAAAACAGGGAAAACTGATTCATACTGACCAAAAGAAGATTGCAGTTGCCTAGACCAAGGGGTGGGGAATTATCAACTGCAAAGGGACACAAGGGAACTTTTTAGGGTGATGGAAATGTTCTGTATTTTGACTGTGATGTTGGTTACTCAAGTATATACATTCATCAAAACTCACTACACTGTACACCAACGTGGGTATAATTTATTGTATTTAATTGTACTTCAATAAAGTTGCTTTAAAAAAAAAATCTGAGCCTTCCACCTCAGCAAAATTTTTAGAGTTCCAAGGTGAACAAGTTGCTCTCTTTGGCCCCTTTTATCACTAAGAAAGAAGTCTGCCCTGCTCAGTGCTTCAGGACTAGTTAGTGACTTAATTCTCTAATTCTCCAAGTCTCCCTTCTGGACCTTAATTTCCCCAGCTCCTCTCACAGGAAGTATGATTCCTATAATAAATCCTTTATTTCAAAACACTCCTAGTTGCTCTGCTGCTCCAAGTGGTTTCCTAGACCAAAACAATGCCCTTATTTACACATGGGAAAATATACAAAAGAGTCAATGAGCTAGTTATTTGTGCTTCCAAGAATTAAACATCGAAACTCACAAACATGGGACTTTCCTGGCAGTCCAGTGGTTAAGACTCTGCACTTCCAATGCAGGGGGCATGGGTTCCACCCCTGGTCGGGGAACTAAGATCCCACTTGCCGTGCGGCGTGGCCAAAAACTCACAAATGTGGTCTAGGGAACCTTCAGTCACCCACTGTATTAGTTTTCTACTGCTGTGTACCAAATTGCCTCAGACTTGGTGACCTAAACCAGTATAATTTATTAGCTCACAGCTTCTGTGGACCAGGAGTCTGGCATGTTTTAGCTGGGTCTTCTGCTCAGAGTCTCATAAGGCTGAAATCAAGGTGTCTGCTGGGATCCTGATCTCTTGTGATAAATCAATAGGACAGAATAAAAAGCCTGGAAATGGGTCTTCTTCTGAGCTTACTGGTCGTTGGCAGAATTCAATTCCTTGTAGTTGCAGGACTGAGGTCCCCTCTTTCTCGCTGGCTGTCAGCTGGGCACTGCTCCCAGATCCTAGAGCCCACCCTCAGTTTCTTGTCATGCAGCCCTCTCTACAACATGGCAGTTTGCTTCTTCAAGGCCAGCAGGTAGGCATTTCTCTTGCTTCAAATCTCTCAAGCCAGTCTATTAAGGAGCCTTAATTAGTGTAACACTATCACAGGAATGACTATCCCATTACTTTTGAATGTAATATAACCTAATCAAGGAAGTGACTTTCCCATGATTTTCACAGGTCCTGTCCACACTCACTCCATTATCTCAGCATTTAGGGAATAACACAAAAGATATGGGCCTTGGAAGATGGATAGAATTCAGAGAGACAAAGAGGAAAGGGAAAAGAATTTCAAGCAAGGGAATGATGTAATGTTGTAGATGTATGCTGTGGGGCTGAGAGAAGGATGAAGTTGGCATATTAGAGCTACAAGCCAAGTGAAACAGGAGTTTTGTGCTAGAGATCATGGGAACCAGAATAATTGGAGAATAGAGTCAGAATAATTGGAAAATAGAGTCAATTTTTACCACTATACTGAGAAATGTGGGCTTCAACAGAAAGGCAGAAGGGAAATGGTATGTGGAATTTTAGTAGGGAGAATGACACAACAAAGGGTACATTTTAGGATGATAAGGAAAGTGAATAAAATTGAGAAATTATCAGTATAGCTAGACATAATCTGATTCAGATATAAGGTGATAAACCTTCAGCTAACTGTGGGAGTAGAAAGGAAAGAAGAAATCTGAGACCGCTAAAGGAAATTCCATGACATATTGTCCCTTCTGTAGGTAGTCCTTCACAAAACCCATTTCTTTGATTTTATAACCTTGCTTATATCCACTGTTAGCTTTATATCCTAAGAACCATTATCTACTTATGCCATTGAGTTAGATAATTAGTGATAAAAATGCCTACCACTTATTGGGTGCCATTTAATTTTCACAACAACCCCATGAGAAACAGAAGGGTAGAGAGGTTGAACAACTCACACAGCTAGTCAGTATCAAAGTTCTAAATAGAATTCAGGCCTTTCTCCCTGCTACACACCATGATATACTGCCCCCATAAACTATTACGTTTGCTAAGTTTGTGTGTGCAGAGTAGTTTAAAAACTGGTTTTACTTATGATAGCTACAATTTAATGTTTGTTTGTCTCAAGGGGTCTAATCCATAGAATGCCATGCAGAGGAAGATCAAAAGCATAAAGCTGTATCTACTTATTAAACGGAGATAGAAAATAGAGATAATTATCCTAATGGTTTAAATGTACAATGTCTTAATTATATTATAGAAGTTTATGAGATGATGTTCATAAAATACCTGACTCATGGCAATCACTCACGAAATGTCAGTTCCCCTTTCGCTTTTTCCCCTCTTTTTATTCTCTTCTACTAGTTACTCCTCTTCTACATTAATAAATTAAAATATAGGGGTCAGTTAGTTTAATGTTGTTTTAAAGAAAACTACGTATTTGCGGAGAAGGGTGAAGCAGTAAGTCCACCAAATTCACATGCCCCTAAGAGGCTGTGGGAAAGGAACCGCAAGCAGATTGTACATTTTTTTAGGAAAAGGGGGGGGGAACTTACAAAGATGAGGTTTGGAGCAACGGAAAGCTTATGGCAAGAAAAGGAAGTGCATGGGCTCACCATCAGTAACCTTTCACGGTGACCTTGGAGTATGAAACACTCTGTGGTTTGATTTACCCAGATAATTACATTGGTTCTGCATTTGGCGTACCAGAGGACAGAAAGTTGCGGTTGTACTACAGATTGAACTGCCCTTTGGAAACTGATTTTTCTCCCTTCGTGAACTTCACAGCAGCAGTTCAGCCCCAGCCTCAGCTGAAGGAGAACCCTCTGCTCTCCTGCTGGCTAACAAGTACAGACTTAGCCTCAGGGCCACATAAATCCAGGCATGTATCAGTTCATCTCCAAACACCCAACACGTCTGCTCCATCAATTAGAAAGCATCAGGCAAGCGAGCCATTAGAAAGTTTAACATGATTAGTAGCTATCATGAATTTTCATATCCACTTTTAACATCTCCATTATTTCAACTAAGACCTCTGGTTATTAGTTTTATTAAAAGAGTGAGGGTAGGGCCAGGGGGAACGGAGAAGAAAAAGACCCAAACTTGCTTCCCAGGCAGGTTAATACAAGCTCTTCCTCAACTCTCCTATTCTTGATTTAAGGAACATTCTCAGAGAGAGAGCAAAGGAGTTTGGGGTTGTATGGAAAATTTGACTCAAACCAAAAACCCAGCCAACACCACAAAATGGATTGGAGTCAAATCAGATAAATAGAAAAAGAAAAGAATACAAAATATTTTTGAATGACAGTATCAAAAAGGTTAAAAAGCGTAACAAGGACCTGATTCAAAACGAACAGACCACGGGTAAGCTGTAACCTTAACAAGGTGTTTTCAAGTATTGATTCAGTGATGTTTCCTTCTCTGTGCCCATAGAAATTTAATTAAATGTTCACAAACATATACACTCTTCTTGGGTTTGGTTTCTGTAACTACCAAAAATAATGTTTGAGAAATCACCCAAACCTCTCAGTGTATTATTCATGTAACCTAGATATCTCATGGAAACAAAATGTACAAGACTGTAGTGCCAGTTAGCATGTGAAAATATCTGGCAACAGTCTGTTTTTACTTCTTTGATAAACTGTATTGTCTTTTTGTTATAATGGAAAAGGATTAGTAAGGCTTACCAAATAAACAGCAGTTTCCTTAGAGAAATTGACCCTTGTATTTTATAAAACCAAGAAATCAATGTTGAATAGAATATGGGGGTCTTTGACAGACTAATGGAGGGAAAGCTTCAAGGTCTATAACCATGAAAAGATCTGGTTCAGATGAGGATTTGGGTTAGTGATACATTTTGATACTTTCTATTTTAAGCACCCCAAAATTTAGATGCTTATGCACAGATTATCCAATTTTTTCTGAAAATCTTTAGTCTGCAAAATTGTGTTCTACCAGGACTTTTTGCCTGTGTTTGGCCTGGAAATGATAATATTTATAATAATATATCTTGAAATGCAGAGGTGTGCCCAAAGGAAAAATAATAATAAAAAAAAAAGTGAACCAGACACTTTCAAACCTCAAAAAATGTTTGGTTTAGTGAGTGCTTTGAGTGAAGGCTCAGAGAGTAGGGGCAAGATACATTTTGAAAAGTCCAAACAAGTTTTTCTTATCCTTTGCCAATACGAGGTTGGTATTTTTCAAACAAAATTTTTACTATATATTGAATAAGTAAAGAAAAGGGAAAGAGATAAAAGCAAGCACAGTTTAGAATTTAACTTTTGGCGGGGGGAGCTTAAAGCACTTAAGTAGAATCTAGACATTTTCAAATACATGTCAGCTCTTGTACTGTCTGAGGTTACATCACCTGTTTGATTTAAGATCAAGACCTGAATTACCAGATAGTATTGCCCTTTGCAGCCAAGTCCACATTTGAATCAGCTTTTCTTTATCACTCTGAGTAAATCGCTTTCTTGACCACTAAAGTCTGGTCTGAGCTCCTGAAATCAACATCCTGATACATTAATCCGGAAAACCTGTAATTGATGCCAACACAGGGTTATCATTAGGTGATAAGTCTTCAACTTTCTTTTATTCCATCATTCATAATGAGGAAGTTCTTGCTTCCGAGATAATTAAAGGTTGGCAGGTTTATAAGCAGGTTTGCTTCGCCACTTTTTTTCTTCATATGGTTTCTTTTCAGTTTCTCTTCCTTAATAACTAGCTTAACACCTTTATATAATAAAAAGGTCAGATGGGCTCCACATAAAGCACCCATAATAGCTGGCAGCCTATCCCCCTGCTATTAGCCATCATTTAGCTCAGCAGAAGTGTCAGAACAAGTAGGAACAAAGAGAAAAAGGAGCATTTCTAGGGGCACATCAGTGAGAGAGCAGAGGAGGGAAGAGGGGCTGAAAGACAAAGCATGAGGGGAGACACACTGCCTGGAAACAGCGGCATGAATCCTTCTGAAGTAGGCAACAGGCTTCCTTGCAATACCATAAGATTATCTTAAGAAATGAATGCTTTGGTAGGGGTACAGACATGCAATGACACAGGTCTAGACACATGTGAAGGACAGACCAGGACATGGCTTATCCATTTTCTCCCATTTTCAGGATCACGATCAATTCACTGCAGCCAAGTAAAGCCTGTAATAGTCCAATTAATTTTTTTTAAGGAGACCAATATGAATGCAAAAAAACCTAGTTATTTGAAATGTATGGACATAGTCTAGTTACCTACAGATCTTTATTACATAATATTAGGTCAACCTGTAAGACATGGCTAATACTGACCATTTTTGACCTACCAAAAAGGCAATTTCATATGGTTCTAGCTATGTTTATAAATAGAATGGTGTAAAGATTTTCTTTGGACTTGAACATCAAGTCTAATCTTGTGGATTTTTCAGATTCAGTGCATTTAAAAGCCAAACACGAAGTTATTTGTGTTTCTTCTTGCCCATTTTTGGGCAAGAGTATGTCTATCTCTTGCCCATTTTTATGGATATCAAGTGTTTAATAGATATCTGGCCCTACAGGCCAAGTTGTGGGAAAACTTAACTCTCAACTGAGTATGAAATCAAGGATGCAGTTTCTGGTTAAGCCAGTAAATTCTGCACAGGAAATACTCCTTGTTCTATGGCCATATCCTGTATATCTTGTCCCAATTCGCCAGCAAATGTTAGTCCTCTTTCAAAGAAAGACTTGAGGGGAAAAAAGTGTTCAGCTCTGAAAAAAGCAATTACTAGTATCCTCTTGATGTCAGGAAAATTTTATTTATTCCGCAACATATTCTTACCAGGCAACAGAGAGAAGAGTGTGAGTCTCAGTCAGAAGACCTCACGCAAGCTCTCTTGGCCTCAGCATCCTTAAGAGGGGTCAAGCCACATGAACATGAGCTCCCTTCTTGTTCTAAATTCTGCTTTTCACTCTTGTACTTATAATTGTTAATACTCATGAAATTCTTAGGGTGGCCTAATAAGTCAATCTAAGGCTTGCTATAATCTGCCTGAATTTGCCCCAAACCTTTTAAAAAACACAAATATGAACCAATGAACCTAAATTATAGCATACTGTACATTTGCTGTAGGAAACTTCCTATTATCACTACCTTTATATACATGATTTCCCGCCGAGTAAGTAGGAGACAAACCACTTAATAATTTCCAGGCCGGTGAACTTTTGCCCAACTTCAAAATAAAGTTGTTATTCTCCTTCCAACAAAAGTTGAAGAAGTATCAAGCCCAGCGAGAATGAGTTGCCAGAAATAAAAAAGTCCATGTCATCAATATGCTAACAGTGTCAGATCAAATTGTTCCAAGTGGTTTATTTCCTACTGCGAGCATTCATACAAATTAATCTCAGTGAACGCTAGAGTTTGGGTGGCCAAAGAGCTACCATAAAGATGCTTCTCTTCTGAGATTGCATGGAGACGTTTTTAAGAATAAAGGATTTCATAGTAACTTTAAGGTAACATTCTCAGGGAAAAAGAAATTCCAAATTTCTGTATTGCAAATTGCCAAGAACTGGGATCAAGTCCTGATGCCTCCACTGATATGCTCTGGAACTGAAAAACAAGTCAATTTCCCCCTTCCTCAAGGTCTTGAAATTAATGTTTTATCTGGATCTCCTATGTCATAGTAATCAAGGTTTCCCAAGAATAAAATAGAATTATATGGCATCTTAGATTCCTTCCAAAGGTGGTGTCACTGTTTCTTTCTCCTTAATTAGTTGATCATATTGCCAACTTTTCCCCAAGGCATTGTATTTATTCCAGCAAATTCTTATTTAGAAAGCTCACGTTACAATGATCCTGTACGCTTTATCTGGATTGGCAAATTTAAGCCCCCATCCACTAATTTATGTTTTATTAAAACTGATTCAGTTGAGGGAGCATATCTGAAAGCACTGCAAGGAAATTGCTTGAAGGCAAACTGCAAATTAAAGTCTATATCAAATCCCATTTATAAAAGTAAATGTGTGTACGTGGATAAGTGGGTCTGGACACAGTTGCGCAAAGGCAGGGAGGTAACCATGGTGTGAATTAGGAATGCCCTCTATGGCCAGCGTGCTGCTCAGGGCAGCTTTATTCTAGAAGGATGTATTCAGTGATGGGCCCGGAGAGGCTGGTGAAGGTGAGGCTCATGCCAACACAGAACTGACTGTCTCAGTGGCAACCGGTTATAATGAGGCAGAGGAGAGTGTGCCCCAGCCTCTGTGGGTCTGGAAGATGCATTTAAATTCGATAGACGAGCCAGCACCCGCAAGATAAAAGAACCAGGGAATCAGCTAAAAAGGTGGGCAAGCATCCTTAAAAAGGAAAAAGGATGATTGCGGAAAGGGAAGAAAGGAGCATAGAGAGGGGGAAGGAGTGATACAAGGAAAATGCATGTGAGCAAAAATGAGAAGGGAAAGCGAAGTATTTATTAAGGAAAGAAGGTGACGATACAGGGAGAATTAATTGAATGAAGAAAAGGATTCTACTTTCTAAGCCTGAAAATTGACGACAAATGATCACTATATAGAGAAATTCTAGAAACCCTCAACAGCTCAAATTAGCTATTTTCACCTCATCATTTTTTTCATAATATCAAAAGAACAACTCATTCTGACCTAATTACTGACATTTTAGTGAGTCCCTTGATTAGTAGGTAAGACCTTTTACCCTTGGAAGACATGAACGTTACCCTTGATGAGCAATAGAGCATCTTCTAGAAACTTCTACACCTGGGAGCTCAGAAACAAAGTGTATCACTGTCACTCTCCATCGTTTTGGTCTTGAATTCCAAGTTCTCTTTTGCCAAGGATGGTGGGACTTGCCCTATTTCAGGAATTGCCTTAAATCAGAATGTTTCCTTAATTAGCAACCAAGTGCAATGACTGAGAGCTAGCACCTTGTGGACCACCACTCCAAGCAGTGTGACTTAAAAGCAAAAGGAAGTTCCACCTGCCAAAAGTATTCCTGAGTGGTTCTGCTATGATACTTAAAGGCACTGAGAGCAAGAAAATCTTGTTGAAATAAGGCAAGAGAAGGGGAAACACATAAAGCCAATATTGTTCATAATTTCATTAGAACAGATTAGTTTAGAATCTTCTGGAAGAAGACTCTGCAGGGGTAAGACCGGAGCTGCCTATGTTTACTTGGAGAGAGAATAGGGGAAGGCTCACACATGGTTGCTACTAGACAGCTTGTGGGCGCAGAGAGAGGCAGAATGGGTTGTAGGTGGGCTGGGGCAGTTGGAAGGAGATGCAGTGAGGGACCGAATGAAAGGCCATATTTGGTACGTGGTGAATGGAGTGAATGCGTGTGCGTGTGTGTGTGACATGCATGCGCACGTGTGCCCTCCCACCATGTGCGATGCAACCAAGAATCACGTTTGCAGGCTGGGGAGAGAGGGAGACAGCATATGCCAGCCCAGACGAGGCTTCTCTCTGTGCTGAGGGCTTATAAGTCTCATCTTTTTACCAAACAGCAAAGAGGCCAGTTTCATCACAATGCCAGTCTGTACTCTGAATACTGCTGCTTAATCCAGGATCTTTGACAGCAAAAACCTAGAGGCATTGTCCATTATCATCTCTTTCTGAGGTTGTTTTAAATAAACAGAGGTGAACAGTAAGCCATTCTCTGTGAAACAGGGTCAGTGGTTTGCAGTAAAACTCATAAATGATCGAGAGCCCCGATTGGATATTTATGATTGCTGTGCTTGGGTCTTTGCTACCACTTTTCTAGCCGTTTCATAGATTATCTCTGTGATATAATTATTCTCATTTTACAGAGGAAGAAATTAAGGGGGAAAAGTAACTTGCCCAGACTACTCAGAAAGTTACGGTCTTGAGTAGAAATCAGAGCTCCCCACGCAGAGCACTGAGTCCCACTTCTCACAGAGACTGTAGTGAATGCTGAAGAGCCTTTAATTTGACCCTGAACATCTTGATCTCACTCAAATTTCACAGAAACAAGGGTAATTATTAAGAGTTTATCTCTATGTATGATTCTCCCATTTACTGACCCTGGAATGGTGAATTGAATCTTGCATATTGCCAAGAACCACCTGCCAGAGTTATCATTGTACTCGAGAAAATATGGAGTGAGGATGAGAAACACCACAGGCTGATCGTTCGGACCCGGATGAATAGAGCTGTCCCTTCTCTCAAGGGTTTCCAAGAAGAGAAATTGCTTCAGGAGAAAACTCATGGGAACTAAGTCAGGAGCCTTGCCTTATTTATTCAGTGTAAAGAAGTGAGGATCCAGAATGTCTGGGTGGTTGCATTTACCTAATATTTAGAAATTTATCCCAATTGAATCCTAAATAATTTTTGGCATACACATCTCTAACGTGTCTAATTAATTGTTGAAATCTTTACAAATGGGTGTCATCTTAGTTAGAGAGAAAGCCAGGCTTCTGTACAAACTGTGCTAGATTTTCTTGATAGATAAACTTCTGTACTTTAAAGAACTACTGTACCTTAAGTCATTTGATCCATTAAAGGAAGAGAGTAAGACAGTTGAGTCCACGTAAGCTCATGGACTGTTTTGCAGACTGCTATTGTATTTTAGTACAATGGATGGAACAATTTCCTCTCTTTCTATTAGGAGTGCAGAAAATCTGATTACAGGATGGAGAGAAGGAAGAAATAGGAAATCAAAAAGATTAATAGAGATAAGGGAGCCAAAGGGTCAATGGTTGAAATATGCAGCAGGAGCTTAGCAATGAGAATTGGAGACATTAAGAGAACAGAAGTAGGTACACCTACTTTTAAGAGTGATGCAGAGGTTCTTCAAATATATCCAGGTCGAGAAAGATAAAACCTGCAAAATGATTACAGATTAAAGGAGACTAAAGACATGGGACACTAAGTGCTGTATACATGATGTTGGACTGGATTCTGTATGGTAGGCAAAAATACTGTAAAGAATACTAATGGGACAATTAAAAATTGGAATATGGGTAGTAGATTAGATAAAAGTTTCATATTAGTGTTAATTTTCCTGAACTTCATAACTGTATTATGATTATATAGGATATATTCTTCTTACACCCTGAAATAATTAGGCTTAAAAAGGCATAATGCCTCCAACTTGCTTTCAAATAGTTTAGGAAATAAATAGGGATAGGTGCAAATCAGTAAATAAAATTATTCTCTCTCTCTCTCTGTATGTATGTGTATGTATTTATTTTTTTCTCTGCATATAAATGTATATAAATGCATACATACATGTAGAGAGAGGAAAGACACAGAGAGAATGATAAACCAAAAAGGACAAGATATAAACAATCAGTGAATCTGGATAAGGGTCTATATGAGTTCCTTATACTATTTTTTGCAACTTTTATATAATTTTGAAATTATAACAAAGTAAAAGTTTAGAGAAACTTAACACAGAGTAGAGGAACTAACCAATTTCTTAAACACACAGCCTATTGTATGCTTAAACACTCCTGAATACCTTGACATCAAAGTTTTCATCCACCCGTTAACAGGATACATAGTGAAGAGAAACAGGAAAGCAAAGACTCTAGTGTATGCTCTCGAAGTTTCCTGTTGACTTTCAACAGCAATCGCGTGCCCTGTCATCACTTGAAGTTACCATTTCTATATCTTAAAAATCTTAAGATTCAAACAAAAATCCTTTGTTCCCAGTCCTAAGCAGCTTGAATCAAGGTATTGACAGCTGCTGAGAACCACAACACAAACGCCAAGGAGGAAGTAAGCCTAGCGCTCTCCAGATGGCTCTATGTACCCCCTCCGCCAAAGAGCCAGGAGGGTCCACTGTTTTAGCCATCTATAGAAATTCTCATTCCTTAGTGGTACTGTAAGGCCTGATACTTTATGATTTCTCCTAGCAGTTTTGAGAGATTCCCCCGAGCCCTTAGGGACATATTGCTTAATTACCTTTCAGAAAGCGAGTAATAGTATTTTGTGATCATGGACAGATTACACACACAGGCACAGATACACATCGTCTCTGTGTTCTGAGACTGCATGACTCACCGTCTTCTATTCAGATAGGTAGCGTATTATGTTTGGCTGGGACACAAAACAAGTAGCTTAACGAGTTGCACAAGCATGTGGCCTTTGTCCATAGCCCAGAGGAGATCACCTGTTGGGCCCTCAGTGGAATTTTCACTCCCTGTCCAAGTCAAAAGCATAACTGAAAAAAGATGTTGTTGGTCTCCAGGTGTTTCTTTTGAGTTGGCCAACTTCCGCCTTCTATTGTGTTTCCCAGGGATGGGAGGTTTGAAATTGAGTGGTAGTTGGTGAGATTATTGCAAAGAGAGCTGAGTAGGAAATGACACCCAACCAGTCAGACTGGAGATCTCTTTCTGAGGACATGCAGCAGCTCCCATTTCTCTTTTAAAAGAGTTGCTCCTTGGGCTTCCCTGGTGGCGCAGTGGTTGGGAGTCCGCCCGCCGATGCAGGAGACACGGGTCTGTGCCCCGGTCCGGGAAGATCCCATGTGCCGTGGAGCGGCTGGACCCGTGAGCCATGGCCACTGAACCTGCGCGTCCGGAGCCTGTGCTCCACAACGGGAGAGGCCACAGCAGTGAGAGGCCCGCGTACCGCAAAAAACAAAAAAAAGAGTTGCTCCTTTTAAAGAAGGCTCATGTCCTCATGAGTTAGAGTCAGGCAGGATATAACTGATACACCTACAACCTGCCCTGCCTTCCCACCCACTCCAGGCTAATCCATACCTACTGGTGCCTTCCAAACTCTTTTACAATGTACCTCTAGCAAGTCCTTATAGGTGAACTTCACTTCATTCTGTCTGCTCTCTTTACATCCCCTTAATACTTAAATGGAAGTGGATTTTCCTCACAAAACATATATTCTTAAAAAGTTGGGTGTAAATGTTATTTTCAAAACCTCGATATGTATTAGTCAGGTCTTGGCGTCAGACAATAAAAATACATTTTGACTTAGTTAAGCAAGAAAGGAAATTACTAGAAGTTATATAATTTAGAGGCCACAATCAATAGAAAGGCTGGACAACAAAAGTTTGGGGGGAAAAGGCCAGAACCAAGGAAGTTAGAACCATGGAAACCCATGAAGCAATCCAGGTGAAGAATCTGTGTAAAACATCTCCATAGATACCTCCACCACGGCTACAGCTGGACACCACTACACTAGACAACAGCAACTACGGCCCCTGGGAATAATTTCTAAACTGTTTTTGGGTCTTTGCACCTCCCCTTCAAAATTCAGGGTCCCCATGGGGCATCCAGTGGCTGGACCTCAATCAGATGTTTCAACCCTCGAAATCTGCACCCTGACCAGAAGGTCCAGATTCTGAGGAACAAAAACAAATGCCAACACATTAAAAAACTTCAAGAGAACCGAAATTGAGAAATTCTATTTCTGATTCATTTGAAAATTGAAAAAAATCTTCCTTTTAAACAATTGCCCTTTGACTGAACTTTCTCATAAACTCATATTTTTGACAGCCCAGATTTATCCACTCAGTTCCTCCCCCACCAATTTTTATAATATCTTTTATTCCCTTTTAAGTTCACGTGAAAATAGGAAGAGGTTTTTGGTCTTAGCTTCCTAAAATATTTGTGAACTTCCTTCCGTTGAGCGTCATGTCAATGGGCTAAAGGGCAAGAATAAACGTATCTAATCAGAAACAAAGTTAATTGATCTCTTCCTTTGCATTTCCCTGGCACAGCATACAGGATTATCAGGTTTTCTAATACATTTCCTCCTCAGTCTAGTAGAGGTGGAAGCTGAAACTGTGGGCTGGTCCTTCTCCTGTAATTAAAGGTTAAGTCTTTATGAATTAAAGGTTAATTAGAGTAGTCTTGAGGAGAAATGAAAAACTAATGTATTCCATTTGAACCATTACTGAATATCTCTTTTACATACACAGAGATGAGGCTTCAAAATACCTTAGTCAGTTTTCAGTGTTAGTTTTCAAGTTACTAAATGAAGGCAAAGATTTTAGGATATTTCCTTTCCAGTTATCTGCCTTACTTAGGGAGGCATCATACAACCTAGGTACGTCTCCCCTGGGATCTGGAACATGTCTATAGAGTCAAAAAGAATGAACATATATTGAGTGCCTACAGCAGTCCAAGTTTTGTCATAGGTACTTCATGTGTATTATTGCATCGCATCCTTATAATTATGCAAAGAAAGTAATAGTATGCCCTCTCTTCAGATGAGTACACTTAAGCTAAAAAATAACTGTTACCCAAAGTCACAGAGCAGTAAATAAGGAAGTCAGGATTCAAACACATACTCCCAGAAACCTGACTCTTCACTAACACCATAATGCCTTGGAAATGTACTTTATGTAGTCAGGTGTTATACTGTATCTGGTCTCAGGCATTTTTTCTACAACTTGGAATTTCTATAAAATATAGCAGTTTTTTCCTTTACTAAAATGGCTAGTGTGGCCATAAACCCTGACAGATCTGGAAACCAGAACAATTGTCACAAATGCCAATTCAGGCCAATTGCTAAAGCGATCACATTTCTTGCTTTCATTCACAAGGCATGTTGTTTTACTTCCCTGCGATATAGCCAGATATGCTATTCGGGCCCTGAAAAGAGAGAATTAGGTCATGCCTTCCAAATGCCACATCCTATTTGAAATTCAAGGTGGAGTGGGTAATGTTTTCACTTTTTTTTCTGATTAGAAAAATACACCCATGATAAAACTAATTTAGAAAAGATAACAAAATATAAGAGTAAATTAAGTTATCCATAATTGATGGGATGGTTTTGATTTGGTAGATATATCTAAATACAAGAAAATCATGACTTTAGTTCTACACAAACGTTTTCAGTACAGAATCAAACTCAGATTCTTCAAGCCCACCAAGGCAAGAGACTGGATGTGAGAGCTCATGAGAACCCCATATCAGACACCTAATATTCACTTCACAACTATTTGATTAATTAATCTCATGTAATTGGATCCCTGGCAAAAGAGGCAAGATGACAGTTTTCGTGATGAAAGGCTGATATGAGTCAAGCAGTGTTGGCAAGTAGTTATCCTTTCTGCAGCTGAAGAGGATGCCCGTGGAAGCCAGCCCATTCTCAAAAGTGTTGCCAGGCCTCCCCAGCATTTTTAAGAGATGTGTGACTGAGATGGATTCATTCATCCACTCAACAAAGCATTTATTGAGTGCCTAGTATATACCAGGGCCTGGCAAGTCTTCTGGGTGCTGGGGATTAAGCAGTGAGCAAGACTGACAGTCCCCTGCCGTCTTAAAAGAAAACAAACGAGAAATGTTCTTGAAAGACCAGCATCCTTGTATCTGAAATTCCCATGAACTTCAAAGCCTTTATGCCAGGGATAGAGGAACAAACTACCCCACCATCATTTGCTGAAAGGTAGTGTCCAGTAAAATATTGTGTTGAGATAAGGAAGTAAGTTCCAATCAGAGTGGTATTTAGGTAAAAAGAGGCTCCAGGTTGGATGGTGGTTTAAACCCCCGATGCAAGGTAAAGGGCTGGCTGCTTGCTTTTTCACTCTCACCCACTTACGGACTTGGATCTAAAAGATGCCATATCCAACTGAAGAGGAATATCAGAAAGTGTGGTTATTTTTTCCAACAGTCTTGGAGAACACTGTCATTTTTCCTTGGAGATTTTCTTGATGTCTTTTATATGTGTGGGTGTCCTTAGGCATGTTTTAAGCTGATTTCTGGGTGTAGCAGGTTTCTCCCATCTTTGTCCAATGCAACACACCCAAATTACCACATAGAGTTCCTGGTTTCAAGATGTTGGATTTTTTTTTTTAAAGAAAGATTTTTTGGCCTTCCAATACTTCAAAGTTAAGGGACTCAATGCCTTTTAAATTTTTTTCATGACTGCCCAACATGGACAAGTTACAAAACTTTAATATGGGAAAACAGCCTCACCAAGTCACTCGGGCGTATGTTCATAAATTATTTACCTCCCTACCTATTAAGTTTCTATTTATTTGTTTGTTTCAGAGATTGTCTGCATGTCTCTTGGGCCCTCCTTCTGTTTCCTGTTTGTGATCAGAGGCTGCAGGGTGGGACTTAATGCTCAGGTATGAAGACACTTGGTGACTGAGAATGTTGAAAGATACTGTGAGTTTTTGTCTGGTGTGTACTTTCTCCAGCAGAGCTTTCTGGTTGCTAACAAGGGACATGGAGAATTTTCTCTTTCATCGTCTGTTTCCTAGTTCCTCTCCCACGCTTGCAGCATGACTGATTGCTCATTGTTCATTGGGGGGAATTTGTACGAAAGGAGGATGAAAGAAACGCAACCTCCTCCTTGCAATATATAATCCACTAATTTGAGCAACAAAGAGAAAGAAAAAGATGCAACAAAATAACCTAGTTTCCAATTATAACACTGCTATACTAGATCAGTGATCCTCAATGTTTTTGCACATGAAGACCATTTTTTAATTTAAAAATCAGTCATGAACACACACTCCCTTCCCCGATGCACAATTGTGGCTGTACTTTCAATGTGTGTTATTTAGGAAAATATATAATCAGATGCTACTACTAGGTATGAAGGGACATTTAAATGAATTTCTATTTTAACTAATCATAAAAACATCTATATACATTTGAAAAATAACAATGCATATATGAGGAAGAGATTTTCAAGCCATAAGTATGTTTGGTACACCAATGGATTCATAGATTCCTGATAATAGCACTAGGGTTTTCATAGATTTGGATCAACCCATAAGTTGAAAAGTTTAGAACAAGGGAAGAAACACTATATGACACTTGATTTGGACAGAACCAAGGTAGGCATCTGGGGACCTCAGGTTTGACTGTGTCTGTGCCAGGTAGCTATGTGAACTTGGGAATGTTGCTTAATCTCTTTGGAGTGCATTTTCTTTATCTATAAAGTGGCGGTGATAAGATAATGTTAATGTGTTTTTCAAATCAGATGAAAGCTATGAAGGGAAGGTGGCTTGATTACTAGAACCAAAGTTAGTTTTTCCCTTCCTGTTCCTCGCAACACTGGCACTACAGCACATCGTAGCCAGTGTGTACTTGCCTCTAAGGCTAGAAGTGAGAGACATGTCCAAACAACTCAAGCCGTACGGGTAGTGACATTTATCCACCACTGGCTGTGCTGAATTTACACTGATGACCTATTCATGAGAGCCTTGGTGTCTGTTTTCCAAACTACAAAGTCATTTCCTAAACAGAAGTTCTGCTAATCCCTGAAGTCTCCTGATATGATGTGCAATGCTGCTCTCTTAAGAACTGGCCTTTCTATTTATTGTAATTCATACGAAGATTTGCAAAGAATACGAATTCACAACCGAAATGAACTAAGGAAGTACCACGCTTGTAGCTAAAATTTTAGCATTTCGAGTCTGTAAATAGCGCCCCTTGTGTAATCCATTATTCTCAGCAAGGATCCATGGGCTCAAGTCTATTTACTTTAACTGAGTTTTTCTCCTGTCATCTGGTAAGATTTAGCCATAACTGTAGCAGCTGCAGTCCAAATTACCATGCTGCTCGGAATAGGTTCAGCTTGTACTGCTCTATGATGACTGTGTCTTTTTTCTCATAGCGAGCTTAAGAGTGTGGGTCCCATGCTAAGCGTACATTCATATCCCAGGAAGAGTGAGCAAGGCAGTGTGGGGACAGGTAGCATCCCGCAGAGCACTGCCCCGTGTGCTGCGGCTACTCAGCCCTTAACCCCAAGGGCAGCCCAGACATCCAGATCAAAGGAGCTCAGAAAGAACGAAAGCACAACCCTAATTCAATACAGGAAAATTGCCATGACTGTAGTGCTTAGTTCATTCTTCCAAGAAAACAACAACAAAAGAAGGAGAAAAGAGACGAAAAAAAAAAAAAAACAACCCTAAGATCAGGCTCTGGCATCAGGAATAAGTCTGCCAAGGCAAAAGCATACCAACTGGGGAAGGAGGCTCGTTTTCCTAGATTAATCAGAGCGCCTTGAGTCTGCTTTTATTTCCAAATGTACTACTGCCAAGGTACAACATAAGCCACTTAATTCCTTCCCACAAACTAGAATTATTAGCTGCTATACAAGCTTAACAATTTTAATAAAACCCCAGGAAAACTGAAGTCCATTTAGGTGGAGGAGTTACACCAGGAGATAGGTAATCAGAGGCTGGGATTTTTAACCTCATTAAAAGCCTAATATAAATCCATCCCGGGGTGTGAATGAAAAGCAGTTACCCCAGTGGTTTTGTGTTGATACCTGTCCAGTAATTTGGTTGACAAATCCATTTCGTGACGGACAGAAGGGCAAGGTATGTCCACCAACGCTAGAGCGTTGATGATGGTCAAAGGTCCTCTACAGAATGACCACAGATACTAAAAGATCATTCCACTGTAGAAATCTCCTTTTCAGTCTGGTTTTGGGCAATAACAGGTCTAAAACCAAGCAAAAAAAGGTAGAAACATTTTATTTGAAGGCTTTTGATCCAAAATATCTCCCCACAGTGGCTGATACTCAGCACCCTTTCCCCACATCCATTAGTCACTCCCCAGAATTAAGTTTCTAGGAAGCACATGTTACAATGCCAATACGGTCACCTGGGAGGATGACACACGAGCACTTGTGATCACATCAGTTTACCAGGTTGCTTGGTGATAGTTTAAGGCTCTTAGCCTAAAGTAAGAGGAGTAGAGCCAGCAGGCTCTGCAAGAACAAGGCTATTTCCAAGGTGGAAAGCACTGCTCCCTGGGACAGGGATTCCTGTGGGGACTGCTCCAGGAGGAGCCCCTCCCACCCAAAGGAAGTGGGAGGGGTGGGGAACAGCATCTGGGCAGAGGCCACAGAGGGGGCAAAGAGGACTCCAGGCAGGCTCAGGAATGGGCTTCCCTGGAATAAGCATGCAACAATTGAGGCCACAGTTTTGTTCTAAGCTAGAACTCCTTTGAGGCTTGAATTGCCACCTGACATGGTTTTCATCATGACATTAATAAGTTTGATCGGAAGCACCACCAACACAGACCCAAATAGTTCATTTAAAAATAACAATCTTAACCAAAAGGATAATAGGGCACAGATTAAATCTTCCCTTAATATGATGTTTTAGACCAAGAGAAATGTATTTATAATCACATAGTAAAGCTCCTCTGAATTTACCCGGTTCTAGTCATTTCTAAAGCTGCATTTTCTATATACTATGCATCTCTCTATACTATGCACACTGGTAAAATTGAAGGATATAACTTGGAGAAAAAAGTGAGGGTCTTAAGTTTTAAACTTGGAAAGCTGCACAATTTGTTTCTAGTTTCACATTTGTCTACCTCTCATTCAATGTTGTAGAGTGAAATTAAATTAGGAAATTTTACTGTGTTTGCTGGAGATTTTTTTCTATCTGTATTTAATCTGTTTTCACAGCTATTTACATTTCCTACCCCACTGGTGTAAATGTGTTTCTTTTTATACAATTTCGAAATAGAGAAAAATTGAAAGAGGGGGTTGAAGTTCATTTTCACAATTTCTACGTGAACAAATCCATCAGTATTAGATGAGATGCCTTTCTTGGCTAGCAAGTGTGCTCTGCGTCAGAGCTGCATTGTCTTCTGTTCTGAATGGACTGTGTGGTCTCCGTCAGCTCCTCTTCCTGTGAGAGGTTACAGGCCTTGTGTGTCCTGAGCGAAAAGCAAACATCTACAATGACGTCTCATTGTGAATTCCTAGTCTTACTGGGGTAGAGAAAGGGTATGTGGAGAAGACAGATTCTTGAGGGTTTTCTCTATACATGTTAATTGGAAGAAAGGGAAGTTGGGATGAGAGAAAGAGGGAACTTGAAGGAGCTAAGGCCGCTGCTGACACCTCATGCTCAGAATTTCCGGGCTAGGCCCTGCACAGGTGTGACACAATAAGGCTTAAAAATAAGGTGCAGTAAAGCTCATTGCTCAATCCTTCTACCTGGCCAGCCCTCGCCCAAGGCTCCCTGATACAAAAGTATCCTTAGAGCTAAAATCATCCCATTTTCCGGTAACCTGAAAAATGAACCAATTTCACTACCTAACAGAGCATTCAACTGTTATAGGCCTTTCTATTAATTTGCATAAAACAGTACAAGGGGAGGTTCTACTATCCAAATCTTTCCCTGAATCCATTAGTCATGTTATTTTTAAAGGACTCTATTCTTTAAAAAGATCAGTGCCTTTTGATTGCATCAGAAAATAAGAAAGGTGCAAAACGTTACAGAACAATGAGATTATTTCCAGTGGCTCTAAGAAAAGAGTTAGTTCTTCAAAAGCCAACTGAAGTCTTTAGTGTGGGGTGTAGAAGTGCCATCTGATCCAAACTCCCACTCAATAGAGTGAAAGAATCTTCTGCACGACGTCCCCAACAGATGGCTAGTCTCCACTTTAATATTTTCGGTGTACAGAATATACAACCCGTATGTTTGAAGAATGGCTCCTTTCTGGTTTTCAACATACATCGTCTCCCTCTCTGTATTTTCATTCATCTGAGAGCTTCACGCTCCTACTCAAAACACTGATAACCCACTAGTGGCTTCAGGATAAATCCAAATGGATGAGCATGGCACTCTCAGAACCTTGCCATCTACATCTCATTTTTTCACTCAAATCTTATGTTTCCCTACTTCAAATATTTATGCGACAAATATATTGAACCTCTATATATGTTGGGCACTGTAGTAAATGCTGCCACCACAAGGAGGAAAAAACACAGTCTCTTGAACTGTAAGAACCTCATAGGAGCTCTTTCCAAGTGTCCTGAGTGCTGGCAACACTGACCCGTTAACTGTTTCTCAAAGACGTCGTCTATTCTTACAGTGCTGTAGACTGTTCTCCTTTCCTGCAATGCCCTTTCCTCTTTACCACTGCCAAAAGATATTCTACTTCTCAACATTACCTCCTATGGGAATCCCTCTCCAACATCAAGGTCAGAATGGAGGACTCCCTTATCTGTACTCCCATAGCACTTAGCTTCTAGAAGGTAAGAACCAGAGCTGTATCCCTCTGACCACTAATATATCTCCTTTCCTAGCACAGGGCCTGGTGCCAAGTCAACGCTACACGGTCATTTGCTGAATGATTGATTGTGATGAAGGAATGAGTAAACACATTTCCATGGTGGTGCTTGCCAGAGTCTAATTTGTGTTACCATAGAATATGTGTGTATCTTCCCCATCAGAACGTAAGCTCCTTGTCCACAGGAACAGGCTCTACCCCTTTGTATCCTTCATCCCTCGCACAATGCCTAATGCATGATGAGTACCCAGGTGATGGATTTGAACTAATTCATTCAGTAAATATTACCCAATGACTAATACACATGCAAGACACTGTTAGGTGCACATGTGTCTTCTACAACACTTTTAGGACTTACTCTAAAAGAGTTTATAATCTATTAGGAAGAATAAGACACTCACAAGTATAAAAATTAATATGCCAAACTGGCTTTTATTATCTTGCACGTTAATTTTCTGATGAGTCATTAGAAGAGCAACTAAACTACTTAGATTTTATAAAATTCCAAGTTAAAGCAACTTTTCTTTCAATAACAAGAGCTGATCTTTTCTTGACTGATTATACTCGCTATGTGCCCGGCCCTGTTCTCAGCCCTCTACATATCTTCTTGTACACCCTTTACGTCTTTGTAGTACGTGCCGTTATCAGTCTCACAGAGGCAAAGAGAAACTCGGAAACTTTCCCGAGGTCACACACATATTAAGTTGCAGAAGCTAGGTTTGAACTCAGCCCATACACTTAAGCATGTACGCTGTCTTTTTGGCAAAAGAAACACACCTCACTTTAGGTAACAGCCTCCTGATATTAAAGCAGAAGCCACCGCTTTGGAGATTTGGAGCTATGTCTCGTTGCTAATTTTTCCAACTATATTAGGACGCTTAACGTTAATATCTTCTGTATGAATAGCCTTAAGGACACTGGAACAGATTCTTAGAAAAGGGGACATCTAAATATACCAATGGAGGAAATCTAGCTAACATAAGCAAAGACAGAAATTTATTAGAAGGATAATGAATAACTCTGAGAATTAAAAGGGAAGCTGAAAAACCAGATCTCTGAATCAACAGGAACCAGGATAGCTCTTTGGCTCCAGGGAGCAGACACTAAAGGTGTTTTTCTGTTGGCCAGAGAGAATCAACACATTTTGTTTGATTATATCAGCAAGGCTGAATCCAGTGGGGGTGGGGCTGTTCTCTGAACGATAGTGCATGTTCTATTACCAGGAAAAAAAAAAGATGACGTAGGGCAGGGTTGCAACAGATGCCCATTCCAGTAAATGTAGACACATGAGCCTAAAGCTGTAAGAGTTATCAAATTTGTAGAATAAAGTTGCTTAGAAACTCCTAGAATCCTGATTGTAATGTCCACAGATTAACACATGATAGGTCCACGGTAGGATGCTGGCCCTATACTAGTCGAAGGAGGATCCGATAGTGTGTCTAGCTACTAGCAACCCTACCACGTGTCACTTCACTTAATCATCCCACCATGGCTGCCTGGCTGAGGGATCTTCTGTAGACCATCCATTCCATCCTCTGAAGGCAGGATGGCTGCCAAAAGAAGGGAAGACAGTGAGGAATGTTCTGTAAACTCACACAAAGCTATTCCTTTCTTGTTAAAGTACTATCACCAACCCCTCCATTTTATGCACCACCTTTCCGTCTTTCTCCCCCAGATTATTTTCCCTTCTGATCCAGAAATGATCACGCATGTGACAGCTAAATGACTTAATTCTTTTGCATATACAAAATCCTAAATTTAACCTCTTCAAAAACCCTTTCAAGCAAACCAGGTTGGGGGAGAGTAGACGAAAAAGGATGGGCTCTAAGACGGGAGGGATCAGGGCAGCAGGGTCTTCACTGGCAGTGCTGGAGCTGGAGCAGGGCAGCTGACGTGAGGACAAAACTCCCTCAAATGAGCAGCCCAATTCATAATGTGGCTCACAGATGACTTTTAATACCAAGGCTGAGCCATCTGGTAACTTCCTGTGTTAGCTAATTATTCATGTTTTAGCTAATTTAAAAGCTTGGTACTAAGTTTTTAAAATTATTGTTTAAATTTTTTTGCCACCCTCCCTCTATATTTTGGTTTCTTGGGGTAAATCCCTGCCCCAGTTACTTTTCTGGGGGAAGCCTGGTTTGCCTACTATTCTTAGCAGAAAAGTCTCTAAGTAAACCTCAAAAATGCTTCCATTAGCACTCTGATTCTCTAAGTTTTTCATCAAAATACACTACTATAAACAGCAGAGTTAATTAAGTGTATACCCCAGGGGTCTTGCGTTGCAGTCCAAAGCAGCTCTCACTAGCAATTTTGTACTATACTTCAAAACTTCACACCAAACTTGCTTTCCCCCTCATTATTTTGGTGGCTTATTGGAATATTCTAAAAAGTGGTTCAATTATCATTGAGTAAATTTGAATCTCCAGGAAGAGATATCAAATGCCCTATGAATTTTATACACTTCAGAACACTGCCACATGGCAAAAGCAGATTAAGGGAAATGAGTTTAGGAATTCAGGGAATAACAGAAGAAAGAGGCCCTGGTCAGGTGATGACGGTGGAAACGAAAATCAGATAAGTGAATCCCTGAAGAAATAAGGAAGGTAGTCTAGAGGAAGCAGCCTAGAATCGAAAACATCACTAGGAGATTATCAATCTGAGGCCTTGGCCCCTAAGGTGTAGTCAGCCTTGCCCTTCACTCCATACACCTTGACTTTCATCTGTTCTCAGCCCCAGGCCCTGAGAGCCACCACCTCAGGCCACTCTTTTCCCAGCCCAGAGAAAAAGGAGATAAAGAGAATATGTGATCCAGATTCTCCAAACTGTAACTGAATTCTTTGGAGAAGCATGACTTTCCAGAGCTTGACTCATCTTGATTCAAATTCCAGCTCTCCCCTTCAAAAGCTGTGTCATTTGGGCCAAAATTACTTCGATTTCCTCTGTGATAAAGGTATAATATTTATCTCATTAGGACTCTTCTAAAGATTAATAGAAGTTAAGCACACATTTGTTTTAAAATGATAAATGACTTAAAAATATATGAAAGGTATTGTACAAAGATATGCAAAGAAAACGAAGCTTCTTTATTTCCTCTGCCTAGTCTAATACCCCAGATGAGTTCCCACCCTGCTGGGGGTGGGGTGGAACGAAGAAAAAGGACTAGAACACATGTTCAAGGGACAGTAACTTTGTGCCTTCTAGGGGTCTTGCTTGGATCTGTGTCCAGATCCTGGCCTCCACAGCTCTCCATCGCAGAACTTCTGGGTGCGTCCCTGGAAGTGGACATTGGATGGAGCCTGCCGAGCCTGAGGTCTGAACTCTCATTTCAGCTGGTCCTGCGGGAGGACCAGTGATGGCTGCCTTCCCTTGCGGCAGGTTACTCAGCATGGTTGTCTCCTTGCCGGCGCTCAAAATGACAAGTGGCATGAAACAGCCTCCCTTCCTCTGGGTTTGCCTTCAATTCATCTAAATGGCCCCGGGCTTTAACATCCTAGTCTAACAGCTTGCCTCCCTCCTGTCTGTCTCTCCTGCCCTGCATCCAGCCCTACCTGCAGCAGGACGGTGTCTCCTGTGGTACTCTGAGCTCGCTCCAGCCCTGGCTTATAGTACCTTCAGGGTCTCACTCTTTGTAGACGTGTGGCTATGTAATGAGTGGTTCCGAAATTTAAAAACGCTTCTTCTCAGGATAAATTCTAAATTTCAAGACCATGGTCTCAAAAATTCTATTCCAGTTGTCAAAAGCTGAATACAGACTCTTTGCATTGCTGCGGCAACAATCTGAACCCCCCTGATACAAATGGATACCTCTGGCAAATCGGAGAGAAATAGAAACGAGAAAAGCACGCTGATAGACTTAAAAATGTATCTTATCCTCATGACACTATTTCTTTTTCCATCAAGGCAGTGTTTTTGTTGGTTAGGAGTTTCATAGCGCTATACTATCAATACCATACTTTGTACGATGGGAGTTAAATAGGGTTTTATGGGCTGGCCTCGGGGTGTAACCATCATAAATAACATTATTTCTATGGGAAAATTTCTTGAAAGTCTCTAATAACTGACTTTCAAATGAATTTTTGGAATGTATCTGGTTTGTAAGTTGAGAATGGACAATATTCCATTTTAATACCAAAAACTTCCCCAAGTTACAAAAAGTGAAATCTAAGGAGGATGATGATCTTGGACTAGAAAAATTAATATTTCTAGTTTCTCTGTTTTTATAACTCACTTCCTTAGCTTTTTAGCACAAATATAATAGATCAGAGAGGCCAAATTTGAACTATAAACTCAAGGCTGTGGTGAATTAAATGTATCTGCTTTGTTCTGCAGATGTTAAACACAATTCCCACAAAATTTGAAAGGTGGAGTTAATTCTGACTTAGACGAATCTAATGAGCATCTGTTTTGATTTTTCCAACCATTGATCTGATTTTCTTTTAACTTGATACTGGTTGGTTTACACAAGTCCGTGTGATAATTGCAAATAGCCAAAGGTGAAATCATTCCAGAACCCCCAAAACAGCTTTTTTTTAAAAAAATGTCAAATGATTCTTTAAAGACATTTAACAATTTTGTGTGAGTGCAAAGTAAGTGATGCACAAATACATTTACATTTTATTTCTATAAATGTATCTACACACAAATACATGACTAAATAAAAATTGGGAAAGTTGTGTATTGCTTTCTGTGAAGGGAAGAAGTTTCTTTAACAAGAACGTAGAAGATCATGAAACTCCATGTTATGAACTAAATCGTGTCCCTCACAAAATTCACGTGATGCCTCCGAATGTGACGGTAATTAGAGACAGAGGCTTTGAAGAGGTGATTAAGTTAAAATGAAGTTTTTGGTATTAAAATGAAATCATTAGAGTGAGCCCTAATCCAGTATGACGGATGTCCCTACACGAAGAAGAAATTTGGACACAGATACTTGTACAGAGGGGAGACAGTGTGAACATGCAGGGAAAAGGCAGGTATCTACAAGCTGAGAACAGAGGCCTCAGGAGAAAACAACCCCGTCAATACCTTAATCTTGGACTTCTAGCTCCCGAATTGTGAGAAAATAAATTTCTGATGTTTAAGCTACCCTGTCTGTGGTACTTGGCTATGGCAGCCCTAACAAACGAATATACCCCATAACCTAAAATTATGTCTAGAGGTATAAAATGTAATTTAGGTTATTTGATGGAATAACCATTTTGTACTGTATTGACAGATCATGGACTTTTTTACTTAGGTTATATGGTGATATTTGGGGGTTCTGCAATCGTTTAATTTGAATTTTACTTTAAATTATATTTTAAATATTTTATATTTATATAAAAATAAAAATGTAATAAATATATAATAAAAATAATCAAATATATTAGGTATCAAAATTTGACCCTTGCAGACCTTTATTCCATAACTTGTGTTAATGTCATCATTGTGTAGTTCTCAGAACAAAGCTTCTCCTCATATCACTGTGCATGTATCTTAATTACCTGCAAATATTATCAGAAATGCTGCAGCTGCCACATAGCACAGGGAGATCAGTTCGGTGCTTTGTGACCACCTAGAGGGGTGGGATAGGGAGGGTGGGAGGGAGGCACGAGAGGGAGGAGATATGGGGATATATGTATATGTATAGCTGATTCACTTTGTTATCCAGCAGAAACTAACACACCATTGTAAAGCAATTATACTCTAATAAAGATGTTAAAAAAAATAAAGTGAATATCAATAAAATCAAGATTCCTTTAAAAGAAAAAAAAAAAGAAATGCTGCAGCTTTGTACTAGTCATTTTTTCTTAATGCAGTTCTGAATAAAATGTCTAAGTTTGGTAGTAATTTTTTAACTCTATCCCATTAAATAAAGATTAGTAAACTGTCACCAAAAAAACAAAATTACATATTCTTATAAGAAAACTTGAAAAGTAGGAAGAAACAGTCTTTCTCACTCCATAATTATATTTGTGATTTCTCTATACGCTGGAGGACTGGATCCTGCCTTCTGCCTTGTACGCAGCTGGTGTGGACGTGAGGGGCAGGGCTGTCACGCCCCCAAGCATCCCTCTCACTGTCAGTCCTTCTCGGGACAGGAAGTTTGTAAGTTACTGGACTTTTAAAGTATTTTTTCTTGAGACTATCCAGAGGTAACAGACCACATGAATTTTGTTCGTTCATGAAATGGTTAATGTTTATTCACCCTAGAGACTGTTTTAGACAAAATAAAGCCTTAGTCAACTGGAGCCTAACTTGATACAACCTTTAATTAACATTTTTCCTTTTCATTTGCTTTGATGAGAAATGAAGTGAATCACAAGAAAGTACTTTGACATGGGGGATTAATCTTTTTAGCCAACCAATCCCAAGGTGTAACCAGGTATTAGTAAAGAACTCATCTGGCTCACCTTGTCCATCTTTTATATTTATGATCAAATAAAAAGTATGAATTTAGGCTCAGATCAATGATCCTTAAGCGAAGAGTGGCGTGGGATATTCAGGATGATTGCTACTAAAAGGTTTTTATTTCGTTTGCAATCAAAAAGAATATGAACCTTTTCGAATCTGAAGGTACCTTAGGATAAGGTTTGCTTCCTGCCCTGTCTATGCCCCTTTCACTCCCAAGGCTGTCCAGGTTTGGATAACAAACCATTTATTCACCGTAATACATCATCTATCACAGTGACTTTCAAACAATTTTAGCAGCAGTATCTTTTTTTAAAACCAAATCTTACACAGAATTCTGATACATAGACAGGGTGACCAGCCATCCCACTTTGACCAGGACAGTTGAGGAGTTTTAGGATGAAGGACATTCAGTGCTAAAACTGGGGCAGTCCCAGGCAAACCGAGACAGTTGTCACCCTACTGTAAAATAACAAAAGCTCTGTTTTGCCAGTGTAAATGTTTTTTTAATAAATACAAATTCATAACATTCATTTATTATTAAGCCAATTGATTAAAAAATAAGGCCATTTCAATGACCCCCCAAAAGAAAAGATAATATTGAGAGTAAGAGTTGCCTGCTTACATGAGCCTCAGAACCCAGTTTATTTCTGAACTTGTTTTGGTTCCGCAGTACTGGGGAAATTCTGATTCGGAGAAGTAAAGAGCTGTGAATAACAGTTTGTTGTTACTGATATTGCAGTAGGCCTCCTGATAAGCTCAGGATTTTTTCTAACTGATGCAGAAGCTTATAAGAAGAAAAGCAGAATGTGTTTGTTTTCATGTCAGATCACTAACAGTATCCAACACGTTGTTTTATGGCAAACACAAAAGTCAGATCGGAAGCATCTAAAACACGTGAAGGGCATAAACTCTCCATCATACCACGTGGATTACCACGTGACCTGTCAGAGGTCCTCCACCCGTTACTCATTTCCCACGTCAGACACTGAAGCGCCTGGACCTGGCTGACTTTCTTGTCATTTAATTGAGGTTCTGGTATGTGTGCTACCACAGTGCAGTATGCTGGACAGTACCACACGGGGCCCATGTGCAGACCTGGATTTTAAGAAACACCAGCATTCTTCATCAATATTGATACAGTCACGAGATCTAGCAGGAGAAACGTTGTCCCAGTGACTACACAGAAAAAAGTTAAACAAGCAGCACAAATTGAAAGACTGTCATCGGAGCTACATGTGGACATGTCACTTATTTTTGTTTGCATGTTATTTTTAATAATCAAACATATACTTTAGCATGATATTCAAATGGTGTATTTGCAGAACTGGGTTCCAGAAATCACAACAGTAACCATGATAGGGAACATGTCTTTATAGAGAGTTTACTGTGTGCTAAACTCTCCATGTTAACTCATTTACTCCTCACAGCAGCCGGCTGAGATAGCCTGCATCCATGCTTACTAAAACTGAGGCCCTGGGATAAGAGATTTGTGGAAGGTCGCGGAGCTCTCGTTGACAGCCAGACTTGAGCTCAAGAGGGCTGGTTGCGGAGCCTGTGTGCCTAGCCACCAAACTTTATACTACCAATCACCTCAGTTTTAAAAGACTGCTCCAATATATTATATAGACCCAGGAAACGTGCTCCTGAAAAAGTAAGGGATTAGGCCAAGCCACGCAGTATGTAAAGTGTAAAACCTGCTTCCCTGAGGCCCCCTTCCGAATTTTCTCTGCCACACTTTGGCCTCCTGCAGAGACTCTGCCTAACCCAAGTCATACTCATAACAGATTACTGTGATACCTGATTCGTGCCACTAGTTCAGGAAGACTTTCCTCATTAGAGACGTATCACTTTATGACCATTTGCTCTGCAGGACACATGGCTGCACGCTACACAGCCTCGATGGGCAGTTACAGAGGGAGCGAACAAGGTCCTGGTTCTATTGTGAAGAATAAAGGCAGCCCCTTTCCTTGTACAGATTATCCCAGCTATAAAGGATCTAAGGATCTGTTTACAATTACACAAATATTGCCTGTTTTGTTCCTGGCAGGCTGCTTTAAAACATCATAAGCAAGCCTCAAAAGCCCAGAGGGTGGCCCCATTCCTCTTTGAGCATTAAACAACTCTGTTCACTTCTAGGGAGCTAGAGCGAGTCCCCTTTTCATCGATGGCTTCAGAGAAAGAACGACTATCAATTTGGTGCCATGTCACTGGGTTACCTGTCAGACATAACCAAACGAAGCAGACTAATGGAAAATCATAGCCATTTTAGCATATGCCTGCCATTCCCTACTTAATGTGTTACTAAAATTTGATTATAAAGTGGTTACTTTAATTTCTAATATCTTCCAAAGAAACAAACATTACAAGTAGTGGTGAGATTCCCAGACTGTCTTGTTTCTCAAACATATCTGATCCCCACGTGGCTGAAATACTCTATATCTGCAATCCAAAAGAGAAAATGATATGGTAGCATATATTGCCTTCAAAATGTCAGATGTGTATTTAAACCTCTACCTTATAGATATACTTTAAAAAGGTAAGTACACATAGGCATTTCGGGACATTTGTAACGAAACAATATTGAGAACGTAGTTAAGTAACTGGTCCTAGTTATCCTTAATTCTGGTGCCTGAGGAAAAACAGATCTTATTAGAGGAGGCAAGATGGCGGGTGGCAATAATAATGCTGAAAGGAACTCCAGGGCACTTTCAAGGGCTTAGGACTAAAGGGTCTTTTTCAAATTTTACCTTAGAACAGAGACACTCCTTTTCCTTCCTGTCAGAGGTGCAACACTAATGACAGTCATTTACTGCCTTACTTTGTTTTCTTCTAGTGCATTTCCTCCCTCGCTGTGTCTCAAGTCCCCACAGACACTCAGTGAGGTCACCCGCTGACCCAGAGTTACTCAGGTCGGTATGGCCTCAGCCGACTCAGCTGGAGGCTGGCTGACCAGGACGGCTGGTCCTCGCACTGAGAGTCCTGTTCCAGCCACAGGCACAGTGCTGCCTTGGCACCAGCTGGGCCCTCCTCCAGCTCACCCCTTAGGTTATATCCACAGCCAGTGAACGCAAACAGCCCATCTTTAGATTCGCAGCATAGGGACAGGGGTAATAAAGAACCCAGGCTGGATGAAAAGCAATTATCCTTGTTCCACAGGGGCAAAATATGAGAAAATGTGGGCTCTGGATGAAAATTTCATAGATAGGAGAATGAGGGACAGATTCTAATGTCCATGGCTAGGACCCTGAGCAAATCCTCGGATTCAGGTGCTCAGTCTGGCAATCCTTCTGTTAGCGTGGCTTCCTCTGGGAACGCGCCCCGCCTTCTTCAATAGGGAAGGGGCCTTCTCAAGTTCTCACAGAACACCTAATCGGAGCTCCCATCATGCCATCTCACATGTAACCCCCAACCTGCTCACCTTCATTCCTCACTGGACGCTAGAATGTGCAGGTTAGAAGCGTGAACTTTGGACCCAGAATTATCTGAATTCTGGTCTTCCCTTTTCTAGCTATGTGCCCTTGGGCTAGTTCCTTAACCTGTCTAAATCTCAGTTGCTTTATTTATAGAATGAGGGTACTTCTACAACTTACTTTATAGATCGATTATTACTAACACATATTACTGTAATTATTTAAGTTCCTTGAGGAAAGGTGTCCTGCCGCTTTACTGGTGTATCACCAGCCCCTCTCATGTTGTCCAGCCCAGAGGGTGTTCAATAAACGTTCATTAATGGAATCAATGAACACTGCTCAGCTACAGAATGAAAGAAAGGGCCAGATATGGAACAATGGCTTTCCACCAGGCATTTGGTGCTAAGAATGAAGCTGCCCCAAAGGTTTTTTTCAAAGCTGGATGCTTCTTCTGAGTTTAAGGATTATAAGTGGGCTCAGCTATTTCAAGTGTTGAAGGGCATCCTCGCCCTATGAAGTGCTGCTTCACAAACAGGCCACCATCTGCCGCAAAGATAAAAATGTTTGGCACTGAATTTGCTGTGGTTGTCAGTATCAACATGCCTGATATTTAGAACACTTACTTTTTCATGGAGCTGATTTGGGAGCAAAGAAAGCTTCTGGGAATACTGCCCTACATAGCTGACCTTTACAACCAGAACAGCTGTGCCACAGTTTTTACTGTTCTGGGGCTGAGAATAGGGAATTAAAGAATCCTAAGAGCCAAGCTCCATTTCAGAGCCCTCCCAGGATGCTAGTCCAGGGCTGTGCATACCCCAGTCTGCACCGAGCTTTCCAATTTTCTTTTCATTTTAGTTCTTAATGTGGCATGTCAGTTTAAGGTTTTTAAAGTTACTGTAATGGATATACTTCTCAATCCACAACCTCGATGAGCAAGGAAAATGTTTCGTTTAGTGTTTTTCCTGTAACAGCTTCATTTCTATTTTGAGTTCCTATTTCCCAGGGGCTGCAGAAATTTAATTATTGTTTCAGCTGGAACTAGCTTTTCTCAATGGTTTTATGGGAGATCCAAGGGTTCACAGGCTATCAAGCTGGTGTGGGGTCTGGGGATGGACCCGGTTCTCTACGTGCTCTGTCTTTGCTGAGTAATCTATGGCCCTTCAAGCGTTGATCCTCTGGCTCAGCCCTGAGGCAGCCCTAGCTCCCGTCTCCAGGCCACTTCAGGTGCCACTCTTTGGAGCAGCACAATTGTTCCATGACTTTCTTACCAGGGTAGAATGTGGGATTCTCTGTGGGGCTATGACCCTGTTTGCCAAGACTCATTGCAAAGCCATTCCCTTCTAAGGCCACATGGCCTCAGGGGACTCTGCCCAAATGTCCTCTTGGGCTTGACAGCTCACCAGTCAAGGAGGCTGTGAGATGTGCTATCTGTGACCCAGTGCCTCACTATCCCCACCCCATCTCTCCCGGGGGGATTCAGGTGACAACATGAAGACTCCTAACATTCATCAGACTCTCAACAATCTGGATAATCCCGTATTTTCGATCCCATTCCAGCCCTTTCCATTCCCCTCGGGGTGAAATAGGAAGATGCTCCTTTGTTTCTCTTCTCTGTGCTCTGCCACATTCTTTCCCTGAGGCAAAGAGCAGGGGGAGGGACAGAGGGGGGAAAATTATGATGGCAAGTGGGGGTGGACATCATCCATTAATGTTGTTTTAACTATCTTGCCACAGTACATTCACTGTCTCCTTTGATTCTCACACTTCTGTGAGGTAAACAACCTCACTTCTCAGGTGAGGAGAGTCATATGTTCAGCATCCATCTCCCAGTTTGACACTGGTTTCTTCCTCAGCCAGAAGGCCTGGGACCCAAACCCAGCCTGCACACCTCAGACCCCCTGCTCTTTCCTCCAGTCTCTGCTCCCAGGCAAACTGGACTCCTCGCCACCTACCACTCCTGGATTATTCCCATCATCTCCACACTTTTCTTCATGCTCTCCTCACCCTGTGGGATGTCTCCCCGATCATCTCAGCCTGTCAGAATCCTGCTCATCACACGGTCTCCACAAAGTCTTTTCTGATCACTTTGGGTGGCAGTGACCTTCCCTCTCCAAATCCCAGGGATGGGGTCCTCCCTCACACTGCCTCTCCCACCCTGCTCTGCATCACTCTGCATGCCAGGTCTTAGCACCCACTACTAGACCACAAGCTCCCTGAGCCCAAGAACCCTATCTTTGTTCCTTTAAAACAATGAATGAATGTACCAAGAAATGAAGGAATAGATAGGCGGGTGGAAGGCTATAGGTGCTCCAAGACTCCAAAAGGGAAGGAAGAGTCTTTGCAGCCTCACATCTAAAGTTACAATGAGAAGGAGCAAAGAAGAGCGCTCTGGAAATGTAGTGGGAGATGGGTTGGCGAGTCTAGCAGAATGATGGGAGACCAGATACGGAGAGCAAGAGAAGAAAACAAAATCGTGCACACTGAAAATGTCTGCACCCCAGACAGGGTAAGTCATTCAGGGAGGGG
Source organism: Neophocaena asiaeorientalis asiaeorientalis (assembly GCF_003031525.2). Lineage (NCBI taxonomy): Eukaryota > Metazoa > Chordata > Mammalia > Artiodactyla > Phocoenidae > Neophocaena > Neophocaena asiaeorientalis. The sequence continues at coordinate 22,174,272 of NW_020176571.1, read as the reverse complement.
TTTCGATATGTCTCCTGCTTATTACTCTGGGATTCTCTGTCCACATAAATGCAGAAGTAATAGACCATGGTCGTTAGCTGCTGTGAAACAATCCCAAGGGGGGATCTGAGAAAAGCACTATAATAATATCATTGGAGTAGCTTTCATTTATTGGAGATCTATCGTGTACCATCCCTACGCCTAAGATTGTGAAAGAACTCTACCTATCAATGGCTAAAGATTTAAAAATAACCGTCAGGGACTGCTTTAATAACCTTTAGCTGTCAACATGAAAGATGTTCAAAAGAACATGGGGGAAAATGAAAATTTCTGAGACTGGAGGAATATTTTCTAAGCGGCCTGCACGAGGACTTTGGGGTTACCCAGTAGGAAGACTAAAATAAAAAATACGAGACCACTAAGCACCATCTTTCCAACAGCATCGTGCCACACTCAGTTACATCAGAGGAAACAAGATTCCTGCTTAGGAGCCACGAACCCATGGCTTCTCCAGGGAAGGTTCACCCCAGGAGCCTGGCATGTTAGGAATTTATTTAGCCAGCTGGTAGGAGGTTGATCAACACAAACTATGGTTACAATCAGATGTATACAACCAGGTGCTATATCGTAACAGACATTTGTCTTACCTTGTTAATTATAATTCGATTTCTCTTTCCCTTAAATGTGGCAGCATCTAATAATTTTTAGAAAGAACACAAAACTGCATCTCGTCTTTTCCATAATCTAAAGATGGACTAGATTATGACAGTGAAAAAAATTTTAGATAAATAACTGATGTGTGTAAATTTCCCCCATTTTTTTCCATCCTTCTTCACACATGCTATCTGGCAGTCCCTCCCCTCCCTCCTATAACAATTGTATGGAACAAGCTGCCGCCAATATTCTTCCACCTTTCGTGAGTGTCGTGCTTTGGTAATTGCTTTTCCCCTAGGGAAGAACAACAGAAACAACACTGTGTGAGCAGCTGATAAGTAAGAATCTCTCATACTTTCCAGAACTAAGGAAAAGTTGTTAGCCATAGGGGTAAAGGTTTATGGAGACAGATACCATTGAAAACACGACAACACAAAAATCAGTAAGTAAGCTCCAGCTTACTTACACAGAGGTGCTAGGCAGCCTCTGAGATGGTCCCCATGATTTCCTCCTCCTGGTATTCAGGCCTTTGTGTGATCTTTTTCACCTTGAGTATGGGCTGCAACTAAAGACTCACTTCTAACAATAGAATAAATCAAAAATGGTGGGCTGTTACTTCCAAGATTAGATGACCCAAAGACTATAGCTTCTGTCTTGGGCATCCCCTCTCATTCTTTCACTGGCTCTGAGGGAAGCTAACTGCCACTTTGTGACCTGCCCTATGGAGTGGTCCACATAACAAAGAACTGATGTCTCTGGCCATAAGCCGCAATGATCTAACACCTGCGATAGTCACATGAGTGAATTTAGAAGTGTAACCTCCCCAGTCGAACCTTCAGATGACTGTAGCCCCAGCTGATATCTTAAGTGCAACCTGTGGGAAACCCTGAGCCATAATCACCCAACTAAGCTGCACCCAGATTCCAGATCCATAAAAACTGAAATAATAGCTCTTTGTTGTTTTAAGCCACCAGGTTTTGGGATATCAATATGGAGCAATAGATAACGGGGGTGGAGAAATATTTATATTAACAAAAAGTAACAAGAACATGCATTGTCTCTACTATGTGTCAGAAACTAGACTAAATGTTTAACATGCATTATCTCATTTGTTTCTCCCAATAACTCTGTGAGATAATATTATTATCCCTATTTTACAGATGAGAAAACTAAGACATAGAGAGGTCATCTGACTTGCTTAAGCCTACATTGCTAAGAGGAAGGACTCAAGCCCATGTCTGATTTAAAAGTCCTTCCTTTAAAGCCAATGAGTACTGCCTCCCAGGCACAGGCCGTGGGTTTCACGCAACAGCAAAAGTATATAAATACTCCAGAGGGGATCAAGGCAGAGAGTTAACAGTGATGCTGAAGGTTTCAGAGAAGTTGTATTTATGTTGAGCCTACAAGGATAAGAACCTAATCAGGCCTCGAAAACTTGCAAATCCATTGCAGACAGAAAGACTAACGTGAAAAGGCATATAGGGTACAAAAAGCTCTTCAAATTTGAGTGCTTCTGTTATAAATTTCTAAGCTGTGGGAGTTGAGGCTAGATAAATCAATAAGACCAGACTGCAAAAAGGTTTTCTTCTATTAACCAAAACACTTCCTTTATCTTTCATCTCTTAAATGTAAATAATAAAATGCCATGTCAAAATCATGTCAAAAATAGAATTTAAATTTACAGACTATGGAAGTTAGACCTTGTAATTGCCCACAATTTTTGTTTCAGGTTTTAGACTCAGACTATAATAGTGAAAGTTCCAAGAAATATTTACCTTTTTCTGTAATGCTCTACGGCAAGTGAATACACAATGAGCAGAGCTAAGTGTTTGTCGACATGAATAATTCTGTAAATATTATCTCAGCCCTTATGATTTCATTGATCTCACATCAAGTGTGCGGTTTCATCTTAAAAGGCAATTTCAACAAGCTGTATGTCTATTGTAACCTACTTGGGGAATCTGTGATTTTAGATAGTAAAAAGAAAATACCAGCAATGTTGAACTCTCATGCTTTGAGACAGATTTTATTGTACAAAAATTTGTATAAAAGTTCAGCAGAGCTTCCCTGGTGGCGCAGTGGTTGAGAGTCCACCTGCCAATGCAGAGGATACGGGTTTGTGCCCCGGTCCGGGAAGATCCCATGGAGCGGCTAGGCCCGTGAGCCATGGCCACTGAGCCTGCGCGTCCGGAGCCTGTGCTCCGCAACGGGAGAGGCCACAACAGTGAGGGGCCCGCGTACCGCAAAACAAAAAAAGAAAAAAGCTCAGCAAAACAGCAAAGTTGATATTTGCTGTGTCAAACATTAAATTTTTATGTGCTCAAATAGATCCCAAGTGGTTTAGAGATTTACGTATAATCCCACAATAGAGTAACTATCAGAAACCCTAATATTGAACAAAACAATAACTTACCCAACTTTAATTTTACAATATAAAATTCTTAAACCACGAATTGAAAATAGAAGAGCAACATGTAGGGGAGTTATTTCCACCAAATACGACATAGGGTTAACATGTGTAAAGAACTCCTGAATCTTACAAGGAGAACGTCAATATTCCAATAAGCGATAATAGTTACTCCTAAAACCCTTCCTATATTCCCGGCGCTTTATTCATTCTCTGATTTAATCTTTTCAACAATCATGCAAGGTTAAGTGCTGTTATTCTAATTTTGCTTTTGGGAAAACTGTAGTTTAGCAAGATTAAGTTATTTACCCCAGTTTATATCACTAATAAGTGGCAAAGCCATCTTACAAATGGGACTCCAATGTCTTATTTTTTTCCTGCCTTTCCCTGCCATGTAAGTGAAAGCTTGAAGACTATGAACAGAAACGACATATATACTATATTATCTTCAAATATAATCTAAGTAACCTGAAGCAAATTGAGATACATTTTTTTTTTAATTTAATTGTAACACAAATACCGGTAGAGGTTTGAAGATGTAGGAAAGAAGGAAACCTTTTACAATACCGATATTATGATTTGACAAAACCTATATGGAAAGAAATCTGGCAAGCAATTTTTTTTTTTATTCTTAGGGACTGTCTAAATATTCACATTCTCTGTAAAGCCTCCCCTGGCAGCTCCTTGCCCAGGCAGAGTAACACACCTTTCCTCTGTGCTTGGAAAATACTGATCTCTGTGTCTACAGTACACAGAGACTGACAGGCACACACAAAAACTTATCAATACATATTTATTGACTGAATGAAGAAATAACTCATCGGAAGAGGAAAAAAATTATATACACGGAGGTATTCTTTACAGTAGTAAAATATGAGAAACGAGGTCAATAAAACTGAAATGGTTAAGCGAGGGCATCATAAAAACATGATTGACTATTTCACAGTCTAAACAACAGTAATATGCAGTCATCAGTGAAGCCTGAAAAATATTAGCCATTATGGAAAAAAAAGGAATACAAAATGCAGTATAATTGCCCTAATATTAAAATATGTTTGGGGAATTCCCTGGTGGTCCAGTGGTTAGGACTCGAGCTCTCACTGCCAAGGGCCCGGGTTCAATCCCTGGCTGGGGAACTAAGATCCTGCAAGCCGCGTGGCATGGCCAGAAAAAAAAAAAAAATGTTTGCATAAGGACAAAAACTAGAAGTGAATGTGTTTTTTAAAAAAAGTAAAGTTAATGGTTCTGCGAGAGTGGTAGGATTAGATTTTCTTTAATCATGTCTCACAGTTTTCTTAAACATACTTAATTATTGCTTATATTCATCTTAAAAAATGACCTAAATTGCTTATAAGATTCTTTGGAGGACAAGAAAAATTTTTCCTAGTTACCAAAACTTCCTGTCTTGAGCATTAAGAAGCTCAGAGCTGTGGTGACTTCCTTAGTCATTTGTTTCTAATATTATATAATTATTTCCCCCACCTCTACTACTCTTAATACTTAGCTCTTACCTTTTACTCTTCTGTTACTGATTTGAGGGGCTTATTATATCTGCACCTTTTATTATAAGCTGTTTCAAATCCTTTTTGGAAGTAGAAGGCTTATAAATAAATAACAATGAGACTGCCGCAGAATAAGGAAGCCATACATAATACTAAGGCGTTACTCAAAGAATTAGGCAGATTCCATTAGCCGCCTAGAAAAACCATCTGAAGGCTAATTAAAGCTGACTGTTTACTCTTTCGACCTTCTACGTCCTTCCCTGCCCCCAAAAGAACTAACACCCTTCCACTGAACTCCACTGTATTACTTACCCATGATGCCTTTTTATTTTAAACTTGTAACAACAGTAACTACCCTCAGCACAGGATGTACTGTAAGTATGAATGACCGGCTGAATCAAGTGGTATCATTTGCTTCCAGCTGGACATTACCCGCACCCATTCCCTTCCATGCCACCACCCTCCTTCCTCCCTCACAACCATTTTTCTCTCAGGATATGACCTGTACTTTAATCCTTCTTGCTCCATTTTAATGCTTTGTATTTTTAGCTGTTTTGTCATTCACTAAAATCAAGACTCACATAACTCAGTTATTCATTTTATAAGCCATTCCACTTACAGAACCAAGTTGCTCATTTCAGCACAGCTCTTAAACTAATATAAAAATACATGTGAATTCATCACATCTGACTTTTTTTCAAGGTTTATTAACACTGCTTTCCACGCAGTTTCCTTTAAAAGAAATGCCGTCTAAATAAAACCAGCCTGAAAATGTATAGGAGACTAGTTCAAGTGAGATATCAAAAGACTGATTATCTGAATGGACTGAGGCAGATACAATGACCTTGAACCCGTAGGGTTCTTATCAGCACTGCCTTCCGCCTTCCCCATTCATCCTATCACCATTGGTATAAATCGATATTGAACATAAAATTGAAAAAATCAATAGCATGTTATGCTGTTTCGTATTAAAGGAGTTGAAAAAGTAAAACTCACACAATATTTATATAATTCAACTATGTCCCACTGTGTAATTTGAAGATCTTCCAGGGGCTTGAAAGATTAAATATTATTTTCAGTGTGCAAAGGAAATAACTTACTTGATACCTGGCAATTAAGCCTTTGCAAACTCACAGGTTGACATGTTATATTTGATTTATACCAAAGAGAGTCAAAGTTGAAAAGAGTTGAAAGAATATATTTTGCAAAGTAAGTACAATTCTTAGCAAACCTAATCTTTTCTAAGTATCCAACAATATTTTCCCAACTGCCTCCATTAAGAGGCATGAATGAAGAGGAAACCTGTACATTCTACATTGCATTTAAGGACAGGGATTACATTTTTAACAGTGTTAAATAGAAAGTCTTGATAGTCATTTCAAAGGAACCACTAATACAAAAAAAAAAAAAACTCAGAGAATGCCTATTACAGGCATGTTCTTGCTTCTAACTAGTTGACTAACAATAGAAACACCTTTGGGATGTTGCCATGAAATGAGCACCAACATGATTTTCCCTTAGCCATGTGCCTTACCCATGGATGAATCAAGTCATTTAGAGAAAGCAAGTGGCAAGAAATTATTGCTACCTGTGGCATAATAATATGATTAATAGCTACAGAATCATAAATGTTAGCTCAACAAAGACCTTAGACTACTTCTAGTCTCCTACCTTTATTTTATAGGTGAGGAAACATGGGTAAGAGAGATAAAGTGTCTTGCCCAGGGTCAAATAATTAGCAATAAACAGCAGCGGGACTGAGATTCCTAAGCCGGTGTCCTAGCTGCCATGCCATACTGTCTTTCATTCACCCTTCCGTCTGTCCATCCACCCAGCCATCCATTCAGTTTATTCTACAGGCATTTGTGAAGCTTGACCACATGCCAGAAGCAGTGTATGGCCCCAGTGAATCATTCCTGCCCATGTGTATGTTCCTGTCCAGTGTAACTCTGCTGTTCCTCCCATCAGGAGATAGTTTATTTCTCCACCCACCGAATCTGCCTGACCTTGCCATTGCTTTGACTTTACAAAAAGGTGGCAGAGGTGACATTATACAATTTCAGAGACTAGACCTCAAGAGGCCTTGCAGCTTCTTCTCCCCCTTTGGTTGTTCTGAGATTGCTGTACAAGGAAGCCTGGGTGAGCCATTAGAGGTGTGAAGTCATGTGGAGGAGAACCAAGATACCTCAGCCAACAGCCCGGGTCAACTGCCAGACATGTACATAAAGCCAAAGAAGACCAGCCAGTCCCCAGCTGATGTGCCAACTGACTGCAAATGCATGAATGAGCTCAGCCAATACCCCATAGTGCAGACACCAGACATCACAGATGAGCCCTGTATATGCTTCTGACCCACAGAATCACGAGCAAATAAAGAGCTGCTGTTTGTAGCCTCCACGTTCCGGGGTGGTTTGTTAGGTAGCGATAGATAAGTGATCCACTGTGTTAAGAGCTAGAGTCTAGGGAAAGAGATAAACAAAGAAGGAGATGAGTAAGACAGTCTTTGTCATCAAGGACCTCACAGACTGGTGATGAATATAAACACAAAAGCCATCCTTTAAAAATGGAATCATAAGTCTCATGTAAGTTTTCTAAGAGAGAAATTTTAAAAAGGCTCAGTCGAGGTGTTGAAGGTAAATTCAACAGGGTTTGATGACTGAATAGGATGGTTGAAGAGGGATTGTAGTGTGATGTCTAGCTTGATTGATCCTGGTAAGAGTAGGTTGCAGAAAGCCTGAGAAGGAGTAGGTTTAGGACAAAGGGGAAGAAGATGGGGAGTTCAGATGTGACATGTTGACTTTGATGAAAAACCTGGAAGTTTGAAGATGAAGTTCAGGCCTATAGAACGTCCAGGTAGAAAAGGATATTTAAGCCTGAAGTTCTGGGAGCAGATTAGGTTGGAGAACAACTTTGAGAATCAGATATTAATAGCAGTGTAGGCCACAGGCAGGGGTTACCTTGACCATGGAGAGTGCATCAAGTACGCTAGAATTGAGGAAGTGGAGATAGGCAGTGGACCATTCTTTCTAGAAATTTCTGAAGTCGAAAGGAGAGACATACTGGGACACTTTAGATCGAGGGCAACTTTGTTTTGTGCCTCATGTCAGACTTGAAATAAGATGCTGCACTTCTTCACCTTCTCCCCTTAAAGAAAAACTACTATATGGAGTGCCGGCTCAACACACAAAATTTACTTAAGAATTTGGGATTGAGCATGGGTAGATACATCACTCAGCACATAACATTTCTTTCCAAAGATCCTCATTAGGTGTCTTTCAAAGCCATTCATGAAGTTACAAGCTGCTGAGTCTCATTGTCTCTTCCTGGACACTTTCATGTCCCTTACATCTTGCATGGCCCTTTCTTATCCAGTGCAATTGAGCTCTGAGCCTGTTTTCTCGGGGCATCAGTCTACCCATAGGCCCAGGAGGCCCAGCCTCTGAGTGGACTCATCAAGGCATTCATCCCAAAAAACACTTCACGGGGGTACCACTAAAAGAAAAAAAATGAGATTTATTCTTCTTGGTACATTCTGAAATGGGTTTCCAGAAGACACAGTAGAAAAAAGAGAATAGATCAAGGAGAAGCAGCACGGTGCAGTATCAGGCTGTGCATTTAGAAGATAAATGATCAAAAGTTCTGTAGTTGGATCTTGGCCAAAGATGATAGGGATGAGAGGCACAATGGGATAAATTGGCCTCAAGCCTTTGAATTAGGCATTGTTGGTTCTTATTTAACTAACTCGACCTACTTTTTTTTTTCTAATTGAAATATGTTCCATTTCCAAGAAGAGCTACAAATCAAAATGAGGAACTTCTTGTAATTTGAAATTTAACCTAGAAGCCGTGAAAAATAACTGAAAATTAAAGTTCTTCTTCAATTTTTAATTGACATTGCATACCTACGAGGAAACCATATATAATTATATATAATACATAAATGAAATATATAATGAAATATATAATATATATTGTATATAATGAAATATATACAATGAAAATAACTGAAATATATAAATATAAAATAAATGAAAAATAACTAAATATTAAAGTTCCCCTTCAATTTTTATTAACGTTGCACACTTACAAGGAAACTATATATACACATATGAATGAGGCAATTTATTAACCCATTCTAGTTTTCTCATTAGCATTTCCTCTTACAGTGACAAATACAGCTGCACAAATTTTTGAGAAAATTATTATCACTATTTTCTTTAGCTACTATACCATATTGGAATTTCCAAAGACCTCTGGTTCTATTTCTTATGCATTTTGTAAAGCAGAAATAACACTGGAATGAACTCTGAACTAGAAACTGCCCCTTATAGAATGAGAAAAGTCACTTCTGTTGAGGCAATTATCCTTGTTCAAAAAAATCTGCTGAGGTAAGAATTAATAGAACAGCCAAATTTTCCATCTTTTACTTAGAGGAATAAAAATTATTCCAGTATGTATGCAGTGCATCTCAAGGGAAGTTTTGTGATGTTTTCATATTTTACCAAACCACTTAAGAGTTTTGTGATGCAAATGAAAACGATAATTTTAGCTGGCAATAAAAATAATTCTTCGACATTGGAAAAATTGGCTAATAATTATACTAATTAGGATTAAGAAACTATGACACTTCAACAAGTATTTTAGGGTCTGGTATAATTATAAAAGTCACATTTTTTTCAAAGAAGTATTAATATAAGTTATTAAACAGTGGAGTGTGCACTGTCGTTAAATAGGCCTCATGCCTCTGCTCCTTTTCAGAGGCTCTGATGGATAGGGACACAAATATTCATAAACATTTGTTTCCCAAGCAAGCTATTTACTTTTTGATGGTGAGATGATATTTTTTTAAAGATTTAGAAAGGAATTCAGATAACTTCAGAAGACCTTAAGCCTCCTTTCCCCATATTTTTCACCCAATCTTTAAGCTTCATATCTTATTTTTTTAATTAATTAATTAATTTATTTATTTATATTTGGCTGCTTTGGGTCTTGGGTTGCTGCGCACGGGCTTTCCTTAGCTGTCGTGAGTGGGGGCTCACCGCTTCATAGCAGTGCATGGGCTTCTCACTGTGGTTGCTTCTCTTGTTGTGGAGCACGGACTCTAGGTGCACGGGCTTCAGTAGTTGTGGCATGCGGGCTCAGTAGTTGTGGCTCGTGGGCTTTAGAGAGTAGGCTAAGTAGCTGTGGTGCATGGTCTTAGTTGCTCCGTGGCATGTGGGATCTTCCCGGACCAGGGATCAAACCCATGTCCCCTACATTAGCAGGAAGATTCTTAACCACTGTGCCACCAAGGAAGACCCTAAGCTTCATATTTGCTGATACTGTTGCAATAAGGAGGCTTGGGCCATCACAGCCCCAGCAGACATCCTTATAGTTCTGAGAAGCTTCCAGTGCTCCACACCCTATAAGAACACCATATAGGTGACTGGAAGTATAAAAGAGTTTCTCTTTCCCCAAAATACCTTGCATCTTCATGTCACAGTAACTGAAACTTCACCATGAGAGATTTTATTCTTTGATTTCAAAGAAACTTTGCTCTCAATGAACAAATATTTACTGAGCAATTGCTCAGTTACATGCTTAGGTGGGTGGCATATGCCCTGCAAGTTATAGAATATGAGAGAGGGTTGCTGCCATCCAGGAGAAACATTCAAGCTGGGGAAACATGGAGACTACAGAATCCAAAGCAAACGTCGCTGTGTTGCTCTGTATGATCTCTTGGTATGTCTGTCAGAAGAGAAAAGATACCGCAGAATATAGGGAACTCTGTATAGCCAAGGGTGTGTAAAGCAATGTAGGGGATGCTCCAACAAATGTCTCTTGCACTACAATTCTGCCTAAGGCCAGACTGCCACTGACCACAGCAGCCCAGCAGTCAGAATGAATCACCTGGGAGGATCACATCTCAACATACAGGTTTCTCTTTACTGAAAGATGTGCTGCCCGTGTCTCGCTGACCTCTGATCTTTCTCCATTACCTTCCACTACCCTCCACGCCCCGCACCTCCAAGTATACACACTTCTAGAAGTAGAGGGGAGAAGAGGATTCTGGTAAGGCAGGCCTTCGGAGAAAGAAGTGAATGTTTAGGTGGTCTCAAAGGACCCCGGGACAGAGCCAATGGCAGGAAAGTCTTGAATGGATCCAAATATTAGATTTCTTTTAGGATTTCCTGAACCATCCCGGGATCAAATGAGGTGCCCTTGACGTACTTTCTTCTTATATCTGTTGGAGTACAGAAGAAATATATTTCATTGCAACAAAGAAGGGCAAGGGGAAGAAAGGAAGTTACTTGGAACAGGTGGGCATGCAGAGTAAGATGGATGACAGTTGGGCAGACCACCTCCATCCCAGGCCAGCCGTCAGTGGCCCCCTTGTTTTCTGTGCCTGGGCAGGAGGCAGCGCTCTGAGATGACTCAGTCCTGGGCTTGTAATGTAGTGTGAAAACAAATAACACAACACCTTAGTCTGTAGAAATTTAATATCGTGTCTATTTAAAGATAATATTAAAAATAAAAACAGTCCTCATTGTGAGTACAGCTCTTCTCTTTTTAATGACATAAACTTAAATAGAAAAGTGCTGCAAAATATGACATGGGGATAGTCAGAGAATCCTGTAAATGTATTTTAAACTGTGTTTTGTTTTGTTTTAAAATAAAGTTTCTGCTTTGAAGTTATTTATTCATTTATTTATTTGGCCATGCCACACAGCTTGTGGGATCTTAGTTCTCTGACCAGAGATTGAACCCGCTAAGCCCTAACCACTGGACCTCCAGGGAATTCCCTAAACAGTGTTTCTAAAATAGGATTATGGGTTTATTTTACCAAACTTCATTTTACTGATTTACAGATCAGCTTTAAGCGAATCCCAGAACAGGCCTCAAACTTGTCTCTGCTTTCCCAAGGGTTGGGGCACCCATAAGCAGGTGCTCACGGTTGGGGGGTGACAAGGGATGTGAGTAAAAACTCATCAGAGGAGTCGACATGGAGTGCAGATTGATAGTAAAAGTAGATCCCCAAATTAGACTTTTGAAAGCCCCAAATGATGGCTTCAAAGAAGGCTGATAAATGTATTCATTCATTTCCTTTGGCTGTGCAGACATAGGGGACTTTCTGGTCAACATGCCAGGGATATTAATGGAGCCTGGCCTCCATCTCTCCCATGGAATCAGTCAACGTCTTCATTGTAATACCTTCCTTTGTAGATAGCATCTACATCCATCATTTCTTTCTCGAAATACCATCTATGTAGGACCAAAAGAGTGACTATTACAGAGGCTCATGAGAGAGTGACTGTTTTCCACTCTAAGTTAGGAACAGAAAATTGCCAAAAGGCTCAGTAATTCATATGCTCTTCACCTCTATCTCCTGCCCTGACCACAAAGGAAATACCTATCTCCCATCCCCTGAAGAGGACGAACAGTAGCTTTCCCCATGGCCTTTGCTCTCTCCACATTTGAAATATCCTTTCTTTCCTCTGTTCAAATCTATTTTCCTCCCTCTGTTCAAAGCCTCACCCAACCCCCCAGCCCAAAGTGAATGCTTCCTCCTTCGAACCCTCATTCAGGATCACCTCTAGACCTACTTCTCATCTACCATATACTATTGAATATTGTCAGAGATGAGTCATTTTAAATGGATTTCTGGGCCTCTGAAACTTCAGTTTGGAAAAGATTCTCTCATGGAGCATGGTATAGATGTAGATGTCTGCAGATTTAGTATGGTGGAATCTAGGAATGCACATTTTTAATCAGTTTCTCTGGTGATTCTGGTGCAGTTGGTCTAAGAATCAAGAATCATATTTTGAGAGGCACTGTCCTAGATATGCACACACACACACAAGCACACAGAGAAACTGTCCTTGGAATTTTCTCACACCATTAGTAAACAAGTATACAAAAATGAAACACTTTCATAACATTCACTTAAGAAGAGGGGGAAAAGGAAGCCCACTACGGAGTCCAATATTTTAAAACATCTCCTTGTAGCCTAATTTCCCAATTACTGGGGTAATAAACACCTCTAACAAAGAAGGCTTTAGTGTCTTCATCCACTTACCTCACTCAAATCAAGCTCTATTCACTCACCCTTGTTACTCTCTAACGTAACGCAGAGCATTCGAAATGGAACTTTTGCCTTTAGAAGGATAAAACAGAAACTTCTCACTATTTCGAGAGGAGAAAGATTTTCCCTACTCCCTGAGGACTGAAAAAAAAATTGGAAGAATAATATTCTGATTACAGACTCTTTTCCCATTCCTCAAAAATTATTATAGAAGTAAAAGAAAGATCAAGGGATTTAGTAAAAGACCACTTCCATCCTGATGGGCCTGCAAAATGCCGGGATGTAAAGGGTTGGCACTCAGATTCAAAGGTGAGCCAATCTACCCTAAAACAAAAGTTATAAAACCCGCTGAGGGACAGGCTCGTTTTGGCATCCTGTGATTCCAGATAGAGGGACCTTACTGGACACCAGTCCTGACAGTTCTCAGCTGCTCAAGCACCCTCCTGCTCCTTTGGAGAAGACCTTGAGCATCTCTGTTGGGTTAGCCACTCACAAACGCCACGTGCCGTGGGTTGAGTGGGGCAGGTCCCCCTACATGGGCAGCCTGCAGGGCTCCCAATTGTCCCGCAGGGACCAGAGAGCAAGGCCATTCAGCCACACATCTGAAGCCACTTCTCCCATCAGTATTAAGGCTTCATTTTACCTCTGTCTCTCAGTGTCATATGTCAGGTTTCTCAACCGGGGAAGGAAATAAAGACATGAGAAAGAAATGAAAATTAAGAGACATCATTTCCTTACTGCATTTACTACAAATAATAATGACTATTGTTTTCTGAAGCCCCAGGCTGGGCAGTGGTTGCTTTGTCTCTGACTTCTGCGGCCTTATCTTACCTGATAAGCAATAGAAATTTCCTGGCTACATGTCTATTCTCCTGACTAAACTGTCAGTCCTTAAGGACATGAACTGGATATTATTCATAATTGTATCCCCAAAAGTTAGATACAGTCAGGACCAGCTTCATGCGCCTGTGGTCTGTGCTGTCACTCAGGGCCCTGAGTTTGGTTTAATGATCTGTGGCACCATATTGACTCTCCTATATTTTTTAACTAGGGGGTCCCACATTTTACTTTGCAACAGGCCCTGAAAATTATGTATACTGTCCTTGGGGTAGTAGGCACTGAGTGTTGCATTCTAAGATAAAAGACAAAAACAGGCTCAAGGACTGACTCCTGGCTCTGCTATTTGCTATTTATGTGACCTTGACAAAATTTAACCTCCCTAAGCCTCAGTCTCTCACCTCTAAAGTGGGAATAATAATAATAACCATAGTTATAATGAAAATTGAATTCATTACTCCAGGTTAGGTGCTTGCTACAGTGCCTGACACATAATAAAATCTCAGTAAGTGTTCAATACTCCACTTACTGCTACTACCACTACTACTAGGACTGCTGCTACAACAACGTAAAAACCAACTGGATCCCAAGGAGAGGATATTGACATGGGCACAGAATGAACATCTTCAGGAATATTATCTGCTTGCTTGAGTTCTAGCTCACAAACTTCCCTCTGCTAGCTTTTAAGAAACCTCTGAGAGAATGGAAATTACTATTTCACGTTTTAGGAAACAAGAGACAACAAAGAGCATTTGCAATTCCCACTGCAAATAGTCATCACTAAACTAGATCTCTTAAAAGATTTCTGATGAGGAAGTAAGGAGATTGCCTGTCCATTATTCTGCATTCCTTGGGCCCATCCCACAAGTGAACAGTTGAGCTCTCCTCTCCTCTATCTCATCTAAGGAAAAGGGGGAAAAGAGAGTCTTTAGAGAGGCCCTCGTGTGGGAGATGGGGGCAATTAGAAAGCAAGCCTGTGAGGCAATGTGCACCCCACTTATTTAGGGACGACTCTTTTTTTGGTATTTTAGTCTCTCTTTTTCTTTAAATTTTTTCAATACATTTAACTCCCAGACAAATCATATTATTTGAAGTAGGTTTTCTTAGAATATTCTCAATTTGTCACCTCACGGCTAATTCTTTTGTACTTTTCTGAACTTGTTGGAAAGTTTTGAATCTCTGTTTCTTCTTGACTAGTTGGGTCAGGTGGATTTCCAGGATGATTAGAATCAAGGTTTTTTCAGAAGTGGTGGGTCAAAAATCTTTGCTCTGCAACTCGTGAACTTTTCCTTATTTCTCTCTCTTAGTTTTAGAAGAGGAAAGGATGTCAAAAGTATTTATAAGTCTTTTGGGGGCTAACATTCAAGTAACTTTAGAGTTTATGTCTCACTTCTTCAAATCTTGGCTTTTAAATGTATTCTATCCTTAATATAGACATAGTTTACCCACATGTCTCCCCAGCCCCATCATAGCCGTCAATGACCTATGATGGCTAGACAGAGCATAGATTTTTTTTTTTGGTGGTTTTATTTCAGTAATTTTTTTAAATTTTATTTTATTTTTTATTTTATACAGAAGGTTCTTATTAGTCATAAATTTTATACACATCAGTGTATACATGTCAATCCCAATTGCCCAGTTCATCACACCACCACCCACACACACACACACAGGTTTCCCCCTTTGGTGTCCATACATTTGTTCTCTACATCTGTGTCTCAACTTCTGCCCTGCAAACCAGTTCATCTGTACCATTTTCCTAGGTTCCACATATATGCGTTAATATATGATATTTGTTTCTCTCTTTCTGACTTACTTCACTCTGTATGACAGTCTCTAGATCCATCACCATCTCAACAAATGACCCAATTTCGTTCCTTTTTATGGCTGAGTAATATTCCATTATATATATGTACCACAACTTCTTTATCCATTCATCTGTCGAAAGGCATTTAGGTTGCTTACATGACCTGGCTACTGTAAATAGTGTTGCAATGAATATTGGGGTGCATGTGTCTTTTTGAATTATGGTTTTCTCTGGATATATGCCCAGTAGTAGGATTCCTGGGTCATATGGTAATTGTTTTTAGTTTTTTAAGGAACCTCCGTACTGTTCTCCATAGTGGCTGTATCAATTTACATTCCCACCAACAGTGCAAGAGGGTTCCCTTTTCTCCACAACCTCTCCAGCTTTTGTTGTTTGTACATTTTCTGATGATGCCCATTCTAAGTGGTGTGAGGTGATACCTCATTGTAGCTTTGATTTGCATTTCTCTAATAATTAATGATGTTGAGCAGCTTTTCATATGCTTCTTGGCCATCTGTATGTCTTCTTTGGAGAAATGTCTATTTAGGTCTTCTGCCCATTTTTTGATTGAGTTGTTTATTTTTTTTAATATTGAGCTGCATGAGCTGTTTATATATTTTGGAGATGAATCCTTTGTCCATTGATTCGTTTGCAAATATTTTCTCCCATTCTGAGGGTTGTCTTTATGTCTTGTTTATGGTTTCCTTTGCTGTGCAAAAGCTTTGAAGGTTCATTAGGTCCCCTTTGTTTACTTTTGTTTTTATTTCCATTTCTCTAGGAGGTGGATCAAAAAAGATCTTGCTGTGATTTATGTCAAAGAATGTTCTTCCTATGTTTTCCTCTAAGAGTTTTATAGTGTCTGGTCTTACATTTAGGTCTATAATTCATTTTGAGTTTATTTTTGTGTATGGTGTTAGGGAGTGTTCAATTTCATTTTTTACATGTAGCTGTCCAGTTTTCCCAGCACCACTTATTGAAGAGACTGTCTTTTCTCCATTGTATATCCTTGCCTCCTTTGTCATAGATTTGTTGACCATAGATGCATGGGTTTATCTCTGGGATTTCTATCTTGTTCCATTGATCTATGTTTCTGTTTTTGTGCCAGTACCATATTGCCTTGATTACTGTAGCTTTATAGTATAATCTGAAGACAGGGAGTCTGATTCCTCCAGCTCTGTTTTTTTCCCTCAAGACTGCTTTTGTTATTTGGAGTCTTTTGTGTCTCCATACAAATTTTAACATTTTTTTGTTCTAGTTCTGTGGAAAATGCCATTGGTAATTTGATAGGGATTGCATTGAATCTGTAGATTGCTTTGGATACTATAGTCATTTTCACAATATTGATTCTTCCAATCCAAGAACATGGTATGTCTCTCCATCTATTAGTATCTTTAATTTCTTTCATCAGTGTCTTATAGTTTTATGCATAGAGGTCTTTTGTCTCCTTAGGTAGGTTTATTCCTAGGTATTTTATTCTTTTTGTTGCAATGGTAAATGGGAGAGTTTCCTTAAATTCTCTTTCAGATTTTTCATCATTAGTGTATAGGAATGCAAGAGATTTCTGTGCATTAATTTTTTATCCTGCAACTTTACCAAATTCAATGATTAGCTCTAGTAGTCTACTGGTGGCATCTTTAGGATTCTCTATGTATAGTATAATGTCACCTGCAAACACTGACAGTTTTACTTCCACTTTTCCAATTTGTATTTCTTTTTCTTCTCTGATTGCTGTGGCTAGGATTTCCAAAACTATGCTGACTAATAGTGGTGAGAGTGGACATCCTTGTCTCGTTTCTTATCTCAGAGGAAATGCTTTCAGTTTTTCACCATTGAGAATGATGTTTGCTGTGGGTTTGTTGTATAAGGTCTTTAT
Source organism: Neophocaena asiaeorientalis asiaeorientalis (assembly GCF_003031525.2). Taxonomy (NCBI): domain Eukaryota; kingdom Metazoa; phylum Chordata; class Mammalia; order Artiodactyla; family Phocoenidae; genus Neophocaena; species Neophocaena asiaeorientalis. The sequence goes on along the minus strand of NW_020176571.1, from coordinate 22,157,152 downwards.
TATGTTGAGGTAGGTTCCCTCTATACCCACTTTCTGGAGAGTTTTTATCATAAATGGGTGTTGAATTTTGTCAAAATCTTTTTCTGCATCTATTGAGATGATCATATGGTTTTTATTCTTCAATTTGTTAATATGGTGTATCACATTGATTGATTTACATATATTGAAGAATCCTTGCAGCCCTGGGATAAATCCAACTTGATCATGGTGTATGATCCTTTTATTGGTTGTTGGATTCTGTTCGTAGTATTTTGTTGAGGATTTTTGTATCTATATTCATCAGTTATATTGGTCTGTAATTTTCTTTTTTTCTTTCTTTTTTTTTTTGTGGTACGTGGGCCTCTCACTGCCACAGCCTCTCCCACCACGGAGCACAGGCTCTGGACGCGCAGGCCCAGCAGCCATGGCTCATGGGCCCAGCTGCTCCATGGCACGTGGGATCCTCCTGGACCAGGGCATGAACCCACGTCCCCTGCATCGGCAGGCGGACTCTCAACCACTGCGCCACCAGGGAAGCCCCTGTAATTTTCTTTTTTTGTAGTATCTTTAGTTTTGGTATCAGGGTGATGGTGGCCTCATATAATATGTTTAGGAGTGTTCCTTCCTCTGCAATTTTTTGGAAGTCTTGTGATTGGTCTGTTCATATTTTCTATTGCTTCTTGGTTCAGTCTTGGAAGGTTACACTTTTCTAAGAATTTGTCCATTTCTTCCAGGTTGTCCATTTTGTTGGCATAGAGTCGCTTGTAGTAGTCTCTTAGGGTGCTTTGTATTTCTGCAGTGTCTGTTGTAACTTCTCCTTTCTAATTTTATTGATTTGAGTCCTCTCCCTCTTTTTCTGGATGAGTCTGGCTAATGGTTTATTATCTTCCAAAGAACAGGCTTTTAGTTTTATTGATCTTTGCTATTGCTTTTTTTTTCTATTTCATTTATTTCTGCTCTGATCTTTATGTTTTCTTTCCTTCTGATAACTTTGGGTTTTGTTTGTTCTTCTTTCTCTAGTTCCTTTAGGTGTAAGGTTAGATTGTTTATTGGAGATTTTTCTTGTTTCTTGAGGTAGGCTTGTACTGCTATAAACATCCCTCTTAGAACTGCTCTTGCTGCATCCCATAGGTTATGGATCATCATGTCTTCATTGTCATTTTTCTCTAGGTATTTTTTGATTTCCTCCTTGATTTCTGCAGTGATCTCTTGATTATTTAGTAGTGTATTGTTTAGCCTCCATATGTTTGTGTTTTTTCCGTCTTTTTCCCTTTAATTGATATCTAGTCTCATAGCATTGTTGTCAGAAAAGATGCTTGATATGATTTCAATTTTCTTAAATTTACTGAGGCTTGATTTGTGACCCAAGATGTGATCTATCCTGGAGAATGTTCTGTGTGCACTTTAGAAAAAAGTGTAATCTGCTGTTTTTGGATAGAATGTCCTATAAATATCAATTAAATCTATCTGGTCTATTGTGTCATTTAAAGCTTCTGTTTCCTTATTTATTTTCTGTTTGGATGATTTGTCCATTGGTGTAAGTGAGATGTTAAAGTCCCCCATTATTATTGTGTTACTGTTGATTTCTTCTTTTATAGTTGTGAGCAGTTGCCTTATGTACTGAGGTGTTCCTATGTTTGGTGCATATATATTTATAATTGTTATATATTCTTCTTGGATTGATCCCTTGATCATGATGTAGTGTCCTTTCTAGTCTCTTGTAACATTCTTTATTTTAAAGTCTATTTTATCTGATATGAGTATTGCTACTCCAGCTTTCTTTTGATTTCCGTTTGCATGGAATATCTTTTTCCATCTCCTAACTTTCAGTGTATATGTGTCCCTAGGTCTGAAGTGGGTCTCTGGTAGACAGCATATATAAGGGTCTTTTTTTGTATCCATTCAGCAAGCCTGTGTCTTTTGGTTGGAGCATTTAATCCATTCATGTTTAAGGTAATTATCAATATGTATGTTCCTATTATCATTTTCTTAATTCTTTTTGGTTTGTTTTTGTAGGTCCTTTTCCTCTCTTGTGTTTCCCACTTAGAGGAGTTCCTTTAGCATTTGTTGTAGAGCTAGTCTGATGGTGCTGAATTCTCTTAGCTTTTGCTTGTCTGTAAAGCTTTTGATTTCTCCATCGAATCTGAATGAGATCCTTGCCGGGTATAGTAATCTTGTTTGTAAATTCTTCCCTTTCATTACTTTAAGTATATCATGCGACTCCTTTCTGGCTTGTAGAGTATCTGCTGAGAAATCAGCTGTTAACCTTATGGGAGTTCCCTTGTATGTTTTTTGTCATTTTTCCCTTGCTGTTTCAATAATTTTTCTTTGTCCTTAATTTTTGCCAATTTGATTACTATGTGTCTCGGCATGTTTCTCCTTGGGTTTATCCTGTATAGGACTCGCTGAGCTTCCTGGACTTGGGTGGCTATTACCTTTCCCATGTTGGGGAATTTTTCGACTATAATCTCTTCAAATATTTTCTCTGGTCCTTTCTCTCTTTCTTCTCCTTCTGGGACCCTATAATGCAAATGTTGTTGCATTTAATGTTGTCCCAGAGGTCTCTTAGGCTGTCTTTATTTCTTTTCTTTCTTTTTTCTTTATTCTGTTCTGCAGCAGTGAATTCCACTATTCTGTCTTCCAGGTCACTTATCTGTTCTTCTGCCTCAGTTATTCTGCTACTGATTCCTTCTAGTGTAGTTTTCATTTCAGTTATTGTATTGTTCATCTCTGTTTGTTCTTTAATTCTTCTAGTTTTTTGTTTCACATTTCTTGCATCTTCTCGATCTTTGCCTCCATTCTTTTTCCAAGATCCTGGATCATCTTCGCTATCATTATTCTGAATTCTTTTTCTGGAAGGTTGCCTATCTGCACTTCATTTAGTTGTTTTTATGGAGTTTTATCTTGTTCCTTCATCTGGTACATAGTCCTCTGCCTTTTCATCTTGTCTATCTTTACATGAATGTGGTTTTTTGTTCCACAGGCTGCAGGAGTGTAGTTCTTCTTGCTTCTTTGTCTGCCCTCTCAGAGCATAGATTTTATATACATTTATGCAAAGGGCATTCACCTATACCCTGGGAATTCAGGCCCAGTGATTCTTCCTTATGAGAAATCTATGAAAGAATTCTCATTTTCACACAGCTTCGATTTTCCTCCCTTCTTTCTCCAATAATTCTTAAAAATTAGGAAAACAGAAGGGTACACTGCAGCCCTATAGAAAGATGATACTCTTCATGAGTAGCACTTCTCTAGAGCACTAGTGACAATTATTAATTTCACTGAGCCTGGATTTCTCAGCATCATCTATATTTTAATTTCTCTCCTTCATTGACTACATGCAGAGACATCTGTCTTCCAATTTTTAGATGCTCTGAATCTCCTAGATGCTTAGTTACTTATAGTTAATTATAATGTGCAGTTGAAAACACTCAGAGCTTCTTTTTTTTACTTTAAGGCCTTCCTGAATAAAAATAGTTAAGGGTGAGAGGAGACTTTATTCTAAATACTGTTAAAAATATGTGACCAAGTTACCAGGAGTCCAGAATATCCTTTGAATGGTGGTCATGAATCTCAGTTCACAATGTCAGCTATGTAAGAGATGGAACTTCCTGTAGTTTTCATGACTGAACTTCATTTTAATTATAAGCCCTCATGCTTCAGGTAGGAGAAATTGAAGCCCAGTTGATTTAGGCCTGTAGTTCTCTCCTTGGAGGTGTGTCTAGTTTCCAGGAAGTCATATGTGGTACCCAAGTCTGAGAGGGGTGTCATTTTATCAGAGTCTTCACCTGTGTGTGGTGGCATCTGTCCAGCTGTCCTGTTTCTCTCTGGTCTTTGACTCCATATAGGTCACTGCTCAGTTGTTCTCTCTTCCTATCCACAGGGCTCCTCCACGTCTATGTGTTGAATCTGTCTGTCTGTCTATATCTGTTTATATCTGTCTGTCTGTTTATGTCTCTCTCTGCTAATATCCATGCTTCTCTCCTTCTGGTGCTTGGTATCCTCCTGCTTCTCTTACAGAAGGGTGAGCTCCAGGACACTCAATAGGACTATTGATAAGTGGTAATTGTGTCAGAACTATTCTTGGGTGCATGAGGCTGACTACAAAATTCTGGGGCATGTGGGAATTCTGTGAGGCTATCTCACGTCCATCAGCCTGGACACACTCTAGAGCAGCTTTTCTACTTGCCACCTTCCTAATCCCTTCTTGGAAAAAAGGGGCCCAGGCCTCTACTGCTCTCAAAACCTCAGGCAACTTGAGTTTCAGTTGTTCTCTTACTCTGAACCTGAGAGAGAAAGAAAGGTAAGGGTCTTTTTTTCTCAAGAACACACACTTTCTGTTCACTTTCTATTGCCCCTTAAATTTTCCCCCACTGCCTGGTCTAGGGATTCTTTGCTCATGTGCATACTTTGGGGGAGAAGGCTACAGGATGCCTTCTTTTCTCATCATAAGCTTTCTCTCAAGTCTAGTTCACTTCCTCTGCATGAAGCTATCCTTTCCCCACAGCGACCTAGACTTTTGAAACTCAAAAGCCAGGAAATAAAGTCCTTCCTGGCTTTCTGGTTTTTCAAGCCTTTCTTATAGCAGTTATTATACAGCCCCCAGCAACTTCCTGAATGGAAGTAGTAGAAACCTCTAGAGCTGTGCTGTCCAGTATGGTAGCTATAAGCCACATGAGGCTATTGAGCACTTGGATGTGGCTAGTCCAAATTGAGGTGTGAAAAATACATCCTGGATTTCTAAGACGTCTTAAAAAATGTAAACTATCCGATTAATTATCTTTTATGTTAATGCCATGTTGAAATAATAATATTTTAGACACATTTGATTTAAAAAAAGACTATGAAAATTAATTTTACCTGTTTTTCTTTTTTACTTTTTTAATGTGGCTACTAGAAAATTTTAAATTATATATGTGGCTTGCATCTGTGGCTTACATTATATTTATATTGGGCAGCACTGCTCTAGCAGAACAAGTAATGGGAACCAAAAATAAATAAGTCAATATTTTAAAACTATTATCACACATCTGCAGCATATCCTGCCAAAATTTGCTATTCAACAAACAGTCTGAAATTCAACAACTATTGAAGATGTGTTATGCACCACATTTACACAAGAAAATAGGGGAATAGGGCTTCCCTGGTGGCGCAGTGGTTGAGAGTCTGCCTGCCAATGCAGGGGACACGGGTTCGTGCCCTGGTCCGGGAAGATCCCACATGCCGCGGAGCGGCTGGGCCCGTGAGCCATGGCCACTGAGCCTGCACCTCCGGAGCCTGTGCTCCACAGCGGGAGAGGCCACAACAGTGAGAGGCCCGTGTACCGGAAAAAAAAAAAAAATGGGAGAATAAAGATGAATAATATCTTTTCCAGCAAAGAATTCACAACTTGGTAGGACAGACTCATGAGTATGTAACTAACAACCAAAAATGTCATGTGATAAGTTCAGAGCCCAGGCATTGTTTCTCCTTTGAGGGCAGAATAGGAAGAGCTAAGTTGCTATCTGGGACGCATAGACCCTGGTGGGGAAAGGGCATTGCAGGTAGAGAGAACCACATAGGAGAGTCAGCGTGGTCAGGAAACAGTGAAAAGCTTAGTGTGACTGAGGACAAGCTGGGTCAAAAGAGAAGAGTCTAGAATCTTTGACTGGGACCAGATTATGAAAGATCTCTAATGCCTAGATGAGGGGGTTGGACTTTATTTTCTAAGGGAATGGGGACCCATAGAAGAATTTTAGGCTGAAAAATAGCATGGGTTAGATTGGAAGTTTAGAAAAGAGGACTGTGACAGAAGAGTGGAGGAGAGATTGAAATGGGGAGGGAAAAGAGGCTGGTGGGAGTTGGGGGGGCGTGTTTAGGTTCTTATCACTAGGTTTCCTCTAACTTTGGGAGAGGGTGATTCTAGAGCAGATCTATATGGTTTAATCATTGTTCATACTTGAAAATAAACTTTAAAAGAGGACTTCCCTGGTGGCTCAGTGGTTAAGAATCTGCCTGCCAATGCAGGGGACACGGGTTCGAGCCCTGGTCCGGGAAGATCCCACATGTTGTGGAGCAACAAAGCCCGTGCGCCACAACTATTGAGCCTGTGCTCTAGAGCCTGTGAGCCACAACTGAAGCCCAGGTGCCTAGAGCTAGAGCCCGTGCTCTGCAACAAGAGAAGCCACCGTAATGAGAAGCCCGCACACTGCAGTGAAGAGTAGCCCCTGCTCGCCACAGCTAGAGAAAGCCTGCACAGCCAACTTCTTGGGGAAGACCCAACGCAGCCAAAAATAAATAAATAAAATAAATAAATTTATTTTAAAAAAACAACTTTAAAAGACACTTTTTCCAAAGTCTTACTTAAAACACAACTTGTCTAGTTTTCTATTCAAGACTATTCTATTTCTGGTTGCTCAGCAATCAAATGTTCAGGAAAAAAGTGTCGGCGGACTGACCCTCAGTCCACTTATGGCTTCAACTGGTTATATGCAGTTAATTCTTGTGTTTTCTTAGTAACACTTTCAGGGTTGATATGAAGAGCCATCGGTAAGGTGAGTCGTGTATGAAACTGACTCCCCTACCCACTCTGGGGAGGTGAGCAGGGTATGTATTTTCTCGTAACTGGTCTAAAAGGGATCCAGTCAGCTCATCCTCCCCCGCCCCCCCCAAAAAAAAACCCGGCTTCTTCTCAACACAAGGCACAATGAAGGGGCAAATGTCAGCACCACTCCACCTCCTAGAGAAACAACAGCTGATCAATACAGCTAGAGGAGAAAAGAGAGCCTGGAACTGTTATTTAATAATCTCCACTTGCATCTTTGCATTTGTTGATTGACCATTTTATCAATTTCTAGATGAATCTGGGAGGATACACCAAGTTCTTGAAAAAAAAATCGCGCCCTTTTCGAATATGTTGATGTAGATGGGGGAGATAGGTATTCATTCTCTGGAGTTAACTGAAAGCACTATTGACAGTAGGATAAATCTGTCTGAAATAATGTTTAGAAATCAGCAAAAAAAAAAAATTTTGACTCTTCCAATGTGAGATGCCTCTTAGTATTCCTGAAGGTAAATAACATAAGTAATTATCCATCAGTCCTATATTGTATCACACTACTACTGTGAACAGTATGATGGCTTCGAAATGTACAATTTAAATGACGGGAAAGATTATGAGTTTATACTTTTTTCCAGTCAATATTTCTGAAAAATTTATAGCATGAGTCAAGAGATTCTTGAGGTTAACCCTTGGATCCAGGTAAGGCTGAGAATTACACCTGGTGTGCTCCAACCTGTGTTTAAAGGGGGATTTCCACCTAATTGCCTGCATTTAACCGGTAAGAGGAGTGGAAGGTTTTGGTCTCCTGGCTTTTAGGCTCAAAAAAGGCAGAAAATTGTTTAGAACAAAGTTGAGAAGAGGATATCAGTAAGGAATAAATGATCACAAGAGTTAAATTTTTAAAATTGGTGTGACCAAAGTCCAAAAATTGGGTCCTATAGTTCCAGGTGAGGGTGCAATCACCAATAACAACTTATGTTTGCCTCACTGCTTCTCTGCGAAAGGAAATAAGTACCTTGACATATTTTTGGAAGTAGCACATAAATCAAGAACAAGCTTGCTCAAGTTGACTTGGACTTAAGAACCTTTGCAATTATGTGGTATGACCAAGCCTGCGAAATGCTTAGTTTTTACACAGTACCATAAGTACCTTAAAAAAATCTCACTTAGAGCAGTGTAACTGTAGTAACTATGCAAAATAGTCAGGTTTGTGAGCAATAGCATGGGCCTCTATGTGAATCAGAAAGAATAGCCAGGGATAGGCAAACCCAAGAGCTTTCAAACAAGCATCCTGGCTGATTGAACTTTAAGCAGTTTTGCTTTCTTCTTTTGTTTTAAATGGAAGATAATTTATTAATCAAAGGAAATTTTTTTAATTGTTCTGTTTTTTAAATTTTTTATTTATTTAATTTATTTATTTTTGGCTGGTGGGTCTTCCTTGCCTTGCGCCGGTGGTGGCTTCCTTTGTTGCGGAGCCCGGGCTCTAAGCCTGAGGGCTTCAGTAGTTCTGGCTCACAGGGTCTGGAGCACAGGCTCAGTAGTTGTGACGCACGGGCTTAGTTGCCCCGCGGCATATGGGATCTTCCCGGACCAGGGCTCGAACCCGTGTCCCCTGCATTGGCAGGAGGATTCTTAACCACTGCGCCACCAGGGAAGCCCTGCTTAATTATTCTTATTCCAAATATTGGTCTTTAATATATTTTAGGTGGCCAAAAAGATTTTAGAGGTTTTTTTAGAGTAAATATTGATATCTTTTTTATTTTAAAAACTAATACTTAGTTTAAATTCTGGGAAAAGTTCAGAGTCCCACCTTGGACCATTAACAAAAACAGACCCTGAATACAAGGCAATAAAGAACCTTCCTTTCTTTTCTACTTAGGCCATATTTGAGACAACCAGTAACTATATTCAAACAACATAGAATTAATCTGCATGAAATAAAACTCTTAATGTCAACAAAAATTCTAGTTCTTGATGGTACACATTTGGAAATCATTCCAGACTTTTGTTGCAGAATCTCCCACCCCTTTTGCAGGCATAGGATTTGCATATCTTCAGAATTAAAACCACTTCAAGCTTTGTAATCAGTAGATCATTGTTTTGCTAGGACATACCATGATGGTTTCATCAACCCGATCAAATCTTTGCCTTCAGGCGGACATCTGCAGTCGTTGGCCTCCAGGTGCTTGAGAGTCCCTGTACTTCAAGACACTCCCCATAAAGAAAAAAAAAAGAGAACCTCCAGGAAGTCTGCAGGTGCAAGTGTGTTTTAGGGGAAATTAATGATGGATTGCCCTTTTATGTTTTATATTCAAATATGTTTGCACTGGTGTACTTCTGACCTTAAGTACACAGAACATGAACTCAGAGCCTTTTCTTGGTACTTGTGATGGAGTTCCCCTCTCTCTTGGCCAAAACATGTATTTTTAAGAGTACTGACTGAAATATTGAGGAAATGAGTTTTCTGGGGGGGAAAAAATCTAAAGAATCTCAGTAAAGGACCATTGATACCACAGAGAATAAATTTATGGATACCATTGCCCTCATCACTTTGGACATTCATCTGTGAGTGAGCCAACATTTACAGGGCTGTTTTGGTCCAGAAGCCGAAGACAATGCTAAGTAGATGGCTTATGCCCAAGACCCCAGATTCCCAAAGCCACTGATTACTACATGCTTCTTTGCAAGTTTTTGTTCCTTATCCTTTTGGTTAGTTTCTTCCTTCTGTGCTGGTTCAAGAATCTAAAGTATTCGTAGACACTCTTATCCTTTAATCATGGTACTCCTGATATTCTTGCTCCCAATAATAATTAGAAATAGGATTCATCCTCCAGACATGGGGAAAGATGAAGTACCTACATTAAATCAAAGAAAAAGCCGCTTGGTTATCACAGGATTGAAGTAGCATAAGGTACACATGGATTATGTTCCGCTTAAGTAATTTCCTGTGTCAGTGTTTCTATGTTGCAGCCAAATAACTCCAGAGCCACTTTCACTCCAGAAGATTCCACAAATAATTATCCAACAGAAAAGACTCAGAAGGCCTGTCACTTGAGATAGCAAACACAGTCACGACCAACTGAACAGTGGTACTAATCTGGATTCATCATTTCCCGGAAAGACAATGGCCTATCCTTCCACTTAGACTGAAGAATGACCAGAAGGCGAGACTGATAGATGAAAAATGGACCTGCTGGCAGCTAGCTGGTGAGGAGGGCACTAAGAATGGAAACATAAATCACTACTTGCAAAACTGTGCAGCTCACAAAACAGATGACATGACATGAAGATTAACTAAGCTCAAACCCTCTTAACCCCAGCTCCTTCAGACCCAATCGTTCTAATAGTAATTCCACATCGACTCATGTGTTCAAAGACCACTGAGTGTTCTAGTAACTCACGTAGTCTACAGATTCTTGAGCTATCCTTGCTAAGCCCTTCCTATGACTAACTCTTGCCCCCAGACCCTTTAAGTACCCTTACTTGGTTTCCCCTTTTGAGGTTCCTCACTATTCCCCGTATGTTTGTTTCCCTTCCTGCAGCAACTAAGGAAGACTAACTTTGACTAAGTTATGTTCCTTTAGTCAGCGGACTTTAACCTAAGTACCCGTGGAAGGGAGTTCAGTATAGTATTATGGTTAAGAACATGGACTCTAGAAGCAAATTGCCTGGGTTTGAATCCCACTCTACCAATCACCAGCTGAGTGACCTTGGACAAATTACTTAACTTCTCTATAAACCAGTTTCCTCACCTGTTAACTGGAGATAGTAATCGGATCTACTTCATAAGTTTTTCATGAAGATTAAATAGTTAATGTATATAAAGTGCTTATAGATAATGCCTGGAACATATAAGTTGTCGTTGTTACTGCCAAGGGTAAATCAAGCATTTGGTAATTATCAGGGAAATGCAAATCAAAACCACAATGAAATATCACCTCATACCTGTTAGAATGGCTGATATCAAAAAACTAGAAATATCAAGTGTTGCCAAGGATGTGGAGAAAAGGGAACCCTTGTGCACTCTTGGTAAGAATGTAGACTGGTGAAGCCACTGTGGAAAAGGGTATGGAGTTTCCTCAAAAAATTAAAATTAGAGCTAGCATATGATCCAGCAATTCCACTTCTGGGTATTTACCTGAAGGAAAAAAAAGCACTAATGTAAAAAGATATATATACCCCCATGTTCATTGAAGCATTATTTACTATAGCCAAGACATGGAAGCAACCTAAGTGTCCATAAATAGATGTATGGATAAAGATAGATGAATGGATAGAGAAAATGTGATGTATCTACATAGATACAGATATAAATAGACACATATAGATATAGATAATGGAATATTATTCAGCCTTAAAAAAAGAAGGAAATCTTGCCAATTGCAACAATATGGATGAAACTAGAGAACGTTATGCTAAGTGAAATAAGTCAGAGAAAGACAAATACTGTATGATTTCCTTATATGCAGGATCTAAAAAAAAAGCAAACAAACAGAAAGTCCAAACTCATAGATACAGAGAAGAGGTTGGTGATTCACAGAGGCAGTGGATGGGGGGTGAGTGAAATGGGTAAAGGGAGTCAAAAGGTACAAACTTCCAGTTATAAAATAAATAAGTCCTGGTGATGTAACATACAGTCTGGGGACTATAGTTAATGATACTGTACTGTATATTTGAAAGTTGCTAAGAGAGTAGATCAAAAAAGTTCTCATCACAAGAAAAGATTTTTAACTATGTGAAGCGATAAGGAAGTTAAATAGACTAATTGTGGTAGTCATTTCTCAACGTATACAAGTATTAAATCATTATGTGTAATCATATAGATTGAATGGAGCAGGAGAGGGTGAAAGTCTCCCTTTGGACATCGTCTTGGGCTAAATCCTGTTTCCACAACAGGCATATGTGGCAGATGCTGTTCCTTGGCTACTTAAAGACCATTCCCAATCCCCTTCTCACTGGCCGCCTCCCCGCCCTGTATGGTCTGGAAAGCTCTCTACTCACATCCTCAGACTTCCTTGCAGCTAGGGTAGAATGCCAAGTTCTGGCTGAGGAAAAAGAAGACGTCTTCTGAGGGAGCTCCTGGGAGAGATTTTTCTTTCTTGCTTGCTTTGAATATGAACGTGACACCTGAAGCTGTGTGGGCTTTTATGCAAACAAAGTTACAAGCATGAGGAAGAAAGCAAGTGTATGAGGGTGGTTGGAAGATAAAGGTGGAAATAATCTGAATCCTTGAGCAGAGCTGCTGAACCAATGCCAGTAAACACCGAACTTCGGATTTCTCATTATGAAAGAGGAAAAATCACCCATTGTTTAATCTACTGTTAATCAGATTTTTTTGTCTTTGCTTGCCCCAAAAGCATTTCTATCAGGTACAGCATGTTATTCAGAGGTTTTATGTATATGCTTGCGGAGAATTAACATCAATGCTTGTTTTGTGTCCCATCAGTTCTAATAATGAGTCCCTCACACTCCAGCGCTGCACAAAACTGAATACTTAGCAGTATCACTTGGAGATCTTTTAAGAAATAAAAATTACTAGAACTGTTACCCAGAAATATTGCTTCAGTAGATAAGAGGTGTGGTCTGATGTGGTACTCATAGTAAATCTACCTTAGCTTAAAAGGCAAGAGAAATATATCCTATTTTTGTGACGTATTCCCTTTCTAAAAGAAGAGGAATTCTAATAGCCATAGCTATTATCCAAGAATATTCAGGCAATCAAGAAAGGAACACACACTATAGGACTTTGTTTCTCAATGTATGATCTTTGGAGCCCATCCCAGAACTACTGAAATGGATATTCTGAGGCTGGGACCCAGGAATTGGTATTGTAAACAAACACACAGCAGATGATGTTACAGACTACCATTCATTCCTTCAACAATATTTATTTTTTAATTTTTTAAATAAATTTATCTATTTATATTTATTTATTTTTGGCTGCATTGGGTCTTCGCTGCTGCGCGTGGGCTTTCTCTAGTTGCAGCGAGCAGGGGCTAATCTTTGTTGGGGTGCACGTGCTTCTCACTGTGGTGGCTTCTCTTGTTGCAGAGCATGGGCTCTAGGCCCGCAGGCTTCAGTAGTTGTGGCACGCGGGCTCAGTAGTTGTGGCTCCTGGGCTCTAAAGTGCAGGCTCAGTAGTTGTGGCTCATGGGCTTCGTTGCTTCATGGCATGTGGGATCTTCCCGTGTCCCCTGCATTGGCAGGCAGATTCTTAACCCCTGTGCCACCAGGGAAGTCCCAACAACATCTATTGATCAATCACCATATATCAGGCATTGTCTCAGGCACTGGGCTAGCTGTGAACAAGGTAGACCAGACCTTAACCCCTGTGTGTGTGGCCACCATGGTGGTGGCGGTGGAGTGGGGAGATAGACAATTTAAAAGGAAAGGAATAAATCAATAAGAATTTCAGATAGTAAGTTCTATAAAGAAAACAAAACATGATGATGTAAGAGAGAATATATATTTGGAATGGGATGGAGGAAGACAGGGAAATTCCCACAAAAGAGATGACATTGAAACTTAATCCTGAAAGTACAGAGAGAGCCAACCTTACAGTGAACTGGGAGAACAGTCTGCATGGAAGCCACAAGGCAAAGACCTTGAGCAGAAATGAGCTGTTATATGTGAGGAACATAAAGAAAGCACGTTTAGAGGGTGAGGTAAGAAAACAGGTCAAAGTAGAAACGCAGGGTTTGTTGGCCAGTATAAGTCTGGAAGAAATATTATGCTATTTTTATGGGAAGCTGGAAAAAGGATTCTTTGGAACAGAGATTTCACTATGTCATAAATTAGTGTGGAATTAGGTTTGATCGTACATAAATCATGCAGGAGATTGTGTCAATAAAGAATGGGACAGTTAAACAATTAAATGTATTTTTTTCTAAGCCTGTGCTACTCAAATTGGGGTCCATGGACCAGCAGCATCTACATCACCTGGGAACTTATTAGAAATGCAGAATTTAAAGACTTACTTCAGACTTCCTAAATCAGAATCACATTTTAATAAAATCCCTAGGTAGCTCATGTACACATTAAAGCTTGAGAAGTACTGCTGTAAGCCAATGGTCATCAACTGTGGCTGCACATTGGAATTGCCTTGAAGTTTTAAAAACTCTGATGCCTGGGTCCCAACGTTAGAGATCTGATTTGATTGGGGCTGCAGAGGTGGGAGGTGGAGGGGACGTTTGGATGTTTATAAATTCAGCAAGCATTAAGGCATGATTGTTAAACATTGACGTGCAAAAGATCGTCTGGGAAGCTCACACAAATGTGGATTCTTGGACTCTCCCCAAAGATTCTGATTCAGTAGGCCTGAGATGTGTTTCAGAAACCTGAATTTTTAATTACCGCACCCAGTGGATTCTGGTGTAGGTTGCCCACAGACCATACTTTGAGAAACAATGCAATAAGGAACTGTTGAAGGAAAAATAAAGAAACACTATGAAATGAGGAAGCCAATTAATTTGCTTGCTGATGTGTATCTCCTGGTGAATCTACTTAGTAACTTCACATCCTCTGAAAGCAAAATAAAACAATGTAAATTTCTGATAATTATCATCAACATCAAAGATATCCTCCTGTCAGAAATGATGCTGGCTGTGAAGATTCTACAAAAACTTCCTGTAATCTAAAAAAGGTCCAAGGTCATGCTCAAGCCTGTATCAAGGAAACCTGACATGTGGGGAGAAATTTCTTTCCAAGCTAGAGGAGGGGTTCTGTTTTTAAACCACACACTGTCTAATAATTGACAACTGAATCAAGAAGGCCTTTACAGTTTTGGAGACCCTAAAAAGCAGGATGGTGTCAATAGAGCAGCCATAGCAATTGCGATTGTTTCTCTCCTAACCCTCTGATGCCTCACCTTTTCCAAGAAGGTGTCATGGAGCGCTCACACCTCCAGGATCTTCCTCTTGTCTGAACTTCAACTGGGTCTGAGACTACATATTACTTGGTTCTTGATTCATTACTGTTTCATTCTTTGCTAATTGTCTTGTATGTGATAGCTTCATTTTCCTAACTAGATCATTAAACTACTTAAAGAGAAGGATGATGTCCATCTAATACTATTTCCCACAGTGCCTAGAATTTTGCTAAATACACAATAGAAGATTAGCTAATAGATGTTTGGCTAAATAATGGCAATAAACACTTCATACTGTCTCCCTAGATGGTTTCATTGATCATGATGAATGATCCTTAAAATGGCAAAGTCACGGTTATTACCAAGAGATTCTAAAATATAAGCCATCCATCAGTATTAAACAGTATTAAAATATCGATAAGAATGGCAACCAAGTAGTTTTACTGCACTTTATAGTTTTTAAAGATTCCATGGGAATTGTATCATTGAATCCCCAGAACAACCTTATGACAACAGTTGGAAAGTTTTTTTTGTTTTTGTTTATTATTATTAGTGTAGTAAGAACACAACATCAGATCCATACTCTTGACAAAATTTTAAGTGCACAATACAGTATTGTTAACTATAGGCACCAAGCTGTACAACAGATCTCTGGAAATTATTCATCTTGCGTAACTGAAACTATATACTTTTGAACACCAACTCTCTACTACCCCCAACCGCTGGCCCCTGGCAACTGCCTTTCTACTTTCTGTTTCTTTGAGTTTGACTATTTTAGATACCTTGTATGAATGGAATCATACAGTATTTGTTCTTCAATGACTGGCTTATTTCACTTAGCATAATGTCCTCTAGGTTCATCCATATTGCTGCATATGGCAGGATTTCTTTCTTTTTTAAGGCTGAATAATATTCCATTTTATGTATATACCACACTTTCTTTATCCATTCACCAGTAAATGAAAATTTAGGTTTTCTCCATATCTTAGCTATTGTGAATAATGCTGAAGTGAACATGGAAATGCAGATATTTCTTCAAGATACTGATTTCAGTTATTTTGGATATATGCCCAGAAGTGGGATTGCTGGATTATATGGTAATTCTATTTTTATTTTTTTAAGGAAACTCTATACTGTTTTCCATACTGGTTGCACTCTATTTTACATTCTCATCAACAGTGTACAAAAGTTTCAATTTCTCACATCCTTTGTCAACACTTGTTATCTTTTGTGGGGTTTTTTTGATAATAACCATACCAACAAGTGTGAGGTGATATCTCATTGTGGTTTTGATTCGCATTTCCCTGATGATTAGTTATGCTTAACATCTTGTCATATATCTGTTAGCCAATTGTATGTTTTCTTTGGAGAAATGTCTACTCAAGTCCTTACCCATTTTTAATCAGGTTATTTATTTATTTATTTAGGATATTGAGTTTAGGAGTTCCTTGTATATTCTGGATATTAATCCCGTATCAGATATTGGGTTTGTTAATATTTTCTTTCATTGTACGGTTTCCCTTTTTACTCCATTGATTGTTTCCTTGAGTTTGATGTAATCTCACTTGTCTATTTTTGCTTTTGTTGCCTGTACTTTTGGTGTCATATCCAAAAATTCACTACGAAGATCTATGTCATAAAGCTTTTCCCTTATGTTTTCATCTAGGAGCTTTATAGTTTCTCGTCTTATGTTTAAATCTTTAATTCATTTTGGGCTGATTTTTGTGTATGACGTAAGACAAGGGTCCAGTTTCATTTTTTGCATGTGGATATGCAGTTTTCCCAACACCATTTGTTGAAGAGATTACCCTTTTCCCATTGTGTATTCTTGGGACCCTTGTCAAAGATCAGTTAGCTGTATTTGCATGGCCTTATTTCTGGGATCTCTGTTCTATTCCATTGGTCTATATGTCTATCTTTAAGCCAGTACCACATCATTTTAATTACTGTAGCTTTGGAATATATTTTGAAATCAAGAGATGTTATGCCTCTAGGTTTGTTCTTCTTTTTCAAGATTACTTTGGCTATTCACAGTCTTTTGTGCTTCTATATGATTTTTTTTAATTTCTGTGAAAAATAACATTGGGGTTTTGATAAAGGATTGCATTGAATCTGTAGATCACTTTGAGTAGTATGGACAGTTTAACAATATGAAGTCTTCCAATCTATGAAGACATAACATCTTCCCACTTATTTCTGTCTTCTTTAATACATCAATGTTTTGTAATTTTTAGTATACAAGTCTTTTCGGTTTAAGTTTGTTTATTCCTAACTATGTTATTCTTTTTAACATTATGGGATTATTTTCTTGGTTTCCCTTTCAGATAGTTTGTTGTTAGTATATGGAAATTATTTTTGTATGTTTATTTCATATCCAGCAATTTTACTGAGTTCATTTATTAGTTCTAACAGTTTTATCTGCAAAATTTTTAGGGTTTTCTACCTATAAGATCATCTCATCTTCAAGCAAAGATTATTTTACTTCTTCCTTTCCAATGATGAGTTTTATTTCTTTTCCTTGCCTAATTGCTCTAGCTAGGATCTAGCACTATGTTGAAAAGAAGTGGTGACAGTGTGCACCCTTGCCTTGTTCCTGATCTTAGAGGAAAATCTTTCAGCTTTTCACCACTGCGTACAATGTTAGCTGTGGGCTCTTCATACATGGACATTATTGTATTGAGATAAATTCCTTCTATGTCTAGCTTGTTGAAAGTTTTTGTCATAAAAGGGTATTGAATTGAGAGTTCCTTCTGCTCAGTTTTCAGCTGATGAAATTAGGACTCAGAGCTTTTAATCAGGATGCCACTGGCATATATGGTACCTTTGTATGAATTAGAGAAAAATGACCCTCCTCTTGGGGGAAGCAGCTGGGATTCTGATCAGCTGAGTTGAGTGCACATTCTACCTAAACTAGGTAACCTTATGCAGAGCATACTTTCTAAAATTGTAGCAGAGGCTTTACTTGTAAGAACTCTCCCATTGCCTCTTGACACATCAAAATGAAAACAAAGGCTTAGTGCTCTTTTCACTACCTATGCTGGTTGGGTCAGGGTATATTTATTTGAGTCTTTAAGGAGAAGGCAAGACAGCAAAATTTGCAATCTATAAACAGAGATAATTAATAAGCAAGGTGAACAGAGGGGAAAATACTTTGCATAGCATAGATTTTTGCAACTAGAAAACTATAAGGGAAGACATACCAGCCAGTCACTCTATCTTGAGAGAAAGTGATTGACTGCAAAAATGCTCACAGTACTTTGTAGCTCCTCCATCAAAAGGTGAAGTCTGTTTCCCCACCCCTTGAATGTGGGCTGCCCTTGTGACTTACCATGACTGATGAAATGTGGAGGAAATTAAAACATGAAAGTTTTGCACCTGAGCCTCCACAGGCCTAACAGCTTTCTGACTGTTGGATGGTGAGAGGTATGTGGCCTAGACATCCCCACTTTCCTCACTAATAGACATCCACCAGACACATGAGGGAGGCCATCTTCACTCATACACAACCCCCAGCCAAGTCGCCAGGAGACCACAGACATTTAGGGGGCCTAGCTACTCACATGTGTGCTTCAGATCTGCAGAAGCACCCAAATGACTTTCTTTATTGAAGTATGACTATTTTTCTACAATCTGGGATATTCTCATGCCCTGAGTCTCATCTTCCCACAACAGAAATTAGAGATCACATCCTCAGATTTCTTTCTAATTAGAAGAAGTCATGTGACTGAGTCTAGCCAATCAGGAGTACCCACTTGATGCATTGATTCAAAAAAGAACAAGAGAGGTGACTGTGCTCCTAGGAAGTAACCTTCTGACAAGTGCAGTAGAAGAAGTGTCTGGTTCTTCAGTGACAGTGTGATTTGACTGTCCAGGAACCATCTTTCATTGAATCTGAGATGTTATCAACATCACTATTTCATGCACCTCTAAAATATTTTTAATACTGCCAATAAAGCTAGGATAGAATGTGTTCTTATAACTTAGGATTTTTATTTTATATTTATTGAGAAATGCATTAGACATATA
The DNA here is from genome assembly GCF_003031525.2 of Neophocaena asiaeorientalis asiaeorientalis. Taxonomy (NCBI): domain Eukaryota; kingdom Metazoa; phylum Chordata; class Mammalia; order Artiodactyla; family Phocoenidae; genus Neophocaena; species Neophocaena asiaeorientalis. The sequence goes on along the minus strand of NW_020176571.1, from coordinate 22,138,742 downwards.
GGCATATATGACAGGTTTTTTCATAAAATATATTGGTTAAGTTATTGACTGTCTAATAACTTTACCCATATATTTTATGAATGACTTTCTGAATAACTTTCAGACTCAGAATCAACCATGTCCATGTTTTGGCGCACAGTATCAACCCTTGCGCCATCTGGACTGTTCGTGATGCAGCATTTCTTAAGACAGTGCTCCACTATTGTCTCTAGGAATTTCTTCTAAGTCACTAGAGCCAATCCTACAAGTGTTGATGTGTGTGAACAAGGAATGAAAGGCTACATCATGACTGCCACTTGGCTAAGAGCAATTGTGAAATGCAGTCCAATTTCAGAGATGTAAGTATGCTAGGGGAAACAACTGTCTTAGAAAAAATGAAGTATGTTCTCCCCACTGGTGATCCCAAGGCTGTTTGTCACTCTCCATTGCTATGACATGTTATAGTCCGTCCAATGAAAAACTTGTTGGTAGTGCCAAAAAGACCATAAAATAAAGCAAATACCTCTACCCCTGGCCACCTGTCCTACAGTTTCCACCAGCCTAACACATAAGACTATGACACGTATTCTAAGTAATTTACTGAGGGATTAAAATAAGCTGTCCCAGAAGGGAGGAGCAAAAGATGTAATTTTAGCTGCTTTGGACTTTCATACAAAAAGTATGAAAGCAGGGACTTTCTTCCCTAGTGAACATTAGGGAAGACACCTTAAAACTTAGATTCCCATGTCTGTCATGCCCCTCAAGTCTCCCAGACCAACTCCACCTTTTCCTTCAGGAAAACACTTCCAGAAGATAAAATCTGATATTTGGTTGCTTTCTGAGTTCTCCATCTCAAGGTATACCCTGGGCTTCAATTAGATCAACACTGACATTCACCTCTGCTCAATCTCATAGTGTAAAAGATGGGCTTCAGGTATGGACAAAGGTGAAAGTAGTTCTCCCAAACTACAGAACACGTAACGTGAGCTATGTTTCCCTCAAACATTGACTATATCTGTTAGAAATTTCTTAGCTGCAAATAACAGAAAACTCAACTCAGATTGGCTTGATATTTTAACATTTATTATCTCTCCTACACAAAGTTCTCTCTCTCTTGACTCTGCTCTTCTAAGACCCTCTTCAGTCTGCCTTCATCTGTAGGTTAGCTTCATCCTGAGACTGAGGGCAAGATGGGTGACACAGATCCAGGTAACATATCCAGATGCAACCCGTGTCTTCAGAAGGTAGAGATGACTCTCCCTGTTTCTCTTAGAAGCAAAGAAACTCTTTCCAGATTTTCCCAATGTTCCTCACTCTACAGACTTTACTGAACAGAACTGGATCACATGTGTATACCTAACCAATCACTGGCAGAGGGATAGACCCACTACAATGGGTTTAGACCCACCAGGACGTATCCCTAGGCCCGGGTCAGGGCCGGGGCTTGCCCACCCTAAAGAATGTGGTCACACAGAGAGGGTTAAATGCCTGAATAAAATCAGGGACCTATTAAGAAGGAGGAAGGATGTGTGAGAAAAGACATTAGGTAACCAATGGTGTCTACTAAGTAAGTAATCTCTCTAAGATATTAATTTTTCATGGAAATGGTACACAGTAATCATTACTGATGAAAGAACACTCATAGTGACAGGACTCTGCCCTCCTCTTTAGGAATAAGTTTTATTGTGCTGCAGTACACTGGGCCTTTTTCTGGTCCATCAGAAGCCTGATGCCATCAAAAGGAAATGGAGGCTTTTGTATGTTCTTTCTTTCTTATTGGAGAAATGACACTGCATATGATTGAATTACTTTTATTCACGTTATTCCTCTGATAGAAAAGGAGTAAAAATGGAGGGCTTAAAGATTTTATACAGGCCTAATCTCTACACATACAAGTCTATAAATCCCTCAGGGGAATAGACGGTGTCTTTTTCATATTTATATCTCCTATAGAGCTAGCCTCATACAGTAGGAACTCAGTTCAATAAAGAAATGATGAATTGAATTGTTAATCTCATTAATTCTTTCCAGGATTAACATAAGCCTTTATGACAACCAGAGTTAAGGCTCCAAGCTAGGTGTGGTCCATATCCATCCTGTGTGCATTAACAGAGATCCTTTGGCTTTAGGATACTTTCTTCTCCATGACTCCAGCCACAAAGATCACCCAGAAGCAGGGACTTTCAAGCTGCAATTCTAACGCTCTTTATGGTTATGGTACGGGCTTCAGTGGGAAAAAAATTACAGTTCCTAAATCAGGCAAGAGCTATCTGGAGGAATTCAGACTTTGATCAGACCTTACCAATCCATTTCGTTTCAGCTTTGCCCATCACCTGGGTTTTCGTACTAAGAATTAGTGGGTTGAAAATCCCTTAGAAGGGAATATCAGAACTTCAACAAGTTCAGACAGATGTACACACAAATAGTAAGTTCAAATGAAATTCTCTATGTGATTTGAGATTTTTCCCTTTTCCTCCTTACCATCCTGCTCCCTTATTTAATCTCCTCAGTTAAAAGATTTAGGTTTTTCCCCTTTTCTTGTAACACAGTGTATTTGCTGAATATACTGATTCCTGCCCTTTGGTTCTTATTCCTTGACTTCCAATTCTTATCTCTCTATTCTGACCCCAACCTCGAAGTTTGTTGTTATGTCAGAGAAGTCCTTAGATACCACGGTTACACAAGGGGTCAAACTGACTCTCCCCAAAACTGAACGTTGCTGATTCATGGGATACCACAGGGATTGTAATAGCCACAGCTGAAGTAGCTATCAAAACAAAGATGCTCAGATAACAGCAGCTATTGAAAAAGACCAACCCCTGTTACAAATCAATTAGCTACTCCTTATTTAAAAAATATTCAGTATGGTATTCACGCTGGGAATCAAGGAGAGTGGTATTTCCTGAAATGATTTACACAATGCTAATATTTATCAGGTAAAGGAAGGAAAATATTGAGACAGTAAAAAGCCAAACAAGAACTCTCAATCTTAAAGTCATTTTCACTGTCTAATTGTCCTGATGTGTTATCGAATACTCATCTGAATGCCTGAGGAGGGAATAATTCAGATTAAGATCTATGTATTTCTGTATAGATAATGGTCAAATGTAATATATGCATTTAATTAAATATCTCGATAAGGATTTAACTTTACCTGTATTATTTCATTTAATCATTATGACAGCCCTGTGAAGTATGTGCTAATGCTATCTGCATTCCATAGGTGAATAAACTAACTCTGAGAGGTTCTGTGCCTTTTCTAAGTTTACAAAACTAGCTGGTGAAAGGAAGAGCCAGGACTAAATTCTAGGTCTTTGACTCACTTTTTCCACTGCCCATATCGCCAACATACATTCATGACAAATACAGATGAATATAGCCCTCATTGCCTAAGCAAATGTAGCAAAAATTGGAAGCCAACAGATTGTAATTCAGAGCTCCTTCCTTTATATGGAGCCTGTGGTTTTGCCTTTGTCTGTTTCTCTTTGGTTTAGTGTTAGGTAACAATGAGGTTTCTTTGAGGAGCATTTAGGAGAACCTAATGAATGGGCAATATTCCCAAGGAGATTTGCACAGTACAATATGCTGAAGGCTGACTGAGTGACACCAAGGAAATTTCTCCTCTTGAAATTGCTATAGCACTCAACTTTTCCCCTGACTTTCAATATTTATACTTCAGTGATGTTCTAATTATTTGAGCTTCATCCTTTAAATCAAGAATATGACACCTTATTAAACATAAGGTCGTCTGATGTCTCTTTTAAAAGCAATACTTAAGGTCACGATGTTCTATTATCTCCAGTTTATAATATGAAAGTCGTTTCTACTATCCTTGGTTCTCTGCCGAAAATTTTGCCAACTTTTATTCTTTCAACGGCTTCTACTAGAGCTTGAGATAGGCCCCATTCAAACACTGTTCCTGCCAAGAACTCTAGGCCAAGATCTATGATTACTGAGCAAGACAGCAACTATGATTTTCAAGCCCTATCCAATGATGTGTTTTTAACAGGCGATGTTGCTTGCATTTTAAGTTTTAACCTATTGGGCCATGCAGTAGCCTTTCTTGACGGGATTGAAAAATAACCCAATAATAAGGTTTCATGCATTCACAGATGTCTGAGACTCCAGTGAGAGGTAATATGTAGGATTATAAGAGCTAGGATTTGTAGATCAGATTTACTTTAGGTTTTTAATATAATTCTTCATTCTACTGAATTAATGTAGCACGTATATTAAGCTCAAAACTCCACGATGAAGTGGAAGGCTATTGCTCAAAGCTATTGCAAGGAAAATGTAGCACTTAAACCACAGCCATGACAGATCATTGGAGGGGAAAATGTGGTTTTTAAAAATGACTGAAAAATGCATTCATAGACATTATTATACAATTGGATGTGGCGGTCAGGTAAAGGATAACTGACTCAGGTATGATTCTAATCTGCCCAGCTCATCTACCATGACAATAACATGTATTTACTTACTGTAAGGAAAAAAAGACAAGTTCAACATCCTTAAGGCTTTGGTTGATTAATGATTCAGCTATGATGGACCCACCTAAAGGACAATAGCCAGTCTTTCCCATTAGCAGGAATCCCTACTCAGGTGTGGTAAAATAACATTCTCCACTTTGGCTTGCATGATCTGATGATAGAGACTATTCTAATTGTGTTATAGTTTGGGAGGTAAAATGAATGCACACAGAAATGAAAATAGGACCTGCCTTTGATGGTAAAACTAATTCATTTCTGGGCAAATCTAACTTATTATTACATAGGATATTGTGTTTAAACTGACATTATTTCCATTTATCAGTAATCCTTTAGTATATTGATATGATACTAATAAGTATGTGGCAATAGTGAAGAAAATTGCCAACTCAGGGTAGAAATCTGTCTTATCAAAGAAATATGCATATATGTATTTGTACCAGGATGTGCATTTAGGGGAAAAGTATTTGTACCTTTTAATCTTCATTTATTCTTTCACTCTTTGAAATATTTATTGACTTCTTACCACGTGCAAGAATTGCTCTAGATTCTGGAGGTACAGCAAAAACAGACAAAGATCTTGGCCTTCACAGAGTTTGCATTTATTCCACTGGAAGAAGACAGACAATAAACAATGTGAGTAAAATATTTACTATGTCAAAATTCAAAGATTTATAATAAAACTGTCAAATGTTTAGTAAACAAGAAGTAAAGAGATTCACAGTTCTGAAGAGATTGCAAATTCCATGTCATCAGTGTAACCCCAGCACCTAACAAAGTGCCTGACCTAGTAGACACTTAAGAAATATTTATTGAATGACTGAATGAACAAATGAACAGACTTCATGTTCTCTGAAAATAGCCCTGACACTATATCTCAACCTTGTACTAGATTTTTTTTATACCTGTTTACTTCCAAAAAAGATTTGAAGTAACTTACAACAAAAAGGGAAAGAAAGTAGCCCAAGCAATAGAGGAAGAAATGTAGTCATGGCATATAGTTTTTTAAAAAAAATACACGTCTTGGACATAGTAGGTGATAAATAGCTTAAATGAAAGTATATTTGATAGCAATTTACCAAAAGATACATACATATTTTTCACATGACTTTCAAAAATATATATTATGCCCCTTAACAAAAGTTGAAATTGTTAGGTCCAAATATGATGTTGAAAGGAAAGGGAAAGAAATTATCTTGAATAATTGCTATGGGCACCAGAGCAATAATCCAATGCATGTGGCTTTCTTTAAAGCTCTAAGAATAGAACTTAGCATAAAGTAGAACTTCAATAGATGTTGGCATAAGACCATCAGATAAGGTTGATTCTTGAACTATTTCTGTAGTGTGTAATAAGATCATGTAATCAGCAGGGGGGAGAAAAAGAATGCTCTTCTTTTCATTTTGGTCTGTAGAGTTAGAGCATCCTACAGTTTGCTTTCCAGTGAAGATACTCAGTGTCTCAATAACCATTGATGGAGAAATGGTCATTCTCAACCTCTTCAACTAAGTGCATAGCTTTCAGGAACCTACATGCATGGGTGAGAGAAGATAACAGTTGCCTAGCCAGTCACATTAGCCAAATCAACCCTTATAGATCAGTGGGTATGAGATGTGGCAGTAGGATCCTGTGTCATACTAGAGAGACCCATAGTGTCAGTCAAAACCAAATTCAAATCTCACTTCTAGTAATCATTTACCCTAGTTAAGAAAAGTAATGCTGCGATCTATTGTGAATGAAATAATGCTCTTTGAAGTCATCACAGTCCTAGGTACAGGAGCTCAATAATATTTGTAATTACTGTTATTGACTGTAGATAGCATCTAGGATATCTTGATCTCTGGGATATCAGCAGGAAGGAAATTTAGGAAAATCATATGGTGAGGTGAAAAGAATAGACTTCATGAGATCTTGGAATATGAACTAGATAGGATCTTTAGATAAAGTAGTCATCTCAAAAAGGGGATGGTGTTGCTTACACAGAGGAGAACCACCGGGAAGTTTTAGATGGTGAGAAAAAGATATTAGATAGGATAACTTATAAACTAGAGTCAAACTGGTCTACCCAAGTCCAGATCAGCAAGGACTAAGACTCCTATGGTATCCTGCCCCTCCCTCCCTAAGTGTGGGAAGGAGTCCAAGGCATTGTTTTCAACCAGCATACAATACAGCTCATTCCTTTCTTTGAAAAAGGCCTGAAAGTTAACATGGAAAGGAAGAAAAATACTTTACCATGTCTTATGGGCAATGGGAATATAATGGGGTGGGCATGGGTGTTCTTACTGACAAAGAAACCCTTCTTTAATTTCTTTCTTTCTTCCATTCTCCCCTTTCCTTCCTTTCCTTCCATCTTCCCTTCCTCTTCCTTCCATCTATTTTCTCTTTTATTTCCTACCTGCTTCTACAAGCGTCTAAAACAGAGTGATTTCCTCATTGTAATTCGCCACTGGATTCAGGATAAATCAGGTGCTAAAAGATGCTCTTCAGACTTCAGTTTGCTTGATTAGACCTGATATAGTTTTCATTCTCCTTTTCCACATTTCCTAATGTAAAAAAGTGCAGCATTCAGATGAAAAATAGATGGGTCATCAAGACAAGTTCTCCCCTTGGAGAACAGGAAACTAAACCTGTGATGACTGTGAATGAACTCTCTGAGAACCAGATGAAACTCACAAAAATAGAAACCAGATGTAAGCAATAATGAATCCAGGGCACTACACTGCCTCCGGTTTATTTTTAGCAGAAATGTTATTAAAGTCTTTTTCAGTACCATAATTAATTTTCAAGGATCGTCACTAACCTCATAGTGTAAAATGGGACAAGAAAATTTTTGCATATAAGGTTTAGTGGAAAATGTTGATTATTAAAGTAGTTTGCTGTGTGGTTGTTGGTGGTGGTGGGTTTTTCTATGGTTTTTAGTTTTCCTGGTTTGACCTAGGAATAAGGAATCTCTAACCAGAATGTAATTCATCTTTAGATAATAGTATCTGTTTATATATTTAGGATGTGTCAACCTCCTCAAGGCTGGGAAGTATCATAGCCTAATATAATATTTGGCTTTCAAGTTTTGGGTATGTAACAAGAGGACCAACAGTCTTGTTAGCTAAAATCAACCCAGAAGTATTAGAGTTTGGACATGAACTTGCCCTGCCCATGCCAGAGGGAATACAAGTACCTTCTTTCAGGCTCCAAATGAAATCATTAATTATGTCAACAGCTCCAGCGATAGACCTGGAGACACTTTGCCCCACTTAGCAAACAAGCTACCTTCTCAACTGCTTAGAAGTCTGGGGAAGGTCTTAAAGATTTGTACTCACTGTACTTACACAGCCCTTTCTCCGCAAATCCTGACTTTCCTTGATCTGGAGTCTTTTTGGTTCCACCACACCAGGGTTGGAATGAGATGAGGGAAATATGTGGTTGTGATGCCCAGACTGTGTATTATAGACCTAAGAGTACATCCTGGTGCACCTCGACAATGAAACCCTTTTAAAACGTGGGGTTTGGGGAACCATATCAACCACAGTTGAGTTGCTGCTCCATTTAAGGACATGCTAGGTCTTTTAAAGAGCAAGTTTAACTGCTAGAGACATGTACACTTTTGCCTGTTAAAAACAGCTTTACAAAGAATGTGACCTGTGTTTATAGGACAAAAAAAAAAAAATTATCCTTTCCACAAAAAGCAGCTTCCTTTTTTTTAAACCGTGAAAAGTACCTTGGCAGTTCTATGTACAATTAACAGCTTAGCAGGATGAGAAGTAAAGGAGCCAAGTGCAACAAAATTCTGCTAAGGTCAGTTTAAATTTTCTTAGCGTAAGTACTCCCACATAATAATTGATCTCAATGTATTATGATGAGTCCACATTTCCCCCCTCATTTGCCAGTCTCTGGGAAGTGAAGCACAAATGAAATGAAGAGAGAAATATCTCCAGGAAAGCAATACCATGCACCAAACATTAAGGAAAGAGAGACTTTTGAGATAGAATAACACACGGGATGCCTCCACCAAATCCACTGTGATTTTTAAAGAAAATGCCTTACACAAAGTTTTCAGCTGCAGAGAAATGAGCTTTATACATGAATTTTGGGAAGTAGATCTAAAATAATTTTAAAATATGCTTTCATTTCTCAAAAGTGCAGGTAGAAAGAACTACAATTCCATTTGATTCCACAGATATCTTCAGAAGACCTCCTCTGGGCTCATAGCAGTGCTGAACACATTGGGAAAGTAAGCAGAACACAAACAAGAGATCGATGGATTTTTTCTTTTTCAGCTCATAAACAATTATACTGATTGAATACTTTCCTCTTGGAAGCAGAAAAAAATGTCTGGAAGTTTTTACAGAACTGCTGGTGGGAAGGATTAATACCCTCTCTGATAAATGGATAAAAGAATGAGATCTTTAAAATCTAACAAGCTGTTGGGGAAAGCTAATTTAAAAAAATAATGAAACTGAAGGAAATTGGATGAACTTTAAAGGGGAAACTCTCAATTGGTATCAATATGGGACAAAGGAAAATGCTAAGCTACCAGTGAAGGTGGAGTTGGGGAGGATAGCTTCCTAAGTTATAGGAGCAGATAAAGAATAAAAGAATGAAGTCTATTTATATCATTCTATTTTCTTCTCCTTTCATAAAAAAGAGAGTAAAGGGATATATAGAGGAAGACTAGTTACCAAAGAATTCATAGAACAAAACGAAACTTCTAAACTGCAAACCAATAATAATAAAATATTATTAGGACAGTTCATTTCATAATTTTCAAGGAACTAGGTACACATTCAAGCCTTATTTTATTAATTTTTATAAATAGAGAAAAGGAAAGTAAAATGTTAATATCAATTTTATTGATATAAAGAAATACCTTATTTTCCCTCACTAATTATCTTTATTTTATAAATGCAAAAGCTATGAAAATTATTGAATCATAATACTTTCTATTTTACATCAGGCATTCTCAGTTATTAATCAGCACACACACTCTTTTTGTTTAAGTACCGCACTATGATAAGAAAGAAGGGTAGAAGCAGCAAGCAATGATGTGTTCCAGTCTGATGTCTTGTTCAGAAACATAAAAGGTTCCATGATGTTCTGGATGTTAATTAAATATCCCCATAAGTAAAGGCACAAAACTCAAATAAGATTTATAAATGTTTACAATCTTTTTATTAACTTTTTGTAGTATTTAAAGAAGTTTGTACTCAAATGGAGATGGGATCTCTAATAGAGATAAGTAGGGGGGAAATTGCCAAGAGAAATTAAAAGACAAAAAGGTAAGATGTGGGGCTTCCCTGGTGGCGCAGTGGTTGAGAGTCCGCCTGCCGATGCAGGGCATACGGGTTCGTGCCCCGGTCCGGGAAGATCCCACGTGCCGCGGAGGGGCTGGGCCTGTGGACCATGGCCGCTGAGCCTGCGCGTCTGGAGCCTCTGCTCCGCAACGGAAGAGGCCACAACAGTGAGAGGCCCGTGTATCGCAAAAAAAAAAAAAAAAGGTAAGCTGTGGTGATAATTAAAAAGGCAAAATATTCTCTGTCTTAAACATGTATAAGAGCTTAATTCAGTTCATAAAGATTTCTTCCTAAGGCCAGGTCACAAGAACCAGGCAGGACTGTACTTCACAGAGAATGGACCTACAGCTTTGTAATATTACATGACAATTTCTTTGTTTCCTCCTTCCCTAAGAGTGGCAATCAGACACTGCTCAGGGCTCTGGGGAATAATAAAGCAGTCGCTCCTCTGAACAATAATATTCTACAAAGGACCCCAATCACCCCTCGGAAAGGAGCTGACCGAAATCCCTGAGACTCCCCACAATCTCCCAGCGCCTTCACCACTCAATAGAAGCGGCGAGCGTCACCCCAGCGATACCACACGGTCCAAAAGCGATGGTCAGTTCGTAGATGCTTTTAACCATTATGAGAAGCATAATAAGATCGGTGACTTGCTTCTCGCTCTTTTGAGACTAGAAACTTAGTGTAGGGAAGGGAGGTAGGCTGCTGGCTGGACCGACGTTTCTTAAAGTGCGAGAAGTGTCGCCTGAGGGGGAAAGACACCTTCAGGAAGGAGCTAAAAGGAAACCCACACTTTGGACTTGAGAGGTTTTTTCCGTCTGTCTCTGGAATTATGCCCCTGCGAGAGCGCGTCGCGGGGTTGTGAACGCGAACACGTCCGGCCGGTGCCCGGCGCACACCGGCTCGGTGGCCGGCAGGCTGGGGCTGGAGATGTGGCAGCCCCCGGCGCGGGGGTCTGCGCCTCGCCCAGACGGCCCAGAACGCACGTCAAGGAGCCTTAAACACCATGGACAGCTCACTGGCTTCCCGGAGCCTGAGCCGCGCCGCTCCCGAACTCCGCGGGAGCCACCAGCTAGGTTGATTTCTAAGCGCTGGAGAGGTGCCATGTGTTCCACGGTCTACACCCCCCGCGATCGCCAACAGCAACCACTGAGCAGCTATATATAGATAGAGCGGGCTTCAAGAATTAATAACCCGTCTCCTTGCCCTCACATCAGGCCTTCAAGGTGCCACCGGATTCTAAGAATCCGACTGGGAGACTTGGCAGAGAGAACTTTGTTCCACGTCCCTTCATTTCCTCCCTCGGGCCCGCGCCCGCCCCTCACCCCGCCTTGGCTTTGCCGATTGTGTTAAATGAAATAAAGCAGACGGGCTCCGGGGCTCTGGCCGCGCCGGACGGACACGCGGGAGGCGGGCCCGAAGACAGCGAGTCCCGGGGCCTCCAGGAGGAGAGGTTGAGCCTGCACAGCCCCCTGGAGACCGGACCTGGACCGGGACAGGCCGGGGGTGGGGTACAGCCGCCCCACCCCCACTGGGAACTTATTGTCACTGTCTGCCAGGGGCTGATGTCAAGTCTGAGTCATAGATTGCCCAGGAGGGAGAAGGGTGGAGAGAGCCCTGCTAGGAGGAATTTCGCTAGTGCCTCGGACCCTGTCTTCGGGTCACACTGTTCCCGAAGCTTCCTTTCCCCCCGCAGCCAGAAGCAGGGCCCTTCTGGGAGGAGGGGGCGAGCTGGGCGGACATCTCTGGGTGCGAAGCCATGCAGTAAACCTAGCGGGATGGGCGGAGCGCGAATGCCTCAGTTCTACTGCTGCGGACAGAAGGATTCTGTGCTGCAATCGGAGTCCAGACGCTGAGAAAGAGAAGCCCAAGAACCCAGGGAACGTAGCTAGACCCTCCGAGGGCCTCCCAGGCCTCTAAATTTTCCATCAAGTCTAAGGTGCCCGAGAACCAAGCCTCCTCGGGTACCGTATTCGCAAGGGCTACCTAAATCTGTAGTGGGAGATGAGGGCTGATAAAGATGGTCCTGTCGTCTCACGCCTCTTCCAAGACCCGGGCCTCCTGCCATTAGGAGGCACACGCCTGCCCTTCCTGCACCCAGAGCGCAACTACCAGGCCGTGAGACCCCAGAGAGGGAAGAGCGTGGCTTTCACGTTTGCTCTCCCGCGGCCTTATTTCTGACAGGAATCCCAGTAAGGGAAGGCAGGGCCCGAACACATCCGTAATCACAAGCTCAAGCTAAATACACACACCCTGGCGAAGTGTGGGTGTCTGGATGCCTTTCTGCCTGAGAGGATGGGTACCCTAGTCCGGTGCTGACTTGTGCAGAGCTGAGAGCTGGCCCAGTTTGAAGGGGCGGGGGATGGTGTTAGGGATGTAAACTGCTTCCGAGGTCCTGCCGATTCTCCGGGGGCAGCGCCTTCCAGACAGCAGGGCTCAAATTTTAAGAAAGGACGACTCTGCTCACAGGAGAGCTGGGTCCCTGACAGGAAAGCTGCGTGACATGCCCAAGATCAGTTTCAGATGGAGGGGTTGTCGTCTGAGCCAGGTGGGACTTGGAACTCTCCCTGTGGCCTCGCACAAGTCCAGAGCTGCCTACTTCAGGGAGCCAGGAACTGGGCCCAGCCAAGGGCATCCAGCGGGCATCAGTCCAGGAGATCAGGACTCTTGCACTGCACAACCATTTTTTCTCTCTCTCTCTGTCACACACACACACACACACACACACACACACACACACACAGGGGCTCCATTCCTGGCCAGAAGACTCCTTCTCAGTCATGTTTTGATGTTCACAGGTTTGGAAGGTTGCACCACTGCTTGACCTTGGAGAACTTGTTGGAGACCCCGCTTTCTTAAAGACCTTCTCATCTCACATTGGCTTGGGCCCTCCAGGAAAACTGCCTCACCCGTGGGCTTTCTGGTCCTGTTTGGGAAAAGCTGAACATTGCCCAGAAAGTAGGGAAGGGCCAGGAGGGTATGAGACCCACTTTGCCAATAAAAGAATCCCATCAGCTTGATGGTATCTAGGCACTTCTCCCTGAGGCAGCCCCTCCACAGGTCAGCAGCAAGTCCTGTTCCTAGAGAAGACAGCCCCAGTTTGAGTCCTATCCTCATCTAACTATAAAGAGATTTAATAATGAAACACACCCTTTCCTGCCCCTATGTGGGATTTAAAGGCATTACTTCCTTTTTTTTGCTACCTCGAGGTCAGCTCTCAAGTCCCAATCCAGGCAATGGTTCAAAGTGATTTGAACCATGTTCTAATGCAATCAAACGATAACTTTACATGAGCTAATTATGCAAACTTCTTTATGCAAACAAAGAAAAAGATCGGAGAAGAGAAGGGGTGAGTTTTGGTCTCATAGGATTTTAGAGATATATGGTTGCACCACTGCTTGACCTTGGAGAACTTGTTGGAGACCCCGCTTTCTTAAAGACCTTCTCATCTCACATTGGCTTGGGCCCTCCAGGAAAACTGCCTCACCCGTGGGCTTTCTGGTCCTGTTTGGGAAAAGCTGAACATTGCCCAGAAAGTAGGGAAGGGCCAGGAGGGTATGAGACCCACTTTGCCAATAAAAGAATCCCATCAGCTTGATGGTATCTAGGCACTTCTCCCTGAGGCAGCCCCTCCACAGGTCAGCAGCAAGTCCTGTTCCTAGAGAAGACAGCCCCAGTTTGAGTCCTATCCTCATCTAACTATAAAGAGATTTAATAATGAAACACACCCTTTCCTGCCCCTATGTGGGATTTAAAGGCATTACTTCCTTTTTTTTGCTACCTCGAGGTCAGCTCTCAAGTCCCAATCCAGGCAATGGTTCAAAGTGATTTGAACCATGTTCTAATGCAATCAAACGATAACTTTACATGAGCTAATTATGCAAACTTCTTTATGCAAACAAAGAAAAAGATCGGAGAAGAGAAGGGGTGAGTTTTGTTGTTTGGTCTCATAGGATTTTAGAGATATAGCTTGGACCTACAGATTGGCAAATGTTAAATTTGGATGTTTCTTTGTAATAAGATAAGGGAATTTTTGAGCCCAGGTGCACTGTTTAAAGAGCTGTAGGTGTTTTTTTTTTTTTTTTTTCATTTGTATGCTTCCTTGCTTGTTGTTTGAGACAAGGAGGGGAAAAGGGAGAAAGATGAGGAAGCTAAACATAAATGCTAGGGTTTTTTTTTTTTTTCCTAAATTGCAAGAGGAGATATCCCTGGAGATAGACATCAACTGGTTATATAAACATGAATTTAAGAGTAAAAGTGCACTTGGAAATTTAGAAAATCTCTTTTTAAAATTGGGATATAATTCTGTCATTGGGGATGGGAAGATGGAAGTCTGGGGCTTGCTCATGGGTTAGGCATTCGTGTAGGAGTAGATCTCACAATGCTAATCTGTCTTCACGTGGCAAGACTTCATATTAAAGGCAGGTCTTCAAATCCTCCTTTGCTAAGGTGCATTTACGTGATAGCAAGGCCTAAGCAAACATTCTGCCTCTGTTGGCACTTTTTCTATTCCTAAGCCTCAAAAAAAAAAAAAAAAAAGAAAAGAAAAGAGAAGAAAAGAAAAGAAGAAAGCCTTCTAGTGTGGAGTCATCTCATCTGCAGTCGTGTCCTCAGCATTATCATAGAGGTTACTCAATTATATTGAGAACTAGATTATGATGTCAGAAAATATCCTTCTCAGAAAAGTATATATTGAGGGTATATTTGAGGAGAATTTCTACTGAAAGTAATAAACAGGGCGGCTTTAGAAGAGGGACCTGCTTTCTAATAATTACCTTGGGTGGGAACAGAAGGCTCCTTACAGGAAATTTTTAATTCATTTAAGACTTAATTTTACTTTTTTGAAAAAACAAAGCAAAAAAATTATTTCTGGAAGAGACTGCTGAGAAGATCTCCCTCCTTTGGCCAGAAGAGCAGAGAAGACTGTAAATCAAGGAAAAGGTGAAGTAATAAATTATGAGGAAAGCTTCAGTATTCCAAGTATATAAAGACTATTTATTTTTCCTGTGTCTATATTTTCTCTTTTTGTGGAGGAGAGGAAATTCTAAAAATATTTGATAGAGGTTTTGCCATTAACATCAGAAAAGTGTGTGGGGGGGAAAGAAAGGAGGGAGGGAGAGGGGGTCAATTTTGTTTAATTAGTAGAAAAAGCAACATAAATCAAAGCAGTCTATTGAGGCCAGTCTTTATAATGTTCTGAGAATATAATGAATTTATTTACAATGTAAGTGATTTAATATTTTCAATCTGCTTTTTGTTTTAACCTTTTATTGGGGGAGGGTTGACTTTCTAAAGCCTGGGTAGTTTGAAACTTGGCTAAGTACCTTTGGGTTTTTCATTGTGGAAGCAAATATTATCATTTTAATGTTAAACAACTTGCAAGTGTTAAATGGCTCATTTGTGATTTACTTTACAGATTTCCCCCTTCAGCTCTAACGATTACATTAAGGCTCCTGCGTCTTTTTGGAAAGAATTTATTATAAATCAGAAAGTGTTAGAGGTTCAAAGATTGACATTTCTGAGTGCTGATACTTTGTCTTTTCATGCCATGCAAACAGGTCTAACATTTTTAGATTCTTAAACGTTCAAGGGAAGTTGTGGAAATTCCCAGATTTCTTTTTAAGTTGGAGGAAGCCAAGTTTTGATTTTTGCTTACTTTTCTTTTTTTAAGTGTGAAGTTTAAAGCAAGCAAATGAGGGAGATAACAGCTTCTGAGAAGGGGTGACACCCACCCAAACTAAGCAGCAAACGTTAGCTAAAGCTAGTTAGCTAAGCAGCTAACAATGGGAAAAGGGAGCCGAGATGAGCGAGGGTCTGTGAGAGGGCGCTATTTCACCCAACCTTGGTAAAATCTGTGGAGCATCAGCCAGAAACCAGGCTTGATAAAGGTCAGGCTCCCTTAATCATCTCAAATCTCTAAATCACACAGCCTTCTACAGAGTATTGAAACCTACCAGTGGGGTTGTCTGTCTAGAAGACAAACATCTCTTGAATGGTTCCCAACCACCCGGGTTCATTTCCGAAAGATAGAGGAGTCCGTGGGGAGGGCGTTCACATCCGCTGCAAGCCCTCCCTAGACGATACTGCCCAGTAATTCAGAGCAGTCTT
The DNA here is from genome assembly GCF_003031525.2 of Neophocaena asiaeorientalis asiaeorientalis. Classification (NCBI taxonomy): domain Eukaryota; kingdom Metazoa; phylum Chordata; class Mammalia; order Artiodactyla; family Phocoenidae; genus Neophocaena; species Neophocaena asiaeorientalis. The sequence goes on along the minus strand of NW_020176571.1, from coordinate 22,122,877 downwards.
TCTTCCCCGCCCAACAGTTTTGGGAAAAAACCCCTGCTCTCCCTTCGCTTCTCCGAGGCAGAGCAGCTTAGAGCGATAGTTCCGCTGCTCCTGCAGGCTGAAGCGACAAGGATAGAGTCACCCTAGAATATGTAACAGGGGACACGGGGTGGGTGGGGGGGCGGGGAACAGAGTAGGTTATCGGGGAAAAGAGCGGGTTAGACTCCTGTCTGTGGGCGGAAGGGCCGCGTGCGCTCCCCAGGAGTTTTCGGTCCCCCTCTGCAATTCAAAAGGGGGTCTCCATCCTGTGCGCGGGCTTTCTTGGACAGGCTCCAGATGTCCTCAAGATGTCCTCAGCTGTTCTGAGACAGCAAGAAATGCCATCTCGACCTGAAGTCTGAAACCGTTTTTACTCTTCTATGCGAAGGAGTCCCCACTGCCTAGTCAACACTCCCCACTCTGCCTGTCCCAGGAAAGGGCCAGGGAGGAGGGTTCCCATCACGCTCCCGGAGCTCCCAAAGCGGGCTTAAGGCTCCTAAAAGGCACTGGCCAAAGGCCCGCGACCTCCCCGCCGAGGATGCCGGGCGCC
>NW_020176571.1:22045826-22122063 GCF_003031525.2 Neophocaena asiaeorientalis asiaeorientalis | reverse complement strand
GTTCCCGGCTCGGGGCTCCCCTCCGGTCGCTCCGGCCGCCCGTCGCCTCCCCCGCCCCCCGCGCGCCCGCGCCCTCGCTCGCCCCGCGCGCGTTCCTAGGGCGCCACCTCTTTGCGACTCGCTCACTTCTCCGGCAGGTTTGCCTGCGAGCGTGTGAACATTCCTCTGCTCGGCTTTCAACTCTCCTCCAACCTGCGCCGCCCGGCCAGCATGCCTCCCCGGTCTTGAAGCGGGGCCGCTGCTGCCCTGCCGCTCGCTCAGGCCGCCGCCGCCCCTCCGCGCCGCTGTTAACCCGCCCTCGCCGCCACCTGGCCCTCCTGATCGACGACACACGCACTTGAAACTGGTTCCCAGGGTGTGTGGAATCAACTTTCCGGAAGCAACCAGCCCACCAGAGGAGGTAGACAGACAGCTAGGTATATATATGTGGGTCTCGCTGCAAGTGGCTCTGGAACAAGACGGCCTAGTTCGCAAAGAAGCAGACTTCGGAAGGGGAAACTTTCTTTTTTTTTTTTAAGAAGGGGTTAGCCCTGCTTCCCGAACCCAAGATACTGCCGGCCAGATTAATTAGACATTGCTATGGGAGACGTGTAAACACGCTGCTCATCATAGATACATATATAAACCCATTTCATTTTGGTTATTATTTCGGAGGAGGCGCCTCTGATTTTTCTTTTTTTTTTCTTCCTCTTTTTGGTCCCTTTTTGCCTGTGTGGTTTGGAAAAAGCACAGTAGTTTGTTCCTAAATAAGTAAGTGCCGAGAGGCTCCAGAGAAAGTTTTTTTCTTGCTCTTTGCAACTTGGGAGATGCCCTTGAGGAGGCTATTAGAAAGCAGGCTGAAGGGGCGCAGCGGGGTAGTGCGGGGAGATGGAGATGCCGGACTGACACTTCGGGCCCCTTTCCTCTCCGTTGCAGGTCCCCAGAGAGAGAGGATACGATGCTGTGGAGGCTGGTTCAGCAGTGGAGCGTCGCGTTGTTCCTGCTGAGCTACTCGGTGCCCTCCTGCGGGCGCTCGGTGGAGGAGCTCGGCCGCCGACTGTAAGTGCCCGGTCCTCCCCAGGTCGCCGGGTGAGGGCTGGGGAGTCCAGGGGGAGAGGCCACCAGGCTGGGGCGCTGCCCAGGGCTCGCCGCGGTCACTGATGCTCCTCGCCCGGGTTAGTGAGCGGAGAGATCCGCTACCTGCCCGGGGCTGAGCCCGGCTCCTCAAACCCGGCGGGAGAACTGGTTGAACCTCAAGGGGCAACAGGCAAGAGACAAATTTTTTGTGTTTTCATGAGAGGGAGCGTTTTACAGAATCTCCTCTAGGCAAAATCTCCTTTAGTGAAAAAAAAGGGTTACTTTCAGGACCTGGGAAGATATTGAAACTGTGAAGATTGCAAGAAACTTAGATAACTCGGAGGAAGCTGAGGGGTCCAGGCGACATATGTCTGTGTGCACTTGTATACGTACATACTGCATGTGGGTGACAGGTTTTGTGTGAAAAGCAAAAACTTTACATCTAATTTTATTATGAATGACATAATTTTAAGCATATAAAATGGACCACATTACATAATGTAGGCATATTATATAATGAAGTAGTAACAACTTTGCAATGGCACAACTCCAACATTGGTATTGATACCGTTCAAGAACGCTAGAGTGCTTGATTCCAAAATGAATATTAGGTGTGGAAACTTTTTTTCCCACTTGGAATTATTGCTAACAGCTCTTTAATCTGGAGTCAAATATTTGCACTGTAGACTGAAAACTTGTATCTTGGCATTTTCATTTGGTGATTCTTTAAGGATAATTTTGACTTTAAAATAATCATACCTCAAAGCACACCAGAGAAATCACACCATGTTGTGTGACTGAAAGGTTGGAAGAGTGGGCGAGTACACAGCTTAATAATCCGTTGGACCTAGCAGTTCATTCATGTGTGTAAGACCATCTTTGGGTGATCTTTAAGCTGCACTCTCGGTGTTCAGGATGGGAAAACTGTAAAGTTTGAGAACGGAGACAAGTTTGCCTCTGGTGAAGGAATTACGGAGAACTTTTACACTAACACTAAAGATAGCAATATCTAATACTTACAATCAAGTTCCTGGTGCTTTCTTGTAAATTCCCAAGGGTGTCCAAAAAGGCAACTTTTTATATGTGCCCTTAGTCTATTATTATTAAAGCAGAAAATCCTTAAATGAAATTACTTTAGACATGTCTGAACCTTGGCACCAAAATGAAAATCTATTATGAATCTCCTAAGGCAAATTGTGTAGCACGTTGTGCTGAAGATAAAGCCGCATCAAATCGACATTTTGCTGATGTATTTCTGGAAATTGTATTGACTTTTTGCTCCTTTTGAAACTTGTATTTAATTCAGTTATGTAAAAGCCATATATAAATATAGATGAAGACTAAATTTTTAAAAGCACACTTAAATGCTGTATTTATTTGGTCAAAAGATACTGTCTTGGAACAGAGCCAATTTTTTTCTTTAAAGTTGCTTAAGAAATGCCTGCTTTCTCTTTCGAGAAACAGTAAATGGCCCATGATTAAATCTACAGTTATGGCATAAAAATAGTGCTAAGTGAGTCCTAAAGGCTATTTTTAACTCTTTCCTTGTTGCACCTTGCAGAAGACACATCAGAAACCACTTAGCAGCCAGAGACCCTGTTACAGGTTTGTTTGTGGGCGAAATACAATATTGCAGTAAAACACTCACACTCAGCAGATGGTTATAAAACTACCACAAAGGGGCTTCCCTGGTGGCGCAGTGGTTGAGAGTCCGCCTGCCGATGCAGAGGACATGGGTTCGTGCCACGGTCCGGGAAGATCCCACATGCCGTGGAGCGGCTGGGCCCGTGAGCCATGGCCGCTGAGCCTGCGCGTCCGTAGCCTGTGCTCCGCAACGGGAGAGGCCACAAGAGTGAGAGGCCCGCGTACCGCAAAAAAAAAAAAAAAACTACCACAAAGCATTCTTATAGTTAGTGGCTAATAGATCATCACATTACAGCCATGGTTTTTCATGGAGGCTGAAATCATCAGCAGATTAAAAGGTTTCATCAAATTATTGCAGCCAAATGGAGTTTAAAAAAACGAGTCATTATTTTTGCACTATTACCAAGTAACGGTAAATTTTGTGTGCTAGACAAAGCATTAGTCTACTATTACGACACATCAACCTAGATCCTTGAAAGAAATTTTAACATATAATCAAATCATATTACTCCCCGATTATTTTTCACACCAAGTATTAGGGAAACTGCTTTAGATGTTTTCTAGCTAACGGCTAACTTTTAAGGGAGAGGGGACTACTACAACAATAACACTTCCCAGGCCATGGCAATGTAGGTTGTGAACCTTCTGGACCTGTGAGTCCAAAAGGACTTTACTTAATGAGTCTAGAGCGTAAGTTGGAGACCTGAGGACATTCTTGTCCAGATGTACGTGGCTTTCAGCAGGTGGCGGTCTTTGTGTTTAACTTAGAAAGAAAGCCCCAGCAGATTCAGAAACCTAAAACATCATTGACTGATTTGCTTGGGAGCCAGACTGGGTCTATTCCACTTAGTGAAAAGCATAACTTTCGACTGAGTCATTTGGGTTGGAAAGGACTTCTGGTGAGTCATCTTAACTCTAACACCCTAACCCTGACTCTTCCATGTACCACAGAACTTTTCTTCTTAAACCCAGATGCCTTCCTTAGGAGCCTAGCATCAACACGGGCATGCCATCTCTTCCTGTGCTGAAAACGGAATTCCCATCACTCCAGCTATTCCCTGTGCTCCATGAGAGCTCCTTAGAAATTGAATCTTCTTCCCTGAAAACTCCCTTGAGAGTGATTTTTTTTTAAGGCAGAAGAGCTGTATTTTGACTGAATTCAGAGTTATCTGTGCTAAGCATTTCATCCACATTTTTGCATCTTTTAATAATAATCAAAGGAGACCATGAACATAGCATACTTGTTTTTCCATGTTGGGTATGTAATAAATGTCATGTGAACCACTGTGCTATGCAATGTTTACAGACATAGAAAGTAACAGACTGTTACTGAGGCCATATTTACAACTTAAGTACTTCAGAATTATCTAAAGTGAAAGCCTCCCTAATTGGAACATGTTGCCCACCCCCCGTGTACATCTAGTTTGTACATGCTAGTCACTTACCCTTGTCTCAGTTAATGTCTTATTTGGAAAATAAATAGAACACTCCATGGACCTTGTTGACAATAAAGACACTATTATATTCCTGATCCTCTAGTGTAGTTGCTCAATCAGAAATTCATTCTTCACAATATTTTAAATGCAGACACCTTTGAGCTAGTAAGTAAATTATGTGACAGCATTTCAGATTTAACATTTAAGAAAGTCTGTGTTTTCTAATATATTAATAAGTACCCCTAAAGGCAGAAAGAATCTTTGTACCCCATGAAAGATGTACTATTTTAATCTGGACAAAGTTGTGCCATATTGTAGGCTTTTTATAAAACAGAGGATAGAATGATCACTCCATTTCCCATGAGAACCATCCTGGGAAAGAGCAGTGCCTGAGCTAGGAAGACACCATGACTCACAGTTGACAGGCTAGCCAGGATGACAGGCATATATGCCAGTCAGAGGAGGCATGAGCAACGGTGGCTTGATTAGAACAGACCAACTGTTAAAAGTTTTGACCCCGAGTTAAGCTAGAATAGGCTGTATTATACATTTGGAAAACAATACAGATGGGTGGCTATCTGCCAGGAATTGAGAAAATAATAAAAGCTCCAAATAGTATAATTGATCACACCTAAGAACTTCTTTCTTTAACGTGACATTTTGCTAAAAGATACTTATTAAACTGCAATACTTATAATACTTGCAAGTATATCAGTCCTATTCTTTAAAAATGTTATTAGACAATATAAATCTGTTGTAGCAAAGCCTCCAATTTGTAGGTTATTAAGAGTTTCCAGGATACTAACTACTGCCACAAAGTAAGTGAATTTTAATCTAGTCACATGTGGCACCTTCAAAAAGGAAGAGAGACTCCTTCATGCCTCATTTAAACCAGGCTCCTATTAAATTCCTTTCCATTAAGTCATGTCTTTTTTGCACAAGCTTCATGGCTTAAAGTCAGTGCATACGCCAAAATGCTGAAAGGAAGCTGGTATTCTGGCTATAAGGTCCGGAGAAATAATGACTGTGTTTTCATGCCTTACCCTTCTGGCACTCACAATATAACTAGACAATCTCTCCTTCCCCCAGTGATAATCCAGACTAGGAATCCTGGTTCGTTATTCTGGTGATGAAAATGTACTTCTTGGGACAAGCTTGGTCTTCAAGGAAGCTGATAGATTGCTGTCCATTTGCCCCTTGCCATGGTGCCTACCACAGTCTCTTTATGACCTTCCTTTCTTGTTTCCTCAACATACACTTCAGCTTCAGTAAGAGAAAGGGTTGAGGAAGTCTAAAAACAATCTTGGTTTTAGAATTAAAAGACTTCGTCTTTGGAGCCCGGTTCTGCCTGTTCTCATCATGTGAGCAAGTGTGAGGCCTTTAATCTCTCTGAACCTCACTTTCCACATCTGTGAAATGAGGAGAGTGCTATTTATTATTGTCACGTTTCTCTGAGGAGTTAAAGTTGTATTAATGAAAGTAATGAGACCAGATAAATCTATCGTAGTGTCAGGGGAATGACAATATGTGGGATGCAGCCCTGTGAAATACCTTCAGATACTTTTTTTGTTTTGTTTTGTTTTTTTAAATGTTTGGCTGCATTGGGTCTTCGTTGCTGCGCACGGGCTTTCTCTAGTTGCGGCGAGCAGGGGCTACTCTTCATTGCAGTGCGTGGGCTTCTCACTGTGGTGGCTTCTCTTGTTGCGGAGCACGGGCTCTAGGCACGCAGGCTCAGTAGTTGTGGCACACGGGCTTATTTGCTCCGCGGCATGTGGGATCTTCCCGGGCCCGGGCTCGAACCCGTGTCCCCTGCATTGGCAGGCGGATTCTTAACCACTGCACCACCAGGGAAGGCCCCTTCAGATACTTTTGAAAATGAGCCACTTTGGAGGGTTGTTTCAGTGGTAGAAATTGGAGTTAGGTGCAGCATAGTTGTAGCAGACATAATATGACTGATTCATGTATGCAATACTTAAATTTGGTTAATAAATACGCACAGAATAATACAAGAATGCATGAATGGACATTTAAGCAAGAGTTGGGGTGTTATCTAAAAGAATTGATAGAGAATTAGTTTATTCTTTTTCACCATATTTTTATTAGGGTGTTGTTTAAATAGGAAAATCATATTTGTCTCTAGAGATATTTTTAAGACAAAGAACAAATAGAAAAGTGAATTTCTCAGTTAAGTACTAAAGATATTACCCTCTGAAATTCTAAATTAAAAAAAAAAAAAGAGATGCACAGATGAAATAGAATGATCTCACTTAATTTAAACACTCAAAGTCATTTAAAAGAGACCACCCACTACTTTACAGAAAATTATGCATGCTGTCTCTGACAGCTGGCCTTCAAATATAGGTTCTTGGTAGCCCATAGTCTAATATCAATCATGTTCAAATTCAGTCTGTTAGGTGGTTTCCTAGACAGGCTTCACAGCTCACTTCATCCTTCAGTCTTTGTTTGCTTTTACTAGTAGAGCTTGCTCTTCTTTGCGATCCAGTAGTAGTAGTATTTTCTCAAGTGGGGAGCAGTATGCGTGCATGCACGTCTGCTCACGCACAAGTATGTCTGGGGCGAGTACTCAGGTGAAATCAGCCACCTTTTTGTTTCCCAGACTAAGACACCTGGATTTATTTCCCCAACACAACTCTGAAAAATGTGGGGAAAAAAGCCCAGTGATTTCTGTCCATTTCTTTGAATAACTGAATCATAATATTTTAAATTGAGAAGACAGCATAGAAATCTCAGAATCTGATCCTTTCCTTTTAAACAGATGGGGCCCCTGAGGCCCAATAACATTAGTGTTCTCACCAAGGTCACCGACCTAGGGAGCCGCATAGATGAGGCTGGAGCTGGAGCCTCCTAACGGCCGGCTCTTCCCTTCCGCTCTCGCCCCTTCCCTGCTCAGTCAGCTTGCAGCTCTTCCAGCTTAGTTTGTATCCTGTATTGGATCAAGTAGACAATTTAAAGGGCTTTCCTCAAGTCTTTGTGGTCTCTGCCATCTACTAAAATGTCATTGTTTCCTTCCCCTCCTGTTCTTTTTCCCTTAAAGCAAAAGAGCTGTGTCTGAACACCAGCTTCTCCATGACAAGGGGAAGTCCATCCAAGATTTACGGCGACGATTCTTCCTGCACCATCTGATCGCGGAAATCCACACAGCTGAAATCAGAGCTACCTCGGAGGTGTCCCCCAACTCCAAGCCTGTTCCCAACACCAAGAACCACCCCGTCCGATTTGGGTCTGACGATGAGGGCAGATACTTGACTCAGGAAACCAACAAGGTGGAGACGTACAAAGAGCAGCCACTGAAGACACCCGGCAAGAAAAAGAAAAGCAAGCCTGGAAAACGCAAGGAGCAGGAAAAGAAGAAGCGGCGAACTCGATCGGCCTGGCTGAACTCGGGCGTGGCTGGGTGTTGGCTGGAAGGGGACCACCTGTCTGACATCTCCGCGACATCGCTGGAGCTCAATTCACGGTAACCGGCTCCCGGGGCCCCAGCTCCTCCTCCGTGCCCCCAGGTGGGGTGTGGAGCCTCTATTCTGCTTTGGCTTGCACAGACCTAGAATCTCCTCCCTATCTTTCCCTCCATCAATGGCTCCAGAATTTAAAAGCTTACAAAACCAAGATGGCTCAGGATACGGCCTGCCTTAAAGCAGTGTGCTCCTAGCCCTTCAACACCCACGGGGGTTTAATCACCCTGCTTCTTTCTCCACCAGCAAACCCCGACACCAATCCTTTAGTGCTCTACTAACCCCTTTCATTTTTTCACTCAAGCTTTAGAAGCTACTGCACCTTCACCATTCATTAGAGAAACGTATTGATTTCCCCCACGCACACTATGTCAAACTTTGATTATTTTTTCTTTCTTTCTTTCTTTCTTTTCTTCACTCCAAGGGAGAATGCAGAAGGATTTGATATGACCTACAAACACTACAGAAAAATATCTTACCATAAACAGTTCTCAGCCGTCCACATTTTTTAGTTTAAATTTACTTAAAATTTATTTTCATTTAATTAAATTTAAAATTTTAAACACAGACTTTAAATTTATTTAATTAAATTTAACTCTGGTTTCTACCAGTTCATGGAACAAAAATCATGATTTCTGAAAAATTTTAAGTATAGACTTGGTTCTAAGGTATAAGTTTTTCTCATGTATCTGTTTGTCCACTGCAAGTTGAAATCCACATCTATGTGGCTTGTTTATTCTTAGCTCACAGATGCTCACATGCACACACTTTGGAGCCAAAACGCTTAGGTTCAAGTCTTGGGTCTAAACTTACTAAAGCTCATAACGTTGGGCAAGTTCCTTGGTCTTTCTAAGACTAACTCCCCTCTTCGGTGAAATAAAGGTAGTACTTGTGCCAACCTAACTGGGTCAGGTGAAGATTAAGTAAGATTACATGGAATTATTATTTGGATGCTTTTAGATTTCGTTCTGGTTGTACCATCCATCTATCTATCTATCTATCTATCTATCTATCTACCTATGTGTGTTTCTGTGAGGCAAAAACGGGGCAAGTATTAATCTCATTTTATAAAATAGAAAACGAAGGCCTTCCACAGTTAAGGCAACTGAGCAGACCTGGGAACTGGGATAGGCTGTCCTCAGAACTGCCTTTATTTCATTTCCTGATGCTTAAGCCAGCGCCATGTTAGTACTGCACTTTACCCCTGCATTTCCACTGATAGGATCTTTTTTGGTTTTTACTTTTCAGTACAGCTTTTCTGTGGGATTTGAAAGAAAGAGGAAAACTACACAAGAATGCATCATATGCAGTAATGATCTCATTATTTAAAGAGTCCCCTGTTACTTCTCCAATCCTTTCCCCTGACTGGTAGAGATAGGATGACAGAGTGATATTTCAAAGGGGATTTTGAACCTTTTTACCATCACATCTATCTTCGAGTTATGTTGACAAAACCCATCATTAAATAGCATATAAATAATAGTTATACTGGCTAAGTAGTACAGCTTCAGTAATCAGTGGGCAGTGGCAGTAGAGGAATCTTTAGCAGAGTGAATGATCTATTCTGCAGATATCTAATGGATCTATAAGGGGTAACAAACCCCATAAGTCTTGGCTTAATGCACACATTCAGTGTATTTTAAGATATGATCCTAATTGTACATATTTATAACTAATGCAAGTGTTTTACTTTATTGCCAGAACCTATTTTTATCCATTTTATATATATATATATATATATATATAAAATATATGTTATAAAAACAGAAGTAGAAATACTTTTGAATAAATTCTATTCATTTAAAATTTGCAATGCTCTTAAATATCTGGAGAATTGAAAACCAGCCCTCATCAATTCTTATCCCAAAGGTGTCTCTAAGTTAAAGCAGATTTAGTAACCGTATGCTAACGCACATATATGGAATCTAAAAAAACGGTACTGAAGAACCTAGGGCCAGGACAGGAATAAAGACGTAGACGTAGAGAATGGACTTGAGGACACAAGGGGGAAGGGGAAGCTGGGACGAAGTGAGAGAGTGGCATGGACATATACTACCATTTACACTACCAAATGTAAAATAGCTAGCTAGTGGGAAGCAGCTGCATAGCATAGGGAGATCAGCTCGGTGCTTTGTGACCACCTAGAGTGGTGGGATAGAGAGGGTGGGAGGGAGGCTCAGGAGGGAGGGGATGTGGGGATACATGTATACGTATAGCTGATTCCCTTTGTTGTACAGCAGAAACTAACACAACATTGTAAAGCAATTATACTCCAATAAAGATATTTAAAAAAATAGATTTAGTAAAAATTAGGCAGTACCCTAATCAAATCCAGACCTAGGACTGAAAGAAGTAGAATACTTCTGCTTCTCCTTTCTGTTCCCTGGTTCTGAGGGATGTTCATGGAAAGCACTGTTCATTTGGCAGCCAGATGTTGGCATTCTCCCAATACAATGCAATAGAGGTGAGGGAAGAGTGGGGAAATTCAGGAGTGTACTGATGAGAACATATGGGGTCATGCAAATTTTGTAATCCAACTAGAGTCTTTTCAGAATAACTATTTTAAAGATTTGTAAGCCTCTAACCTTTTATTAATGTCCTCTCTTTAATCTCTTTGCATTATTATACTATGATCTAAGAGGCCTGATGATATAGCAAGCACAGACTTTATTATAATATATAATAGTGGTGGTATTTCTTAAAAGAAACTATTGTGCTAACACTGTCTGGATCCTCTCACGTGAACCATTCAGTGGAAAATACATAGCTTTACATTTTGGAAATTACATTTTGGAATTTTTGATGTTGCAAATGAGATGTCCAGTTACAGTAGAACTCATTTAATTGAGACCATATCATTTGCCTTGGCAAACACTGATTTAGAAATAATAGAAAAGCTTTTCAGTACTCAGAAGAGCTTCAGAAGGACCGATAACAAGCAAACTGGCTGGGCAGGGTGAAACTTAATCAAAAGATCTTTTCCTTGGTCCTTTAATTTATTTCCTTTTTCTTTCCTTCTGAGGAAATAATTGTTCGAGACTATTCATTCGCTCCCTGCTTGTGTTACTCAACTCACTAAATACCATTTAGTACCAAGACCTTTAAAAATCAGTACAGTAAGCAAATTATTGAGTTTGACAGTTGCCTTTTGGACTTTATTCATAGCATCCATCCATATCCACCTACCATTTAAAATTTTAATCGTAAACTATTTTTTTTTCTGTGTAACTAGGAGCTATTTCATCATTCCAAACAAGACTGTTGGTGAAGAGGTCAATTCCTTAAGACATTAAAACCCCCTAAATGCTAAACTTGTTTTTCATTCTTCAAGCTGCACATAAAATTCCTAAATTGTCAAGAGTTTGCTTCTTGGTAGGTCTCACAACCATGCAGGTCTGCCATGTAAAACTCTGGCTGTTAATGCGGTGACACAGCCAATCAGATTCCATTCCGTAGTTGTTTCCTTGACACCAATATGTATTCCCTGAAATAGACCACACAGAGAGGAGAGAGAAAAGCAGAGAAAAAGTCACTAGCTCATCTTAAAATACTGTCATTACAGTGTTTAGAAGGGTTCGAAAAGGTGTCAGTCCCAAGTGGTAACTTATTCTGGGTAATAAAACAAACACAGTGATGTGAAATATTGTTATTTTATACTTTTAAATTAATTGATTCTTATTCTCTAATTTAAAATGGGCTTTCCCAATCTCTAATGCAAGATTCAGTCAAAAAACTAGCAGCAATTCTATCTTAGTTTGGGCTTCAAAAACTAAAATCCAATGATAGTTTTATTCATTAGTGTTTAAGGACAGCTAAAGAAGAACAGATATCTTCAAATCAAACATACTTTGTTTAATTACACATCCTTCTAACCTTTACCCCAGATCACACACTCTACCCTCACAACAGCCCATTATCTTAGTGAGAGATTGGCCAAGTGAGAACCTGAACAGAATAATCAACCTGTGCATCACCTCTGCTGGGCATCACCGGGGAATAAACTTCTAAGCAAGGTGTATTCAGTGATGTATTGCACAGCCTGGCCTTATTTCTGAATTCTCAAATTTGTCCCTTACCCATTTTCCTTTCGGCTGTACATTGACCATTTGATCAGATTAAAGACTCAGCCTGTAGCAGAGGTTCTAGAAAGTCAGGTGGATCCCACAATCACCTTCTGTAAAAGATATTTACAAGCAGTCCCCTGAATCTCTTTCTATTGTGATTCTATGTTCCTTAATTTACATCCTTTATTTTATGTCTCTTCATTTGTAAAGAGAATTAACCTGTTTTCTCCTCTTCTTTCCCTTCTTTCTCTTTACAGGAGGCATTGAAATTTTCAGCAGAGATGTTCAGAAGACATATTGCAGGATTCTGTAATAATGAACATATGGAAAGTATTAGAAATATTTATTGTCTGTAAATACTGTAAATGCATTGGAATAAAACTGTCTCCCCCATTGCTCTATGAAACTGCACATTGGTCATTGTGAATATTTTTTTTTTTGCCAAGGCTAATCCAATTATTATTATCACATTTACCATAATTTATTTTGTCAACTGATGTATTTATTTTGTAAATGTGTCTTGGTGCTGCTGAATTTCTATATTTTTTGTAACATAATGCACTTTAGATATACATATCAAGTATGTTGATAAATGACACAATAAAGTATCTCTATATTGTGGTTGATTTTAATGAATGCCTAAATAATTATCCAAACTGATTTTCCTCTGCGCATGTAAAAATAGCAGTATTTTAAATTTGTAAAGAATGTCTAATAAAATATAATCTAAATTACAGCATGACTCAGAAGGTGAATTTTATGTGTATATAGATATATCCTTTAAGATTTCTAGTAGAAGAAACATGTAATTTTTAACTGTATTTGAATATGGTCTTAAGTTTAATATGTTTATATTGGTAGAAATTCCAACACTTTCACATTAGTTTAAAACCACTTAAAATGTATATTGTCCGATATTTAAGTTCAATTCAGCAGAATGGCTGAATTATCTAGACATCATTTTATGAAGTACATCCAATTCAAGGTGAAGGGTGGAGAGGGCAGAAAAAAAGCAGAGAAAAGTCAGGAGAAAAAAAATTAAAGAAACTTAGTCCAGAGAGTTAGCCAGAGTTGAAAAACAGGAAGAGAGGCAGATCAGGAGCTTTAAGGCCAGGGGTAAGTTTAATCAATGTAAAGTTTAATTTGAGAGAGCTTTTGCCCCTATTGGTCACATAATAAGCATAAAAGAGCTACTTGAGAATTCTACCTGCTAACCTTTCCTACCAGAGAAAGGAGAGAGACTCAGGTTTGGGAGGTGTGTGGCAATTCAAAAAGCTGTCACCGGGGCTTCCCTGGTGGCACAGTGGTTGAGAGTCCGCCTGCCGATGCAGGGGACACGGGTTCGTGCCCCGGTCCGGGAAGATCCCACATGCCACGGAGCGGCTGGGCCCGTGAGCCATGGCCGCTGAGCCTGCACGTCCGGAGCCTGTGCTCCGCAACGGGAGAGGCCACAACGGTGAGAGGCCCGCGTAACAAGAGAAAAAAAAAAAAAAAAAAAAAGCTGTCACTGGTGAGGATAGCTTTCGTGGGACATACCAGTTCCAGGGACCAAGTTTGCAAACAGCATGGATGTAATGCCACATGCAATCCCCTTTACATTTTGCATATCATCCTGGTTGTTCCTACCTCTATGTTCAGATGAAAACACAAACATCTTCCTTCTACAGAATCTTTTTCTTTACAGCTGAGAACTCATCAGTAAAAATCCAACACAAGAAAATAAAAAGCCCATGAATCAAGCAAGCACATATTTCGGAAGTATACTTTGTTTAGGCTCAGTATCGTGTTTGGTATCTGTTAGATGTTTGGAGGATGCACAGGAAGCAAATTTCTGTAAATGGGGACTTCCCTGGTGGTCCAGTGGTTAAGATGCCATGCTTCCAATGCAGGAAACCCGGGTTCGATCCCTGGTCAGGGAACTAGATCCCACATGCATGCTGCAACTAAGAGTCCTCATGCCACAACGAAGATCCCATGTGCCGCAGCTAAGACCCAGCACAGGAAAATAAATAAATAAATATTTTTTTAATTCTGTAAATGCCCTCAAGAGTATACATACGAGTCCGCCTGCTGATGCAGGGGACGCGAGTTCGTGCCCCGGTATGGGAGGATCCCACATGCCGCGGAGCGGCTGGGCCCGTGAGCCGTGGCCGCTGAGCCTGCGCGTCCGGAGCCTGTGCTCCGCAATGGGAGAGGCCACAACAGTGAGAGGCCCGCGTACCGCAAAAAAAAAAAAAAAAGATTCTATCATACAGTTAGCAAAACATGGCCACATGCTAATAAGCTCCTCCTGAGGACTCAATCAAACGATTGAGAGGAGGTGTTAAATACTGGTGGCTACGAAGATTCCAAAGGCTGAAGGTATTACTTCACTGAATTATACTATCGTGTGTCCTGGGTCAACTCCTTAAGAGAAGTACTGTTACTTCCAAGTTGCCAATGTTACTTCCCTAATTATTCTGTGAACTTCTTGAGGGCAGGAACCTTGTCTTAAGTCAATGTATATCATCCAACACTAGATAACAGCATTAGTGCCTAGCAGGTGCTCAAGAAATGTTCATTGAACAGAACTTAAAAGTTCTTTCAGTTTCTGGATGAATGAACTGAAAAGCAGAGTTAAGCAAAAAGTCTGCTGGACGTAGGAGATGGATCAGAGTTTTGAGTATTTCAGACTCCCGTGTCATGCCATTCTCTTATTCCAATAACAAGAAGCTCAGAGAATGACTAACTGCCCCAAGTTATCAACCATTCACCAGAGTGACCTTTGTTTTTCAGCTTCTGGTTTACTAGGAACTTTTCCAGCCCTGAAAGTACAAGAAGCAAGGGTTTGTGCTGAGTATACAGCAACCTCCCAGAGGAAGTGAGGAGAATTTAAAATATCAGGTTTCCATCCTATGAATATACCGCACAGACGTTACCCACAAGGTCCAGTTGTGCACAAAGAGGCACACTGCTATTTCGTCAGAAGATTAATAGACACAGGTCTCAACCAGAGCTACCCAACATCAGGATGAGAACATTCACATCTCTGTACAAGTTCCTGATACGCTCACATTTACAAGTGCAAAGCACAAGGGATATGTTTTCAAATTGCGTTTTAATTAAACTTCAAAACATCTTCCAGAGAATTTCCTAACGTTTCCCTCCAAACTGGAAGACATTTACAAATGACAAAATGTGTCACCCCTGCAAACATGGATTGTTTTAATGGTGACCCTTACTCCTTGCCAAGTCTACTTTGCTTTGGGGCCTGAAAAGCAAAATCACCCATCCATCTTCCACTTGAGCTCACTGGCTTGTCACTGAAGAACTGCTGGCAGATAACTCTGTTGAGCTGCTCCGTGTCCTACAAAATGAAAGCAAAACAATTACAAACTGCGCCATGTTGGATTTAGTAATTCTATATGCACATTACTGTTTCTTTCACTCATCATGAGTTTTAGTAGAACGCTTGAGTCAATGTAGAATACAAACAATACATTGAAGTGTTGTGTCATGGCTATCTATAGGTGAAAGAAACTAGAAAACAGGCATGTTGTCTTAAGGAGAATTTTTTTCTCTTCGGATGACAGAGTGAGAGATTCTTAATTCCTCAAGAACTAGAAATTTTATTCCATAACAACATTTTATGACATTATAACAACTAGTACGTCATAAAGCATAAGTTAGCCTAACACATTGCCTAATATAATAGAGCTAATACTTGTTTTCTACTAGCTTATTATGCCCAGGTTGCACTAACCTAATTAATCTTTCCAAGTATCTCATGAGGTAGAGGTTTGTTGTCTCCATTTCACAGGTGATGCACTTTTGCCTGAGACGGATGAGACAACCTGCCCAAGAACATGCAGAGGTCACAGGGCAGAGAAGGGACTCAAAGCCAGGGGCATCTGACTCCTGAGTCTGGACTCTGTGCGCCATTGCTACAGCGTTGCAGTAAAGCTTGGTCAGAACAAGCATCTTTGAGACAAAACTATTTTGGTCTTGATTTCAGTGAGTTCAATGAGATCATAGGTTTGAGATGATCCTATTTTCCTCCACTCTCTACTATCTGGGAGGGCACCCCTTACCAGCCTCTCTCCTCCTTTCCTCCCTGGCATCTTCTAAGGCTGACTACCGCCTTCTATTTCACAAAGCTCATAAAGTGCACTCTCTCTCTCTCTCTCTCTCATACACACACACACACACACACACACACACACACACACGCAAGAAGCCCAGGTGTTTGCACAGTCCCATGAATGAGCAGCTGTTGCTTTAAAAGGAAGGTGGCAGAGGAGGCCAGGGAGCAGTGGCTGGCAGGCGGTGTGTAAACTATACAGAGAGCCACTTTCTGTAAGAACGCTAAAACATATTTAAAATGGGACCACCTCAGAGATGAAATCTTCCCCCTCCTGTTACCTCTCAACCTGCTCCAAAACTCCAATATTCAGTTTTTCCAAGTGTCCCTCCCCCTCCCCCTTCCCTGGAGTTTGATGATTTTCTGTGTGAACACTTGGCACATTGCAGAGCAGCTGCATTTAGGAGTCACAAACGATCGCCCAATCGCCGCAGTTAATTCTTTCCCCAGCTAACAGATGCACGTGCCCAGCCTGCGTGCCCGGCAGTCCACTGCCCACACAGGGAGACAATGAGTGAGCCAGCATCCTTTCTTTCCAAAGGGTTTTCCTCTCTGGGTTGGCTTTTGGCTACTTATTTATTCCTTTTTAAATTACCTGGAAAAGAGGAAAGAAAAAGTTTCCATTGAGATCACCTTGGTTTAGGGAAGAAGAATGCCGTTGATCGCTGGAGGGCGCTGTGAAGGAAGAGAGCCAGGCGTGATTTGGGTTTCAGCTTCTTTCTATTGGAAATCAGCCTGGGGATGAAGGTGAAGATCACACACCAGCTCCTGGAGTTGCTTGCTGGCTTGACTTGGGTTCGAACACCCCTGCCTCTTGAAATCTCCCCACATTTCCCTCCGAGTGTCTGAAATTCCCTACCTTTTTTAATCCAATTTATCTTTCTACTTTTATAGCTCTCGATCTAATTGTGAAGAATCCTGCCCTAATCGGAGCTGCCTTTCTATTTTACACTAAGTGAATCTTCTAAAGAGATACAACTAAATACATATTTTATTCCCAGAGGGACACACAAGTCTTAGGGTAATGGCTACACATACTTTATTAATTCACCGGTTAGGGGGAAAAAAACCATATTTTTACTTTTTACTGTGCTGGACTATTAGACCGTGTCCCTCCAATTGGCTATAGCTCTCATGACAGACCTCCTCGTCCCACATTTTCCAAGAATCACATAGATTCATATGCCTGAGTGACGACAATGACAGCTACTCTGTGAACCTAAAGGCAGAGTCAATTCTGTCCTTTCCTGCAGATAACTAGTTTTCTGGTTGATTCTGTCCTGATATCACCTGCTCCTATGGTGTCACGATCAAGAGGCAATTAACTTGAAAAGTCAATGTCAAAACAGGCTGTGTGAAACTGATTTCATTGTTGGGCCTGCTGCTCATAAACTACTTGGCCTTTCTGGATGCCATGCAGAATCTGCAATTGCTTATTTTATCTTTTCTTATACCAAATATGTTTTTAGCTATTATTTCCTATTGAGTTCATGCTTTTCTTTGAGGGTTGGCCTAGCAGCAGCCTATTGCCTAGTAAATACATATTTGTTAGTTGGGAGTGACTGGGTCCCCTGGAAACATCTTCTTCATCAGGGTTGGAAGTTGCACTTCCTTGTTTTCAACACAAACTGTAGCTTAATACAAATCCTGGACAGTTTCAATCATCTTTTACTGTAGTTATAATGGTGACAATAATAATAATCCCTTACGACTGTTTAGCGTTTCTGTAGTCAACCACCACAGAAATAACATCTACAGAGAACCAAATCAACCTTGAGTAATCTATAATAAAAATTCAAAGTTCGAGTGTTTTAAGTACATGCAATGTATTTTATAGTAATAAAATGATAGGGCTTTTCTGATAGGTGAGAAGTAAGAGCTCGAGAATGGTTCTAGGGTGCTTTTCTATTGTTCCAGAAGAAGTCCACTCAGCAGATGCCCTCCTCAACATTCATTCCACACACTTAATAAACATTTCTCATGAGTTAGGCCCAGAGGACATAGAGACAACTGAGGCACAGTCCCTGTTTCAAGGACCCAATAGATTACCTACTGCATTGAACTCTGCTGAGCTTTCTGCTGGTACCACCTGGAATTAGGAGGAGAAATATTTCTGCTTCAAATACTGCATCCCTTGTTTAGTGAACACATGTTGTTTGTCTTCCCAGGGAAGGGAAAATATTTGTGCTTCCAGTTGAAAACTATGCAACTAGATTCTAGGCAAAACTTCTCTGGGTTATCAGATTCCAATTCTGTGGAAGTTGTTTTATAATTCTCTGAATTGTAAGTGACTGGTAGCAAGACAAAATAATTCTTGCCTATAATTTTGTCCTGTAGAGGTTCAATTAACTTCTTCCCAACACCCCCAGCCTTGGAAAAAATAGTTTTGCCTCCATTGGCACATTCATTTCAATCTTTTTTGAATGTGTTATAATCTGTCTTGCCCTCTCATTGATTAGTGTATAGAATAAATCTGTAGCACATGTTCATTTACATATCTACCCCAGACTTTTTTTTTCTTTTTTTAAAATTATCTTGTAACAACAGTAGCTTCCACTTGAGTGATCCACCCTTTCTCCATTCCATGTGTTTTGGAGAACTGGAGGGTTAACACAACCTTCTAGTCCTCGGAGTGAGCAAATGACCCAAACTTTGTCAAACAGAGAACCCCATTATCCCTGATTGGCTTAGGGATGGGCACATGATCAAAAATAGCCAATCAGAGTTCTCTTGAACTTTTCTGCCATGCATTATGGGAATTATGTTCTTACTTCTTTTGCATTCTTGGGTTGTAAGAAAAATGTCTACATTTTTTTTTGTGTTCGTCTTCCCCAGGTGCATAAAAGAAGCTGTCCAGTACAGGAGGGAAAGAATCCAACTTACAAAGAAAATCAGAGACAAGAAATGAAAAAAGACAACCCATTCAACCTAACAACCTAGTTTTGTTAGGTTCGGTCACATAGATCTAAAGGGTTCTGAAAAACAAGCCTGACTTCTAACTTTCCTGATTTTCCCCTCTCTTCCAACAGCCTTATATCTACTGCAAAGAATGTCTTTGAGCAGCTAAGCTACAACAACAGATCATTTTAAGACCACAGAGGTAACTGAGATAAAGAAGGAATAACACACTACTCACTTATATTAAGACAGGCTTAAAGCAGTAGGCAGTCTTTTCTAGGGTTTCTTGTTACCACACACTTTCCAAAGCTGCAATAACTTCCTCTGGTACCAGAGCCCTGAGTTCATAGTTCTTTGTTTTTTTTCTCATCCCAGACCACCTACATGTTCAAGCACTCTCCACCTCTTTTCCCCAACCCAACAATATGGGGTACCTGTAGTAGTCTGGGTTCTCCAGAGGAACAGAACCAATAGGAGAGAGGGGGAGAAAGAGAGAGAGGGAGAGAGAGATTGATTTACTACTATAAGAAACAGGCTCATGTAATTATGGAGGTTAATTTCAAGATCTGCAGTCAGTTGTCTAGGGACCCAAGAGAACTGATGGTATAGTTCCAGTTTAAGATCAAAGACCTAAGAACCAGGAGAGCCAATGGTGTAAGTTCTGGTCCAAGTCCAAAGGAAGGAGACCAATATCCCAGGTTGAAAACAGGCAGAGAAAAAGAATTCTTATCAGCCTTTTATTCTATTCAGTCCTTCAACAGGTTGGATAAGGCCCACCCACACAGGAAGAGCAATCTGCTTTACCCAGTCTACTGACTCAAATGTTAATCTCATCCAGAAACACTCTCACAGTCACACTCAGAAATCATGTTGAACAGTATATGGACACCTCAGAGCCCAGTTGCATCGACACAGACAAGTATCCACCACAGTGGCCCACTCTCCTGCTAGAGCACACTGCAGAACAGAATCAAGACCAAGAAAATGAGCCAACAAGGAGTACCTCTTAAAATCAATAAATATTTAAAATATTTTTATAGAGGAGAAGCCATATGTTATGGGAGGGAAGAGCAGAGAGGGGAAAACTCTTGAGGTAGCCAGCAATTAGCCTCTCTTCTATTGCCCGTCAACAGTTCCCCTATAACACCAGATTTGCAATTCCCAGTTTAGCAAAAGGAAAGCTTTGAAGATAACCAGACTCAGCCTCCTTAGAATGCAATTTAGTGATTCATTGTTGTTATTTAAGCATGCCCCTTGGGTGTCTCACTGACCCCACTCTAAGATGCTAATCAAAATAGTCCTTCAATCACAATCATAGTCCCCCAAGTTTTGGAAACACAACTTGCTCCATTCTGTACACATTCAGTGATGTTTTAACACCCTGCACAGATATCCACCCCTTCAGCCTAGCTCTGGCTCTCTGTATTTTCCCTACAGACATTCTTTTTACACTGTATTTTAATTGCTCAGCTACTTCTCTATATCCTGGTAGACTGTAAATTCCATGATGACTGATAGTGTTCCATCACTAGTGCATGGCATAGCTTGGCCAATGTTAGGTATTCAGTAAGAATTTGTTGAACAGGTATGAATACGTTACCTCTACATGAGGATCTTATCTACCTTACCTGTTTTATTGTATATTTGTCAGAACAGTGCCTGAAACACAGAAATATATGTGTGTGTATTATAGTTTATTATATTATTATTACTATTATTATTCCCCTTGATTTTCTCCCAGGAAGTCTGTGACAAACCACCCTCCTGATTATGGGCGCTTACCTTATGACTTGGGCTCTGTAAACTGAGTTGCCCACCCACATCAGCATAATCATTTATTTACTCACAATTCAACAAATATGGTTTACTTGCTTTCAAATAGAGTGTATAATAAATATTTGCTGGTCCATAAATTATGCTCATAGGGCTACAGTTTCTAAGGTCATTTCTTTTCTCTTTATCGTTTTGACCATATCCTCTAGTGAATTGCAGCCTTACCTTGATTTCCTATCACCCTTTAAGTCAAACACAAATTTCTGAGTGTTTCTTTCAAAGGCTTCTACTGGCTTGACCCACCCTCTGACTGTTTTCATCTCCTGCTCTAACCTTGTCTTCACCTTCCAGACTAACTAAATTTATTGTCATGTGGTTCCTTCCACTGGTTCTTCCTCTCCTGGCTGTGAGCCTTGGTTCAATTTTTTCCATATCTATGGAACAACAGCCAAACCACAAGTTTCTCCTCTTTAAATCACAGCTCAAGGACCAACTGCTCCAAGGAGATTTTTCCCACCCATCTTCCAATCCATCAGCTCATCACTGACCCTGACTTCCACCACAGCATAACCTTGAAATGACTGAATTTATAAGTATGGTGTGGCTGTAGTCCAACTTCTGGTTTACGTCAATACTAATGGTTTAATCTCAGTATTAATCAATGTTAAATTTGGAAAGAACCAAAAGAAATGTTCAATAGTCATTAAATCAACATTGTAAAATTTAGCATTTTGTGGTGAAGACAGTTAGGTATATTTCATTTGAGTTTAATGAATCTATTCCCTCCCTTGTTCCATGGGATTTGAGATTACAACAACACATGGCAAACAATGACAGTTAAAATTAAACATCAAGATTGAGGAAAATGTGGATAGAATAAAATAGCAAGATGACAGAGAAAACTGGAACATAAATAATCAGGCCATAGAGTCCTCCATGGTTGGTAAAGCTGGATTGCCCATTTAGCTCTGATTTTGGCACTCAGGTTATTCATCAAGCCCTCTTTTTTTTACTTAATATTTAAAATTAATCCATCCTCTGAATGACATGAAAATGATCAGGTTACTAGTACTTTTTGGAGTTGATGCTATAGTGTTTTCAAAAAAGTTTCATGTGAAACATAGTCCCAAAAGACCTGGCATAAAAAGGGGGTGGGGGGCGTCTGTGTTCAATTCGGGAAGCTTTGAGTAATCCCACAGAAAATAACCTTATTTTATTTTGTAAAAACCCAGTATTTCCCAAACGAATTGGAACCCGATCTCCCAACTTTCTCCCCACACCACACCCCACAGAAGTAGCTTGCAAGTGGCTCCCCTGGGAAAAGGTGGTGTAACAATAACAAAGGAATCAGGACCAAAACACCTTGAGATGCTTCAATTGTATGTGTAATGTTTTAGTCACTAAGCTGGGTGGGGGATGTACAGGTATTCACAGTACAATTCTATATACTTCCTGATGTGCTTGATATATTTCCTAGTTACAAAAACAAAAATAAAAAATTATCCCCCTGATGGAAATCTAGCATCCAGCAGCTTCTCCAAAACAATGAGCAGTGAAAGGGTGCTGACTTTAACTGTGGAATGGCCTCTACTTCACAGCTCGATTATTATTTGGAACAATGATAATTATAACAGTAACAATAACAGCAGCAGATCCTTACAGAGTACTTACTGTGTGTCGATCACTCTTTTCAGGGCCCTACTCCTATCAATTCGTCTAATCAACCCTCTGCATCAGCACTATTATTATTCACATCTTACACATGAGGAAATGGAAGCATAAAGAGATTAAGTAACTTGCTGGAGGGGAGAGGCAGAGCTGGGATGCCGATCACAGCAGCCTGACTCCTGAATCTGTGTTTTACCGGTACCCTGCACTGCATAAGCCCCATTTTACGCAGTGTGGTCAAGGAAGATCTCCCCAGTATGGAGACATTTGAGCAAAGCCCTGAAGGAACTAAGAGAGAGAGGCATGAAGGTTTCTGGAAGAATAGCACCCCAGGCAGAAGGAACATCAAACCATTGCCTATGAGGCAGGTGTGCTTGGCCAGTTTGAAGAACTCTATAACATATATGACCCCACACAATCAAAGCCCTGTGCATCTCCCCAGACTCCACTTTATGTTCATTTATCCATTATTTTTAGTTCCTTCAGCATGGCTTTCATTCTCTCACCTCTAGAATTCTTCTTCTCTAGAACTACTACTTCCCTCCCTCTCCCCAAGCCCCTACCTTTATCAGACTAACTTTTTTGGGTCTTGCCTTATGTTGCCTCTTCTATTACTTCTTTGGCTCCCTCATAATTAGAGTATTTCCCATATATCTCATTTCTCTGTCTTTCCTCCCAATAGCTAACATTTATTAGGTACTCCCCATGGGCCATGATTATGCTAAGATCTTGGCTGGAATCATATCATGTAAATCTCATAACAACCCAAATGCAATGGGTTTTGTTCATGCCTCCATTTTATGGACAAGGAACTGAGGCTTAGAAAGAGCAAGCAACTCACCCAAGGTTACACTGCAAGAACAGGATCCAGATGATGCCAAAACCCTTGCCTCTAAGCCTTCTGCTATATTGCTGATCTAGCACTTATCACACTGTGCTATAATTGCAAGTTCCCATATCTGTCACCCACCAAGTTCCTTGAGGCAAGGACTATGTCATGTTCCTTAATGTTTGGAGTGGTTTCTGCTACGTAATAAGCTAAATAAGCATGTGTCAACTTGATGAGTAGAACATAGCCGCTCTCTCCATAAGCAGGGCATCCCTGACTTCAGGAGCACCAAAGCCAGGTCAGAACACTTGGATGAGAGAATTCTGATGTTTAGCAGAGTCATCATCTGGGTACTGTTTCTTCAGCCAAACCACACCATGCATATTTCAATTTCTGCATTTCTGCCCACTCCATCTCCCCTGCTTGGGTACCTTGACCTCCCATCTCTATTTTTCAATGTCCAGCAGAGACATCTTCTTTTCTGTCCATCAAGCTTATTCTGACCAGCCTGACTCTTGGTCACAGTCTCACCCAGTTCCTGACAGTCCATAACAGTCTCTCCAACAATCCAGAACTTCACCAACATATTACCTTACAGAACATTCCATAGATGACTTCCTCACTCTACCTCTGACTCTGAGTGAAAATGACTATACTACCCAAAGCAATATACAGATTCAATGCAATCCCTATCAAACTACCAATGGAATTTTCCACAGAACTAGAACAAAAAAATTTACAATTTGTATGGAAACACAAAAGACCCTGAATAGCCAAAGCAATCTTGAGAAAGAAAAACGAAGCTGGAGGAACCAGTCTCCCTGACTTTAGGCTATACTACAAAGCTACATTAATCAAGACAGTATGGTACTAGCACAAAAACAGAAATATAGATCAATGGAACAGGATAGAAAGCCCAGAGATAAACCCATGCACATATGGTCACCTTATCTTTGATAAAGGAGGCAAGAGTATACAATGGAGAAAAGACAGCCTCTTCAGTAAGCGGTGCTGGGAAAACTGCACAGCTACATGCAAAAGAATGAAGTTAGAACACTCCTTAACACCATATGCAAAGTAAACTCAAAATGGATTAAAGACCTAAATGTAAGGCCAGACACTATAAAACTCTTAGAGGAAAACATGGGCAGAACACTCCATGACATAAATCACAGCAAGATCCTTTTTGACCCACCTCCCAGAGAAATGGAAATAAAAACAAAAATAAACAAATGGGACCTAATGAACCTTAAAAGCTTTTGCACAGCAAAGGAAACCATAATCAAGATGAAAAGACAACCCTCAGAACAGGAGAAAATATTTGCCAACAAAGCAACTGACAAAGGATTAATCTCCAAAATGTACAAGCAGCTCATGCAGCTCAATATGAAAAAAAACAAACAACCCAATCCAAAAATGGCCAGAAGACCTAAATAGACATTTCTCCAAAGAAGAAATACAGATTGCCAACAAACACATGAAAGGATGTTCAACATCACTAATCATTAGAGAATTGCAAATCAAAACTACAATGAGGTATCACCTCACACCGGTCAGAATGGCTATCATCAAAAAATCTACAAACAGTAAATGCTGGAGAGGGTGTGGAGAAAAGGGAACCCTCTTGCACTGTTGGTGGGAATGTAAATTGATACAGCCACTATGGAGAACAGTATGGAGGTTCCTTAAAAAACTAAAAATAGAACTACCATACGACCCTGCAATCCCACTACTGGGCATATACCCTGAGAAAACCATAATTCAAAAAGAGGTAATTCATAATACCACAATGTTCATTGCAGCACTATGTACAATAGCCAGGACATGGAAGCAACCTAAGTGTCCATCGACAGATGAATGGATAAAGAAGATGTGGCACATATATACAATGCAAATTACTCCACCATAAAAAGAAATGAAATTGAGTTATTTGTAGTGAGGTGGTTGGACATAAAGTCTGTCATACAGAGTGAAGTAAGTCAAAAAGAGAAAAACAAATACCATATGATATCACATATATATGGAATTCAAAAAAAAAAAATGTGGTTCTGAAGAACCTAGGAGCAGAACAGGAATAAAGACGCAGATGTAGAGAAGGGATGTGAGGTCATAGCACAGGGAGATCAGCTCTGTACTTTGTGACCACCTAGAGGGGGGTGATAGGGAGGGTGGGAGGGAGACACAAGAGGGAGGGGATATACGTATAGCTGGTTCACTTTGTTATACAGCAGAAACTAACACAACAATGTAAAGCAATTATACTCCAATAAAGATGTTTAAAAAATTTTTTAACCAAAAATGCTTAATTCAAGTGTTATTAAAAAGGTACTTAACAAGCACTGATATACAAGAGGAGTTTTAAATATTTAGGAGTAGGAATAAATTTATGTAGTATTTGAATTTTTCTTATATCTTTTAAAGTAAAACTTTACAACATGTCTTACTCTGGGTCAAGTTCATTTTCTCATTTCGATTCTGAACCCTCTGTACAGGATCGATACCTAAGGAAGAACAGACCCTGATGTCCATATGTGATCATCATTTCTTCAAAAAAAGAACTCCTAAATAAAAGTTACTGGAGGCAGGTATCAATCATTCAACACACACACACACACACACACACACACACACACAAACACACACAAAGTTTTTTATAAAATCACACCACTGATCTGGTGGGAAATATTTGAGAAATGAAGCTTTGATAATTATAGACTTATTTCACTAGCATAGATTATCTTCATTTGTAATAATGGTAGCTAATATTATTTGAGCATTTCTTATGAACCAGGCACTATAAGTGCCTTGTATGCATTATTTCATTTACTCCTTCAAAACCCTTATGAGTCAATAGGGTTTTTAATCCCATTTTTCAGATGAGTACTGTTGGTCATTTGTCCAAGGAATGTGTACCTAGAAAGGTCGTAGAATTGGAAGCAGGCAATCTGAGTCCAAAACCCCTCTCTGTTTTTCATAAAAATATGGATTCATTCATAAGTTGAGACATCATTTGGGAATTTACAAAGCAGAGATGTTCACTACATAGTATTTATAATTGATAAACAGGAAAAAGGAGAAAAATGCAGATGCATAAGGTAAGATTTTGAAATATTTTACATTAATTTGATATCTAACATTTCCCATTAATTACTAGTTTTTAAATTATGAGATAATATCCTTATTTTATACTGTATTTACTTAAAAGTTATGAAGTAACAAGCACCACAGATTTTCTTATATTAAAATATTACATTTTTTGAATCTCAAAATATAACATTTTTGGTCCCTGAGAATTATCTGATCATCTACTTTAAGAAGTTTCTTATTGCAAAGTAACAAATCGGCAAAGAAAATATTAAATTTGCCAACTTAAAAATTTTAGCCATGATATCTATGTCTAAAACCATCACTCTTTTATAAAATCTCTAGTGTCTTTTCACCATTATTAAATTTTACATTAAAAAAAAACCCAAACCAGCATAATTATGCCATGTTAATGTAAAATTTCCAGAGTTTCAAAAGTTTTTTTTTGTTTGTTTTTTCCCAATTAAAACCACATAAAGGAGACCTGGAAGAAATTTAAAGAGGTCACAAGGTTCATTCCCTAACCGCTTGCGATCAAGACTAGTATCGAAGAGACATTTTAAGGTTATTTTCTAGAATAATTTTCACCCTATTCCTAGATTGTGCTATGATTATTTGACATAAAACAAAATGTTATTGGCATAATCTTGAATTCTGGTGACAGCCTGAGAGTTACCACTAGGTGGCAGCACAGGAGACACTCAGGCTCTGAACTGAACTTTACGCCAATTCATAACCAGAGGGGTAGGCTGGCCAGAGAAAGGTATAGAAGGAGATTAAACAAGCCTCTCCTTCTGTTATACATTTCAAAATTGTGGCTTTTCTCGTCAAGCCCTATTATGAGTTAGAGAAGATAAGAACGAGAATTTTCTTTCATTGGAAGAAAAATCACCTATTAGCTTATTTCCTTTCGTTTTTTTCCTTCATATGCATATTTTTGCATAGTTGTAGTGAACATACAATTTTATATTCATCTAGTCCATTTTCCACACTGTGGTGAGATCGATATTTTCAAAATGTAAACAGAATAAGTCTATATCCCTGCTTTAAAATTGTCAGTGGCTTTGTCTTTCTCCTTCCAAACAGCCCTGGATGGTCTCATACGGCCTTTACATCTCAGAGTCTCCCATCAGACTGCAGCACCAGCACAGTGAAAAGCACTCAGTTCATATTTATTATTCTCAAAATTTTTTTTAACTGTAGTATAAAAAAACCCCACCAAACATAGCATAAACTTTACCATCTCAACAGTTTTAAGTGTACAGTTCAGTAAAGTATACTCACACTGTAGTGCCACATACAGTATTGGCCTTTTTGTGACTGGCTTTTTTCACTTACCACGATGTCCTCACATTTCATTCATGTTGTAGCATGTGACAGGATTTTCTTCCTTTTTAAAGCTGAATAATATTCTTTTGTGTGTGTGTATATTATATATATATATATATAGTATGTATGTAACATTTTCTTTATCCATTCATCCACTGATGAACATTTAGGTTGTTTCCATGTCTTGGCAATCGTGAATAATGCTGCAACAAATATGGGGGGACAAACATCTCTTCAAGACCTTGCTTCCTGTTCTTTGGGATATATAACCAGAAGTAGGATTGCTGGATCTTATGTGAGTTCTATTTTTAATTTTCTGAAGAACCTTCGTACTGTTTTCAACAGCAGATGTACCATTTTACGTTCCCACCAACAGTGCACAAAGGTTCCAATTTCTCCACATCCTCACCAGCACTTATCTCTTGTGTTTTTGATGATAGTCATTCTGGCAGATATAAACTCGTAGGTCATTGTGGTTTTTATTTGCATTTCCCTGATGATTAGCAATGTTGAACATCTTTTCACATGTTTGTTGGCCGTCTGTATATCATCTTTGGAGAAATGCCTATTCCAATCCTTGGCCCATTTTTTAACCAGGTTATTTGTCTTTCTGTTGTTGTTGCGTTTTAGAGGTTCTTGATGTATTCTGGAAATTAATCCTTTATCAGATACATGATTTTAAGTATTTTCTCCCATTCCATAGGTACCTTTTCATTGTTGATTATGTCCTTTGGTGAACAGAAGTATCAATTTTTAAAAAAAGAAAGCTACATAGTCTTCACATTTATCATTCTTTGTGGCAGCCACAACATCCTTTCACCCAGTGAGTGGTAGCATCATAACTGACTTAACCATTCCTCTATTTTGGGACATTATTTCCTGTTTTAGATAATGCCATGAAAGTAGGTGTGTGCTTATAATTTTTCCCCCTTTGTTCTTAGTGATTATTTCCCTAGAATTTATGTTGTCAGAAGTAAAATTAGTTGATAAATTAATATGAGTATATTATGATTCTTGATATTAGTTGATAAATTTCTTTCTTATTAATTTACATGATCAACTATAATGTTATAATAGTTATTGTTATTATATGCCAAGCACTCAGCTGGATTCTTTGCACATATCGTTAGTCCTCATATCAATGCTACAAGGTGGGAGTTATCACCATTTTATGGTTAATAATATAGATTCAGAGATTGTATTATTTACCCAAGATCACACATAAGTGTGATCTTATAAGTGACAGAATTATCGTTTGATGTTAATTCTGCCTTACTCCAAAACCAGGAGTGATATTTTCATGACACTACATTGTCTATGTTTGAGAATATATCACTTTCACTTTTCCTTCACACCATCTTCAAAAATTTAAATGTTTGCTAATTGGATAAAGGGAGAAAGGGTAATTGCTATTGTTTTTTGAATTTTATTTTATTTATTTTTTATACAGCAGGTTTTTATTAGTTATCTATTTTATACATATTAGTGTATATATGACAATCCCAATCTCCCAATTCATCCCACCACCACCCCTCCCTCCTCTTTTCCCCCTTGGTGTCCATACGTTTGTTCTCTACATCTGTGTCTCTATTTCTGCCTTGCAAACCAGTTCATCTGTACCATTTTTCTAGATTCTACATACATGCATTAATATACGATATTTGTCTTTAAATTACACATCTTTGATTACACGCACGGATGAGTATTTTTCCACATTTTAATTACATTACCCCTTACTATTTCTTTCCTCCAAACTGAATGGATATTTCCTTTCTCTGCAGGCCGTAGCATATAATCTTTTTACAATAAACGTGATTACAGAACTTTTATCCTGCCTTGAACTGTGTGACTTTCTCTTTTGTGAGTTATTTGTTTGTATCCTCAGCCCTATTTTTATTTTTATATCTTATCAAACTACTTAATTTTTTCTGGAGTAAAGGTATTAACCTTTGTCAGTCATATCTTTGCAATATGTTCTTTGCTAATCTATTTCCCTTTCTATTAGTGTTTTTAAAATTTATATCATATAGTTCTTAATTTTTACGTATTTATTTTTAATGTGGTCATTTTATGTTGAGCATTTAATTTGTGGTTTCTTCTGTTGTTTCTAAGCTTAGAAATTTATTTTATTTCCATGTATAAATACCTAATAAATATTTATTTCTACCTTCTTGTTTTGCTTTTTCTATGATTTTATTTTAATATTTAAATCTTTAATCCCTCTGAAATTTACTTTGAAGCAGTATAGATGTAAATTTTGTACTTTTTCAAAATTGTAGATAGTCTCAATACTATTTATTGAAACTCCTTTCCTTATTGTTCTGTAATGACTCAATTATATGTTAGTCATTTATATAAACTAGTTAATTTTTAATAACAAGTTTATTGAGACATAATTCACACTAAAGTGCACAATTCAGTGGTTTTCGTGAATTCACAAAGTTGTGCAACTATGACCACCTAATTCTAGAACATTTTCATCAGCCCCGAAAGAGACCACCCACTTGTTAGCAGGACTGCTTGTCCTCCCCTCTCCCAGCCTTGGGTAGCCACTAATCTACTTTCTGTCTCTATGAATTTTCTTATTCTGGACATTTCATGTAAATAGAATCATATAATACGTGACCTTTTATGATTGGTTTATTTCACTTGTTTTCAATGTTCATTCATGTTGTCACATGTACCAATATTACATTCTATTTTATGGCCAAATAATGTTCTAATGTATGGATATACCACATTTTGTTTATTTATTGGTTGATGAACATTTGGGTTACTTCCACTTTGGGGCTATTATGAATAATGTAACTATGAACATTCATGTGCAAATTTTGTGTGGACATATATATATATATTTTTTCTCTTGGGTATATACCTAGGAGTGGAATGTCTGGGTCATATGGTAACTCAGTTTAACTCTTCAATGAACTGCAAAACTGTGTACCAAAGCAACAGCACAATTTTGCATTCCCACCACCAATCTGGAAGAGTTCCAATTTCTCCACATCCTCATCAACATTTATTATGGTCTGTCATTTTTTTTTTTTTTTCTTTTTTGTGGTACTCGGGCTTCTCACTGTTGTGGCCTCTCACGTTGTGGAGCACAGGCTCCGGATGCGCAGGGTCAGCGGCCATGGCTCACGGGCCCAGCCGCTCTGTGGCATGTGGGATCTTCCCAGACCGGGGCACGAACCCGTGTCCCCTGCATCGGCAGGCGGACTCCCAACCACTGCGCCACCAGGGAAGCCCCCTGTCATTTTTATTATACTCATGTAAGTGGGTGTGAAGTGGCATTTCATTGTGCTTTTGATTTGTACTTCTGCAATGACTAATGATGGTGACCATCTTTTAATGTGCTTATTGGCCATTTGTATATCTTCTTTGGAGAAATGTCTATGCAAATCCTCTACTTATTTTTCAGTTGGGTTATTTGTCTTTTTGTATTTGAGTCAGAAGATTTACTTACATATTCTGTCTACAAGTCCTTATTAGGTAAATGACTTGCCAGTTTTTCCTCCCAGGTTATAGGTTGTCTTTTCACCTTCTTGATGGTGTCTTCTGAAGCACAAAAGTTTTTTTTGTTCTAATGAAAACAAATTTACCTATTTTTTTTCTTTAATTGCTTGTGCTTTCGGTGTCATTTCTAAAAAACTATTGCCTAATCCAAGGTGACAAAGATCATTCTTATGTTTTCTTCTAAGAGTTCTATAGTTTTAGTCCTTTCATTTGGGTCTAAGTTCTATTTTGAGTTAATTTTTATATAGAGTGTGAGGTACCAGTCCTACTTCCTTCTTTTGCATGTTGATATCCAGTTGCCTCAGAACCATTGGCTATTGAACTGTGTTTGACTAATTTCTGGGCCATTTATTTGTTCCAGTGATTTGCATGTTCTTGAAGGTCCACAATGTCTTAATTATGCTTGTTTTAAAATCTGTTTAACACTTGGAAGGGCTAGTCTTCCCTTATTAACCACCTCCATCACCTGTACTCCCCCTCCAACATACACACTCAGAATATTCCTTTTGATTCTCACCACCCACTTATCATCCTAGATCAGTAGTTTGCAAAGTTGCTTCTCCAGAGAACAAATTCAAAGTTTGTGGCTCACAGCTTGTATATCTACCTCGGGATGGTTTCTTTCCTCCTTGAATTGCTGTTGTAAATGGTTTGTTTCTTTTGCTCAATCCATTGTTCTCCTTGAATAAAATTGCTATTACCTCCATTTAAAGAAGTAAATAAAACTTAAAAACAGATAATATAGCATAAAGGAATTAAATTTTGTGACTTGCCATAGTTCACCTGACTAGTAGTGGCAAAGACATTTGAATACCTCAATTTCTATGAAGTTTATTTCTGAGAAACTTTTCATTTAAATCTTAACATTTTTGACCTAGCAATCTGGATTTTTAAGAAAAATGGAAACTTGTGTTAATCAATCTAACTGCACTTTTTCTCCATACTAGCTTATTGTTGTATATCGCCCCATAGATTTGAACTTTGATACTCTTTGATCTGTCAAAGCAACTGTGACTTACAAAAAACCATGAGCTGTTGACTGTGTCCAGGTGTTGTTTTAGTTTTAACTTAGAAGAAGCATTACCAAAGAGTGGATGACCCAAGGTGGTGAGAAGACATACGCTGTTTAGGATAAGTAATATTTTTATTGTTCTCTTAATACATACTACAGTTAGCAAAGACCAGCAAAATCTTCAGGGTGAGGGAATACACCAAAGACAAAATGAAAAAAACATTGTAGTAGACATGTATTTACCCCTCTCTCAAAAAATAAATGTGACGACAACAACGTTTTAGAGAATAATGTTGCATCTTTTTCTAACGCTAGGACTAAATAAGCCAAAAAAAGTGTGATGTAAATGTATGACATTTGCCAATGATTGGGCAATGCAACCTGTTGACTTTCAAATATGTAGATCATTCTCCTAGTGCCAAAAAGACTACCTACATACAGTCTAGATCATTAATGTATAGTAGAAATAAAATATGAGACACATATAGAAATCTTTTAATTTAATTTCAACAGTAAGTAGAAACAGACAAAATTAATTTTAATATATATTATTTAACCCAATAGATCTCAAATATTATCATTTCAACACATAATCATTATAAAAATTATTAGCGAGATAGTTACCATTCATTTTTCCTACTAAATCTTTGAAATCTAGGGTACATTTCACACTGACAGCTTATCTCAAAGCAAACTAGCCATGTGTCCAGTGCTCTGTAGCCACACGGTTGCTGTGACTGCCATTCTGGACAGCACAGATCTAGATAGAAGGAATCTCTCCAAACCAGAGAGCCACCAGTAGAAAGGGAGGCATGGGAAGGAAAGGAGAAAAGATGAAAACTGATGAGAGGAAGAAAAATAGATATAAAGGAGGTGAAAGGAATGAGAAAATAAGAAAAAGATAAATGAAAGACAAGAAAGGGGGTCAACTTAGAGGGGTGGGAAAGGGAGGATGGGAGGGAGACACAAGAGGGAGGGGATATGGGGATATATGTATATGTATAGCTGATTCACTTTGTTATACAGCAGAAACTAACACACCATTGTAAAGCAATTAAACTCCAATAGAGATGTTAAAAAAAAAAAAAAAGAAAGGGGGTCAACATTTTCTGAACACTTGCAGTGTGCCCACCGTTGAGTATTATGGGAAGTGCTCAAGTGCTCAGAAGCTACTTGGCAACTATCTTTAGCATCCTCTGTGTCCTTAAGTAAGAACATCACATATGAAGTGAAGTATTATTACTGGTGGTGACTCAGTAAATTAGAAAATTACTTTAACACTCAGTCGTGGGAAGATGTTATTCTGGTTCACACGCTGATAGTATGGAGATGAATCTGCCTCTGGCGTGGAAAGTACACCACTGAGAGGGCTGCATTTGAGAGAAACTGTTTCTCACACTTCTTTTTCTCCTTCCCAAGACCAAGACACAATACCAGACATCTCCTCAGATTGAATTCAGACTAATGAAATTGCTATGCAATGGGAAAAACAGTGAAGATGATGGAGAAGAAAGAAAAAAGGACTCTATCTATAATTTTAGGGAGTAAGGGGATTCTTGGGCCCACCCTGAATTTGTAGGTAAGAAACAGATGAAAATTGGGCGTATATCAATACACAGAACTGTCATACAAACTACCTGTTTTAAGCATTGTGTAATGGTGCACTTTCTTCCCCTATTTGAGCTGGGGAGACAGGCCAGGCTTCTGCTTTAGATCTGGATCTATGGGACTTTGGTTGATCTTGGGAGTAGGCAGAACTGACCTTCAGCTGCAAGGCACAAAGAATATGGTAACTGAAGAGTTTTCTCTAAGTGAAGATGGTCCAGAAAGCAAGAGAAAATCCAAAGCATCAACACCAAGTTGGAGAGTAAGACAAGAATCTAAAACAGAGGTTGGCCAAAGTACTATGCAGGTGAGAAGGAACAGACTCATACGGTGGAGTCTGGAGGCCGTTGTACACATGTGGAGAGACCTGTGGCTGAGCCTATGAGGGGAAAGACCTTGTAAAGGATATAATACCATGTCTCCATGACCATGTGAATTACTGGCAAAAATATTAAGTATTATATAAATAGATTTTATATATTCACCAAATAACTTAATAATAGTCCCAATACATCTGCCAGACATATATACTTTAAACGCCCCACACAGATGAGTTGCAGTGAGTGGAACAGACCAAAACTTTCCATCCTAATTTAATTCAAGCCTGGCATCTGGGTAGGGTCTATATGTAGGATTAGCGCATTATAAATCCATGTTGTTTTTGCTTGTTCCCTCAACTGGAGCTGTGCTCTTTATACCCCCCTCCAGCTTTGAAATGTGGAGGCCCTTTCCTTTCTCAGACCACCCCAATTCCAATGGAACAAGATGGAGCACTCCAACCCAATGGAACCAATTGCTTTTAAAAAATACTTGAGACACTATTCATAATAAATATGGAGGATTTTCTTTGGGGCACTCTATTCCTTTCTTTCAGAGTTATTTATATTTGCTCTTTTTACTTTTGTAAACCTTTCTAACTCACCTCTTTGTTTTCTACTTATTTAATCAAGTTTGAAATTTTTTCATGGAAGTCTTCAGATACTTGCTGCCTTTCTTCTTGGGGAGTAGCAAGGAACCCTGTCACTCTGGTTGCCACAGACCACCGACGGCCTGTAGTTGTCTTGTGTTGCTCTTAGGAAGGGTGAAGGCTTTAGAAACCAGCCCTCTAATAAAATTCAAGTTCTCTGCCATGCCTGAAACCTGCTTTGAGGATGCCCAAGAAATGCTATAACTTAGACCTGCACAAGACTTGGTGCAGACTACCTGAAGGAAAAGACTGGCTCTGCTCCCAAGCCATCATGAAACCAACACGTGTTTCCAAACACAGAAGAGTGAGAAAAAATAGTAATGTTCTGTGTGTTCTTAGAGTTTACTTTTTTTTTTGGTTGTTGTTTTTAAATGTTACCATTTGGTTTCTTTAATTACCTGATGGGAATGAAGGACTAGAGGTGGGGAGTGGGGTGAGGGAAGAAAATGAAGAAGAGTTATGCAAAGCCAGGAAAGAAGCTGAAGAGAACATCTAAGGCACGGCAGAATGGTGAAGGATTGAAAACATGGAATGAAGTCATGATTTCAAATCCTGGCTTTCACATTCTCCTGCTGGGTGACTTGGACAAGCTACTCAATTCTTTAGACTTGTTCCCTCAATTGTAAAATGGGACTAATAATCAAATCTAGCTCATGAGATTGTTGGGTGAACTAATTTAAATAATGTGTGTTATGCAATTAGCAAATGTCTGGTATATAGCGATCACTAAATGGTACAAATTATTGTCACAATTAGTAGTAGTGCTGCAGATGGAATTAAACAGAATGAAATAAAATCAATGCTTACTTCATTCTATTCATTCCATTTTTACAGTTTTGCATGTTGATTTTCTCTCTTTGGTGTCCAGGGAGAGATGTGGCAGTGGAAATTGGATGGGTAGAAAATACTTTCAGAGAGCAAACTTACAAAGTCATGTAACAAGTACCATGGAGCCACACCACAACTTCCAGGAATAGAACTTAGAAAAAAATAATAATTATTATTATAAGAACATATCTCTTGGCAATCACCCCTCTAAGATTTTGAACCAGGACTTTCATCTTCCTTTTTATAAAATAGAAGTAATAATAATTTACAGACCTGTTTTCCATTTGCCAAATCTCCATCACTGACACTATCATCTCTCCCATCTTCAAGCTTATCGCTCTCAACAGCTGGGACTGGTTAGGGCCCAGGGTGACTATTCTGGAGGTAGATGAACTTCCATTAACCCTGACCTTGGCTACCTCTACCTTGTGGTAAACTATCTGAACAAAACTGAACTAGGTAAGGATGGGAGGCAAGAAGGCTAAAAAAGAATCTTGATCCTCTTCCAGAAACTCTGCTTTTTCAAGCAAGAGCAAATCTGAATACAATTTATTCAGATATTAACAATTGAAGCAATGGTTTTCTGACCTTTGAGGAAGGGGTTGTATTGTTCCAGCTAAAGAAAAGTAGTCTACCGCCTCCCACTCCGTGAGTCTGAGAGCAGTGAGCCTAGCTGGGTGTGAATGTCCTGTCCAAACTGACGGAAGCAGTTAATATCTTTTGCTTCGGTTACTTGGCAAAGTCCCAGCTCTTTTTTTAAGGTGTTCTTTTTCTGGCAGCACCAGTTATGTGTTGGAAAACCTAAATGAATAGAGATAAAGCTAGATGAGGCCAACTGTCAGGGAAGAGGCAGGCCAATCATCCACAAATGTGCTCAATTAAATTTTTAATTCACACATCTACACACATATATAGTATGTGACCCACCAGAAGCTGCTCTTATGAACTTCTACCACATGTGAGAGTAACATAGTAACTATCTTTACATAACAAAGTAAATATGTTTCTGTATATCATAATATGCACAGAATATGTATATGTGTGTATGTATATGTATATTTCACATATTACAGCAAATTCTGAAATATATTTAGAATGTACCTAGAATGTAAGTTTCATGAAGCAAGTGTTTGTCCATTTCTTCATAGAAGATACTCAACAGATCTTGTAGAATGAGAGAATGCATATGTAATAAATTATTTCATTTGATCCTCTGGGCAAATCTATGAGTTAGGAATGAAAAGGAATATTACTGTCAGCATGTTGTAGTTGGAGGATTCCTAGTGGCTTGGCCAAGGTCACCAGCTAGAGAGCAGCAAGTTAGATTGAAGCCAGGTTTAATGGCTTCTCCTCCCAAGCTTTACAGTGAATAGATCCAACTTCTGCTATGTGAGAAAACAAAAGTTGTTTGTTTTCTTCTTTACCAAGTAATGGGCTAAATTCATTTCACCAGGTTTATCTGGAGCCTGGGGTTGAGAGATTACTGTCCAGTTCCTCAAGCAGTTTTCATTCTTCTCCACTTCTGAGCCAATCTAGAACCCCTAGGACCCCCCACGGCTTTTCCTTTCCCCCTTCCACTCTCTTCCCTCCTTTCTTTGTTTTTGTTTCTCCGTCTTCCCTTCTCCTCCACTGACGCAAGCAACTACTAAATAAGAGAAAGTAAACACATTCTCTTGGTGGGAAAGAACCACTTGGAATCCTTTCTGCTACTTCAAGCCCTGAGATATCTTCCTTATAAGCACAATGAAAAGAAATGAAAAGTAAAGTTCCATTTATAGGAAAGGAGGGAAAGCTTCTTTGACACACCAGTCACTACAAACACACACATGTGCCCACACGCGCACGCACACACACCCCTTAATCCTTAAAAAACCTTGATCTTGGAGAGAGATGTTTGGATTTTGAGTGAATCATTAGCCTCCTATTTTTTTCCTCTTTCCACCAAACATGAAGAACACTGGATAATGTGTCCAGTCAGTGGGTTTTTTTTTCATTAACCACTGGGTATTGAAAAAAAAATAAAATAAAGCCCATGAGGTGTATCCACACACCCACTGGGGAGATAAAGAGATGATGGACAAGAATTGAGGATTTTCTTGAAAACATTTCTTATTTTAGGGGAATAAAATCACTCTCTCGGAAAATTATGGTGTTCGTGAGTATGAATGCCCACTTAGTATTTTGCATGTTCAGTTTCTTGCTTCCAGGCCCTCCTGGCCAAATTTATTGCCCATGGCTGAAGAAAGGATTTTTTTTCCCCCATGAAACTTGTTTTGGCTTGAAGTAAAGTTCAAATAATATTTACCAAGATTATTAAAAAACTCTAAAACTTTTTTCTTCTTCAGCATTCGGGGATGGAATGTCAGAGAGTGTTGACATTAATTTTTAAATTAATATTTTTGGAAGACTGTTCTTTAATAAAAGATCAAATGATTACCACAATGCTGGAAACGGGCTGCTGATTCGTAACAATGCTTGTCAACAGCAAAGTGCAGAACCTAATGTAAGCTCTCCCGTGGGTTTGCACACAATGGAAATACAAATTATTTTCTTAAATTAAATTTTTTGAATTTTCATTCTAGCTCATCTTCAGCTCTAAGGCTGAAACGCTGACCTCAAAAACATTTTTGCTCTTAGCAGGAGAAAGAGCATTTCTTAACTGAACCATATATTCTACATAAATTCTCCATCACCACATGCTAAAGAGTTCTGTCACGGCCCACTAGAAAACTAGAAAAGACTCCTAAATAACAGATTGTCTTATATTTTCCTGACTTCCTTTGTTTCAACGTGAAGCTAAGGCAATAAAGAAGAGAATGAACAATACAACATTAAAGATTTTTAATTATTAATTTTATAGAATGATGGTACAACAGACGGTAGTTTTGTTTTTAATGTCTTTTACTCTAAAATAAAAAGTTGGCACTTTAAAAAAAGAGAGAGAGAATGAGCTTTCTTCAAACAAACCTGGATTGCAGTTGAAGATCTACCACTCAGCAGTGTGACCTCAGGAAATTAACTCCTCTTGGCCTCAGTTTTCTCACTTGAAAAATTAATAAAATAAGAATACCTTTCTCTCAGAGTGATTGTATCGGCACTTCCAATCCTCACATTTTTTTTAACTTTTTATTTTATATTGGAGTATAGTTGATTAACAATGTTGTGTTAGCTGTACAGCAAAGTGATTCAATTATACATGTATATATTCTTTTTCAAATTCTTTTCCCATTTAGGTTGTTACATAATATTGAGTTATAGCACTGAGTTCCCTGTGCTATACAGGAGGTCCTTGTTGATTAGCCATTTTAAACAGAGCAGTGTGTACATGTCAATCCCAAACTCCCTAACTATCCCAATCCTCACTTTTTAACTTAATTTTCCTTATGAAAGTTAGCATTGTATAAAATACTCTATATTAGTTACTTAGCTTGGTTCGTTGTCTATACATGCCCCCTCCCACTAGAATGTAAGACCCAGGTGGGCAGTGACTTTGATTACTCACTGCTGTATCCTATCCAGCCCACAGTAGAAACTCAGTAACTATTTACTGAATGTCGAATAAATGAAAGTCCCCAGCACAGTGGGGAAAAGAAAAAGACCCCTTTCCTCCAAGCATACCAATGAACCCACTCCTGTCATTATGAGGATATGGGGAATTTAATCTGATGGAGACTTTCCAAGAGGACTGTGCTTGTTTCCCTTCCATCTTCCTCCCTCTCCTGCTTTTTGTCACTGCACACCTGGTGGAGAACACTCCTTTCTCTTCCTGCTTTCCTTAGCAGTCATGTCTCCCACACCTATCGACATGCCCTGGAAGATTCTCAATCAGGATTGAACCATCCTGGGAATAAAGTGAGCTAATCTGGCAGCTTGGCAGATCACGTGGCCTCATCTGACCTGAGCTTCCCTCTCTTTACTTTTTATTTATTTTGACTTTTTTTCTGAAAAGCAATATTCTCAATTTCTCAAGATAAGATAAGGGTTTTCTTCGCCATTCTTAAAGCTGGGTCTTGTGTCCAGGTCTAGAGACCATCTGCCCCAATTTGTTGCATTTGCCTGAACCCCACAAGCCAGGGACACCGATCCTCTAAGTGACCAGGCATCAGAAATGTCCACAAAGTTTAACCTCTCAGGGAGGGGACCGGCTAGCTCCTGTTTTTACTGGAGTAGAACTGGGGTGACTGAGAATGGAAGTAAAGCAAAGAGAACCATCAGAGGAGGTACAGATCTCAAAATATTAATAAGTTTTAAAACCAAGGTCAAAATCTGTTCTCCATTCCTGAAATCAGCCATTTAAAAAAATTCTGAAGACCCAAGCCTTATCTCATGGTGGACAAAACCAGTACCCTAACTTCCCTCTCTCATTTCAAGATGAAAGGATTACACGCTTTGGGAATCTGGGATGGCATCCTGACTTTCCACCAATGGGTGTTTGTACAATCTTGAGAAAATTGCCATTTCCTCATGTAAAATGAGATAGTAACACCTACCTTTTAGGATTATTATAATAATTCAATGAGTTAATGTTTGCGATGCATCAGTACTGTGCTTGGTACACAGTAAGCATTCTGTAAATGTTCATTTGCTTCCCCTTTTCTTACTTACCTGGGCCACCTCTCTTATTCATTATGTGAACCTAGTAATTTATTGCACTTCCCTCAGTCTCAGGTTCCTCAGTTATAAGATGGGGGGTAATTCTTACTTCCCAGGTGACAGGAAATGAGAAAACATTACTGTTCCAGCTACAGAGTCTAGCATTTTTACAAGCAGTAATACATGTAGCTACTCGTACTATGACCTACCATTTATTAAGCACCTGTTTTGTGTCACAACCAAAGGACTTGTCCTCTAGGCACTTTAAATGCATGACCTTGTTTATCTAATCTTCAAAGCAAGTCTCACTGTGAGGTAGGCATTCTTATATTTATATCAGAGATGAAGAAACTAAGACCCAAAAAGTCAAGTAACTTGGTCAGGGTTACACAGATAGTGTCAGAGCTGGGTTGTTTGTTTTTTTTTTTAAGATATTGGGGGTAGGAGTTTATTAATTTATTTATTTATTTTGGCGGTGTTGGGTCTTCGTTTCTGTGTGAGGGCTTTCTCTAGTTGTGGCAAGCGGGGGCCACTCTTCATCGCGGTGTGCGGGCCTCTCACTATCGCGGCCTCTCTTGTTGCGGAGCACAGGCTCCAGACGCGCAGGCTCAGTAGTTGTGGCTCACGGGCCTAGTTGCTCCGCGGCATGTGGGATCCTCCCAGACCAGGGCTCGAACCCATGTCCCATGCATTAGCAGGCAGATTCTCAACCACTGTGCCACCAGGGAAGCCCAGAGCTGGTATTTGAACTCATGTCTTCTTGACTTCAAAGTCTGTGTTCTCCCCTATAACTATGTCGTAGTGACTACCATATTA
This sequence comes from Neophocaena asiaeorientalis asiaeorientalis, assembly GCF_003031525.2. Lineage (NCBI taxonomy): Eukaryota > Metazoa > Chordata > Mammalia > Artiodactyla > Phocoenidae > Neophocaena > Neophocaena asiaeorientalis. Next base: position 22,081,352 of record NW_020176571.1, on the reverse strand, counting down.
TTATTTTTCATGTAATTATCCATCTTTATTATCATCTATTCTTTCTCTCCATCTTTGCTAGATCTGACCTACTCTATCCAGCACATTAGTCCCCAGGGTCCAATCACATCACCTAAATAGTCTATGCCCTAATGGCTTGCAGGCCCTAGAATACCAAGTCCAAGTGCATCTGGGGCTGGAGAACAGGTTGCAGGCTACACTGTAACTGTTTGCTTCTTGGGTTTGCATCTTCCATGTAAATGCCCTTTCTTGCATTGGAAATATGTAACAGCAGAAGAACATGCAGAAGCCAAAGAGTCATCTTCTAAATGCCTGCAGAAGGGTTAGAAATTCAGATAGCAGCAAAAATCTTTAGCAGGTAAAAGTAACATAAAGTTATAGCAAACTTCATTCAGAGAGCAAAGTATCAGCTAACTGGAAAAGGGGATTGAGCGACAGAATACAATCCCAGGTTGGCCAGGGGAGCCAGGTTAGTGCCAGTAGGGAGCAGCATAGGCATGGCATGTAGTAGGTACTCAATAAATATTAGTTGGACAAATGGAGAAGAGAAACCATGTTTATTACATCAATCGACAAGCATTAATTCTTAAAATCACAAATATGGAACCTAGGCCCTTTGTGTGATGGTCAGATCCTGGATGTGCCCCATCCTGAACTCCCCTCATTCAGACATTATCAACCTTTCCCAGAGTCCTCAAAATAGATAGTTGTGGCTCGTCTGTCCATGACCCCACTGTTAAAGGGACCTTGGCAATCATGCATCCTCATTTTTGGCTTCATGGTTAGACTGCCCCAGAGTTTCTAGGTCATAAGTGGGGTTCAGACGACCAGGGTAACATGAGAGATGGCAGAGGAGGGACCAAGGCAGGGCCACGTCCTTTAGGGATGGAATGCTTGACATTACTGACTGCCCTAAAAAGTCCTAACAGGTTGTCACAGTACATCCAACTCTCATCCTTCAATGCTGCATAAGATCTAGAAAGAGGGGACAGGAAAGATTGCCTTCTCAGAGAGAGAGGCTGAATGCCAGAACCTTCCCTTGTCTGTAGCTATAACCTGGCCATCGAACCTCGTCACCTCTTCACCCTGCTCCCACCTGCAGGCCCGGGCACACTGTTCCAGATGCTGCATTTTGCCTTGGCAAGACACATATAAAAGCCTGCCTGGCAGAGGCAGTTGTCTTGGTTTCAAGGCATCCCTGATGCTCGTTCCTGCTGCCTTGTTCCTGACTCTCTCTCCCCACACCCTTCAGCCTTCACCTCATGAACCCAGAGTTTCCTGGCTTCTGCCTAACTCCTGGCTCCAAGATCTCTCGTGCTTGCCAGAATCCGGGCACTCCTATATCCAGCCAACTGCCTCGTCTGGCCCTGAGCTTTCCTCCCAGGCTTCCCCTGGCTCTTCTGGGCTTGTTTCTCAATCTCTGGCTCACTACCTCTCAGTCCTTTATAGCTCAGCTTTAATACCTGCTCACCCAGCAGCCGAGACTTTGCGTATGTCCTGCAGTGATGTTTTTTAAGAAAACTAGTGCAGCTAGATCTAGCACTATGACCTTCCTTATTATATATACCCAGGTGAGGATTAAACTAGAGGCGATGCTAAGAGCTTTCTTTGTGTTAAGGGGCCCAGGAGGAATATTTTGGGAAGCATATCCCCAGACTTTGAGGTCTTTGTAGGGAAGGCCTCCCATCAACCCTCCCTCTTAAAGGAGCTTCCATTTAAGAGCAAAACCAGGCAGAAAAATTTAGGACTACGTTCATTAGCGCCATCTTTCAGACCTCCTGATTTTCTCACCACCACTCTCTGCAACAACCATCAAGAATTTTAACATTTTAAGTATTTCTCCCACTCTCTTGTTATATATTCATTAATTCTTTGATTCATTTAACATACATTCTTTATGTTCTAAAACATGCAATTTATGGCATAAACTCATTTGTTTAAAAGAACATTTCATGGAGGAAAAACAGAAATTGTTATTGAACCAACATTTGATTGAGTCAAGATACAGGGGCACATCCAGAGAGGGACACTTAGGGTGAAAATTACACAATATATCCGTTTTTACATGACAAGGCACAGCTTAGCCATAGCAGTGCTTCCTGGACTTTTAACGTCCTGGCACACCTAGAAAGTGGCAATACTATGAAGGACGGTGGGGTAAAGGGAAAAGGCTACTTACAGCATAATTGGACATAATTGCACAGGTCCTCTGCTGCTCCAGACCCTGGCCAGCTGCCTCAAGGGTGAGGGTGTCAATATCTCAGCACATCTGTAACCCACTGGTGGTACATCAGAGGGTTGTGTCACATTGATTGGTAAGCACTGACTTCCAATGAGGGTCATTCCTTTGCTCCTTCAAATTTTTTTTGAGTTCCTATAACTATTTTGCGTGATTGTACCAGTCGATGTTCCAGGAACTTGGGATACACCAGTGAACCAAATAAAGAAAGATCCCTGTCTCCATGAGCTTTAATTCTAATGGAAGGAAACATAATAAGTACAATAAATAAATAGGTGTTATAGCTGTGAGAAGGGGTAAGTGCTGTAGAATAAAGGAGCAGGGCAAGGGAACTGGGAGTTGGGCGGACAGAGCAGATGCTGAGTGAAATACGAGTTTCAGGGTGGGCCTTAAGGAGAAAGTGGGCAAAGACTTGACGAGCGTGAGGATATTAGCCTAGTGGATACCAAATGGGGCAGCAGCATTCCAGGCAGCGGAAACAGCCAAAGCAGAGGCCCTGAGGTGGGAGAGTGCCTATGGGTGTTCTAGAAACAGCAAGGAGGCTAGCCTGACTGGAGACAAGAAAGTGAGGGGAGAGACCCTGGATCCAGGCCAGGGAGGAAATGAAAGGTCTCTGCTTTTATTTTTTTATTTATTTGTATGGGTGAGTGGGCGTGCACACGTGTGTACATTGCAAATGTCTTTCCCTAGTCTGTAGCTATCTATCTTTATTTGGTTTTTGTGTTTCTGTTTGACAGAAATTTTAAGTTTAATATACTCAAATTTATCAACTCTTCAATTTTGGTGTGCAGTTTTTTGTGTCCCTTTTAAAGAAAGTCTTCTGAACAGAATGTTATATTTTATTTAAAAGCTTTAAAGTTTTGATTTTTCCCACTTAGATCTTAGTAAGCCTGAAACAGAGTTTAACATGATAATAAGCAAAGGTTTTATGATATTTTTTTCCATGAGGATAAGCAATGTTTTCATTTTTCCTTATTGATTAGTCCATATCTCTCTCCATTGATTTTTAATGCTACCCTGTCATTTGTCTCTACTTTTTTTCTTTCCATTCTTTTTCATTTTACTGAAGTATAGTTGATTTACAATGTTGTGTTAATGTCTGCTGTACAGCAAAGTGATCCAGTTATACATATTTGTACACTTTTAAGCTCTTTTCCATTATGGTTTATCATAGGATACTGAAAATAGTTCTCTGTGCCATACAATAGGACCTTGTTGTTTATCCATTCTATATACAAAAGTTTACATCTGTTAACTCTAAATTCCCACTCCATCCCTCCCCTAACCCTCTCCCCCTTGGCAACCCCAGTCTGTTCTTTATGTCCGTAATTCTGTTTGTCTCGACTTTTAGATGAAAGATATTCTTGGTCTTACCCAGCAGGTCACCCAAAGGCAGAACATTGTCTGCCCCTGCCCTGCTGTCTTACCAGTTAGGACACTGAAAGAAACTGTGGAATACGTGATTTTTTTATAGTAAAGGGGCAAGAAGAAAAGCAGCAAAGCATGAAGGGCTTGAAAGCTGACTGAACCAAATTCATATAGTAAAGATGCTTTATGACGGGGCGTGGCCCGTCTCAAACATCAAGGGGAAGTGGCCGATCCCCTCGCCAACCCTGCATATAGTTCTGTCTGCTGACATCCCACCCAACCCTGTGACTGACCACCTCTCACTGAGGGACCAAGTCTACTACAGAAGGAAGTCTTCTCGACATGACAGGGCAGGAGCAAATGGACAGTTACATTACATATGGAAGTAAACAGAAAAGAAGGCTGCAGCATCCTGACCCACTGGGTGAAAATCCCACCCAGCAAACCATTATTTCCAAGTTTCTGCTCCCTTGCCTAAGCTCCTTGTTCTTTTTGTTTTGTTTGTTTTTGCGGTACGCGGGCCTCTCACTGTTGCGGCCTCTCCCGTTGCGGAGCACAGGCTCTGGATGCGCAGGCTCAGCGGCCATGGCTCACGGGCCCAGCCGCTCCGCGGCATGTGGGATCTTCCCGGACCGGGGCACGAACCCGCGTCCCCCTGCATCGGCAGGCGGACTCTCAACCACTGCGCCACCAGGGAAGCCCAAGCTCCTTATTCTTAAATAGAGTGACGTACACCTCTAAGATGATGACTGGGAGTCAACAGTTTAATTTCTTGAAAGGTGAAAATGAACTTCCACTTTACACATTCTTCTATTGCTCTCTGCAGTGTCCTGTCCTGAGACTGAGGGCACATCCCCAGCTCAGTGCTCTCAGCCCCCAGAGCTCATGTTCCCCTCCATGAGAGCAAGGGAGCTAAAAAGGGCCCAGGAGATTTTTCTCCCCATGTGAAACCAACTGGTAGGGTCATGAAATCTGGTCAGGTTTCTGTCATTCAATTCAGAAAAGGCAAACAGCTCTGAACAGAGGCGTGATGACAAGAATGCCACGTTCAGTGGTGCCCCAGGCCCAGTGTTTGCCTGCCGGCAGTGTCTGGGAAGGAAGCACGATGCTTACAGCATTTATATTTTCCATGCTGTGGTGAATTTGGAGCCTTCACCCAGCTCAAGACAGAATAAATTTACTCCAGCACAAATCTCTTGATCATTTCTCCTTCAAATGTGGGAAAACAGCACTGAGAATGTGGAAAGTGTAGAGCACATCATAAATCCAGGGACACAGGAACTCTGAAAGCTGCAGGAGGCACATAAAGGAAGCACTGTGCTTTAATATGATTTTCTGTTGAAAATCGACATGTGTGGTTTCGGACAAAGGCCTTTTAGTGTGAAGGAGAGAAGGTTCAGTGTTTCTCTTTTTGAAAAGCAGAGGAGTGTCTGGGAGAGACAGTGAAGGGATGTGCTCTGGGGTGGAATCTGAAGGAAACTAAAAATAAAAGAACACATACTTTCGAATAACTGCCCTGAGGAAGTAGGACCATGTAGCTGGCTTCCCAGGATGTGAGCCTGTGTCTTCCCGTGCCAGTGACTTCTGTCCTGGCGCATTATATTTGAATGGAAACAGGTGTTTATTGATAAAATCCCCAAGTTGGGTCCACGCGGGCAGGATTACTGACTGTCATTTAAAATGTCCCTGTTCCCGTTGCTCCTTCCATCCAACATAGGAAAGATGATCAGAGCTGCACATTTTCTGGAAGTATTTTGCTGTAAAATTCTATTTTGTTATAGAAAGATTCTGAGGTAGACAGCGTGGTGGATAAGAGCACAGACTGACCCACACTGCCTGCGCTTGAATCCTTACTCTGCTGCATATGGTACCAGCTCTGTAGTCTTGGGTAAGTTACTTAACTTCTCTGGGCCTCAGTTTCCTCCTTCATAAAGCGGGATTGATAAGAATCCCACCTCTCTGGGTTGTTGTGGGAATTAATTAGCAAATATATGGAAAGTACTTCGCATATACTGACTCATAAGGTTATATCATGTGTAATATTCTTAATCAATGAATGCTCTTTTTTTTTGAACATCTTTATTGGAGTATAGTTGCTTTACAATGGTGTGTTAGTTTCTGCTGTATAACAAAGTGAATCAGCTATACGTATACATACATCCCCATATCTCCTCCCTCTTGCATCTCCCTCCCACCCTCCCTATCCCACCCCTCTAGGTGGTCACAAAGCACCTAGCTGATCTCCCTGTGCTATGCAGCTGCTTCCCACTAGCTAATTTTTCTTTAATTTAATTTTATTTATTCTTTTATACAGCAGGTTCTTATTAGTTATCCATTTTATACACATCAGTGTATACATGTCAATCCCAAGCTCTCAATTCATCCCACCACCACCCCCCCACTGCCACTTTCCCCGCTTGGTGTCCATACATTTGTTCTCTACATCTGTGTCTCAGTTTCTGCCCTGCAAACCGGTTCATCTGTACCATTTTTCTAGGTCCACATATATGTGTTAATATACGATATTTGTTTTTCTCTTTCTGACTTACTTCACTCTGTATGACAGTCTCTAGATCCATCCATGCCTCTACAAATGACCGAATTTCGTTCCTTTTTATGCCTGAGTAATATTCCAGTGTATATATGTGCCACACCTTCTTTACCCATTCATCTGTCGATGGACACTTAGGTTGCTTCCATGTCCTGGCTATTGTAAATAGAGCTGCAGTGAACATTGTGGTACATGACTCTTTTTGAATTATGGTTTTCTCAGGGTATATGCCCAGTAGTGGGACTGCTGGGTCATATGGTAGTTCTATTTTTAGTCAGTGAATCCTCTTGATAGCCTGACCTTGAACACTGGCTTTTTTGTATCTTGGCTTTCTGTGTTTTAAAAAAGGGGAGGGGAAGTGGCTACTCTCAACAGACAGAAAACGATAAATTTAAAAATAGATTAAATCTGCTTGTCCCCATTTGAATCAATTTATTTCTCAACTCTGCTGGCCCCTTGTGGGTTTTGCACGCTTGGCACCCTCCTCTTTTGAGCACAGCACCATGATCTTGCTTCGAACTCTGGGCTCTTCTGGGTACCTACTGCTTGGTATTCAAAGGCCTAAATGCCCCATTCCCGCCATTCCCGCATCTCTCACCAGTCGAAGGGTGGGCCTGTGACCGAAGCTGGACCCATCATCCTCTCTTTCTCTGGCATTTGTGTCTTGAGCAGAGGGCATCAAGGATTGGGGAATGGCTGACCATTGCATCAGGCTGCAGTGCCTCAAGGATCTTGGGCCTTAGTTCCTGCCACCTGGACCCCTAGAGCTGCCCCTATCCTTATCCCTTTCATGACTCTTTTGTTTAGCTTTTCCTGGAGCTACTCCAGATCCTTCCAATAAATTCCTTTCCCCCATGTTAGCCAGAATGTCTCATTTTTCTCACAACCAAAGACCCTAACTGATGTCGCCTTCCTTCCTTTGCTGTGGTCTTTAAGTACCTAAGTGCATATATAATTTTACTGCAAGCTCACCACTTTGTTGTTGTTGTTGATGATGATGATTTTTCTGACTCTAAGTAACAGAAAACAAGTTACAAGGAAATGAACGGTCCTTTTAGTCAGGCACATATTTTTAAAAGCTGACAGATATTAGGATTCATGAAGGTCAAAGAAACACATGTTGAGAGGTGGGCTACCCTGTATTCTAGCAGTGGTGGAAGTGTAAGCAAAGAACTAGCATGCTATGGGCAAAAATGAGAAGAAAGAACTAAGGGGGGTGAAGTGTGAAAATGGCAGCAATGGGGCAACTATTAAAATACCAATCTCACTGGGGGGAGGAGGTGTTCTGCATCGTTATTTATATCTCAGTATCTGCATGAGTCCAGCAGCCCCTTCCCTTCCAGGAAGCTGTGATCAGAGGGAGGGTGAGAAAAGCATTTTTGACAATGAGGAGGGGTATGGACTAAAGGAGAAAAGGGCCCCAAGACGAATCCTTCGACTTCACACTCTGGCTTGGGGCAGCTTTTGTAGGTGAGTGAAGCATGCCGGGAAAAAGAACCATGTGACAAGAGAGAGTGGGTAAGAAACGATCATGAAAGAAGAAAATGGCAGAAAGAAGAGCCGAAGCAAAAAAAAAAAGATGGATGGGAATGGTGTGAGCACCAGTAAGAACCAGACAGTGCCTGCTAACTCAGAACCTCCTGGCCCGTGTCTGTGTGAGGAGCCTCTGTTGGTAGTTTGGACCTTCTCGTATCTGGGCCATGAAGAGAGAAAACCTCCCCATTAATGAATGACCCAGATATTTGTCATAATGGCAGTGAAATATTAGCAATGCTTGGTTTAGTGGAGATTTCTAGAGCATTAACATTAATATTATGCTTTTACTCTACTTAGTACTGTCTAAAACCTTAATGTTTCAGAACACCCAGGAGACCTCTAGATTTTCTCCTGGCCTACCAATAGGTTCTCTCAACTTATCTTGGCATAACATCTGAGACAAGGACCCAAAGTGAAGGTTAGAAGAAAAGTAGCCATGCAAAGAGCAAGAAATATAGCAAGATTAATTAGAGGATACAGGGCCCACATCCCATTTTGCTGGGAATCTGGTCCAAATAGAGTGGGCAAAATTAGGCCCCAGGGAGGCCCAAACTGCCAAGGAACAGATGTTCTTTTATCCTTTCAGTGTAAAGACAAGTCCCCCACATGGAATGGCATGAAGCATGGGCAATGTGGTATATTTTCTAATTATTAATGATGCACATGGTATACACAAACTCACCTTATTGTGCCATTGAAATAGTTACATGGGTTATAAGCTTAAGATTTTTTTTCCCCTAAATGCTTTTCAGTGTCTCTCTGGCCCTCCCTCTCTCTCTCTCTCACACACACACACACACACAGAGTCTTCCTGCTGAATCGTAATTATAGAATAGAGCTCAAGGTAACATTCTCTGCAGCTAGTCTGACCCACTTCTCTTGACAATGAGTGCAGGAACTAAAACAGAAATTAGAAACAGCACAGTCAGGAAATGTGCTATATGAAAGAATTTTCATTAAAAAAATGACATTCGCTGTTATTTTTAACCTAGCTTTATTTATCACGAGTTCTTAAACTAGATGCACAAATATTTCATTACCAAGGACAAAATTATCTTGTGTTCATGACACACATAAAAGCCATTTTTCCCTTTGAAGGGGAGAAATAATTACCATGTGTTGAAAGGGAAAAAAATACTCCACTACATTCTACAGCACAAAAGACAGTCAGAGGGCTGCAATGCCCCTGATCGCCTTCAGTCAGATTTCACGTAAGGCTTCTCAGAAGGATGTATATCTGTTCTACTCTTAAGATGCCCAAATTACTCTTTCCCAATAATATGATGTTTAATAACTTTTTATTTCTTAGGGCATTAGTCCTTCATTCAAACCTAAATTCATCCTTCTCTCTTTATTTTTTCTTACTATCTGTGAAATTAAAACATAATAGAGGGCTTCCCTGGTGGCGCAGTGGTTGAGAGTCCGCCTGCCAATGCAGGGGACATGGGTTCGTGCCCCGGTCCGGGAAGATCCCACATGCCGCGGAGCGGCTGGGCCCGTGAGCCACGGCCGCTGGGCCTGCGCGTCCGGAGCCTGTGCTCGCAACGGGAGAGGCCACAACAGTGAGAGGTCCATGTACCACAAAAAAAAAAAAAATAATAGAGATCTCTATCTACTTATGAACATTTTATATAGAAGAATTATATTAAATGAACATTAATCATGTTCACAGAAATGTCATCTGTTATGCCATATGAAGTGGCCTATTTGTTTATAAATGATTTTTTAATTTTATTATCTCTTTTTAGTTTTTTAATTATGGAAAAAGTCAAATGGGCATCATTATACTCATCGCCAACTTCAACAAATTATCAACTCGGGTCACTTATATCCCCACAACCCCTCACCCCCCAAATATTACTTTGGAGTACATCCCATCTGTGATATCATTTCATTAGTAAATATTTTAGTCTCTATTTCTAAAAGATAGGGACTCATTTTGAAACATGATCATAATAAAAGCATTACACCTAAAAGAAGATTAAAAGTCATTTTCTAATTTCGTCCAACCGCCAGCCAGCATCTGTAGTGGACGGTGCATGGTGCCACCCAGCTCTCCCTTCAGGGTCGAAGGCCTTAGTCCTCCAGCTGCTGGGTGTGCTACCAGCTGACAGCCCTCACGATTTTTACCCTTTTCCCTCAAAGTCATGCACATTTCCCTGGGGCAGCCCACATCCAGTGATTGGTGAGTGCAGGGTTAAAGGCCCACATGCCTCACCCCAACTTGGTCCTGCTCTGAGGAACCATCGCAGCTGCAGTGCTCCCTGTGGGTATGGCAGAGGCCTTGCTGTAACAACATCTGAGCCCAGCTTCCTCTGTTCAGTGCTGCTGCTTTCCTTTCCCCCACAGGTGTTGGTCCCCGGAGTACTCCCCAGCCAATTCCCTGTTACTAATCTTTGTCTCAGAGTCTACCTTCCAGAGAACCACACCTGCAGGAGCATTCAAATTTCTGTTGTTTCATAATGTTATTAAAGATACAAATGAACAATCAGACAAAGAGATGAATAGGGCAAAGGGGGAGGGGTGCAGAACTTCCATACCCTCCCTGGGCCTGCCATCTTCCCAATCTGGAAGCTCCCTTAGCCTCGTTCTTTCTCAGTTTTTATCTAAGTTTCATAACCTGGGCACGATTGATTGAATCATTAGCCTTTGGTGAATGAACTTGATCTCCAGCCACCTTCCTCACCCTGGAGTTCAGAAGGAAGTGGGGCTGAAAGTTCAAACCCTCAAACCATGTGTTTGGTTCTTCTGTAACCAGCCCCCATTCTAATTCTATTTAGGGGCCACCAAGAATCAACTCTTTAGCATAAACTCAGATATCATTGAAAGGTGTTTATAATGAATAACAAAACACACTGCTATCACTCAGGAAATTGCAAAGGTTTTAATAGACCTGTGCCAGAAACTGGGGACAAATGCCATATAAGAAATATAAATATAAATATAAATTTTATACCACAGCTTCCTTCCTTTCTTTCTGATATGACAAGATGTTCTAGGCTCATTTTGTACATTGCTACCCCAGACTTGGATTCAGACATTTCTACAAGGGGCTGAGGGTCCTTTTAGTGGGGTATGGTATTTAGAAACCACAATCTGGACACAAAGAGTGTTCATTGATAATGGGTTACCTAGTGTTACTAGGCCTTTTAAGTGGACAAAACTGGGAGAAACTTTTAAGATAAAATTCCTCTTGAATTCAACTGGTACTCCTAATTCAAATTTGGGGGTAGAGTATTTTTATTTACACTCTTGTGTCTTTCAAGCTGAGAATCCTAGAATTTGATTTAGAATGTCATATAATTACTCATTTGCTTTGTCCCACAATACACATAGAACAGTCTCAGGTAAACATATGACTCCTGAAAACTATTTATAAAAAGTTTTCATTCTCTCCTAAGCTTAGGATATAAACTACTCGGGATATACTGTCCAATTACCAGGTTTAAATTATTCAGTACAGTTCTTTTCTGTCAACAACTGAATATAAAGTAAGGTTGATTTTGTTTCATTTACTCTTCACTGTCTAGGGATTTTAAACTTAATTTTGTTTTATAATTATATGAAATATTTTCACAGTTTCAACGTCTAATAAACAAAACGAGGATATTCTAAGAAACCTGGTTTGCATCCCTTTCTCCTCCACTATATTTTCTCCCATTCCTTATAGATAAAATTTTTTTAATTAGTTATCCTCTCTGCTTTAAAATCTAAATATATATTAAATATATATATATCACTTTCTATAAAAAATTTTACTCATCCTAATTTTAAGAATTTCTAATTTAAAGAATTTTGTGGCTTTGTCCTGCTGCAGTCCCCACTTTAGAAGGAAGAAAAGAGGAAGGGAGAACAGAAGGATGGTGGCATTTATCAAACACTCATCACATACCAGACACATTCCCAGTATATTTAATCTTCACTATAACTCTTAGATGGAGGTATTATAATCCCTATTTTGTAAAAGAAGAAAGTGAGATATAGAGAGGGTTGTCCAAGGTTACTTGTCCAGCTAATTAGAGACAAAACTGATATCAGGATCCAAAATCTTTCTCAAAGACATGGTCGGTCAAATAAACTCTCTCAATATCCCTGACCTTGATTTCTCCCCTTAAGGCTAAAGAATACCCTTTAACATTTATTTTCTCTCCTCCTCCATTCTGAGTGTCCTATGAGATAGTGCATTTCATTTCTGTTTCCATGCTCATGGTTTATAGCTTCACATATTTCAAATTTTTTGTTTATAAATAAAAAACAGAGATGTAATACCAAAAAGATTTGAAAAGCCCTGCTGGCAAGTATCAGGAGTACCATACCCTTTAGCAGAAGCTTTCAGACTCAGGATAGAAAAGAAATTATGACGGAAGAAAAATTCTATTTTTAATTTCAACATTTGAAATCAGTATTTCACAAGATTTTTCTATTTTTCAGGTTACTGACAATACCATGATAATACCATCAGTGTCATTTTAATGTAAAAGAAAAAAATAAACCCAGATTCTTCCCTGTAGGAATTCTTGGCAGCAACAAGGAGAGGGGGGTGCAGTGGGTATGGGTAGCTCTACATATGAATTAGATTTGATCTACATTAGAGGAATATTGCCAAAAAATTTTCCAAATCTATCAGTTCTATGTGTTTGTCTTTAGAGGAGCTTGCTAACAGGCCTTTTAAGGTATACACACAGTTTGGCCCCAAACCAAGTTGTATGGTAGTAGGGACTTAAAGATTTCAGATGGCACCTCAGAGAGTGGATAAGGAACTGGGACCTCAAAGCAGATTAAGGGATTGGGAAAATGATCTTTGTAGAGCAAGCACGCTTGACCAAAATGGAGGCAAAGAGGCCTAAGGAAAAGCCAACCCACAGATGCGCTGCTGTGACCCCCGTCCTTGTCCCCCAGTTCTCATCAGTTTTGCTGTATTGTACTTTGGGGAAGGAGAGGGAGCTGGAGGTAAAGCTGTACGAACAGAGAGAAGCCATCACAGAGGCAAAGCCATGGGCAGGGAGGTAAAGCTGTATGAACAGGGAGAAGCCATCACAGAGGCAAAGCCATGGGCAGGGATTGAATGTTCACACGGAGCAGGGACTGGGGACCATTCGTCCCCTCAGAGGGGGGATTGGGTACCCCATTCCCCAACTCCCCACCTCGGTGCATCCTCAAGAACCCTAGGAAAGGCACTGATCTTCTCACAGTACAGTTTACATGAATATTATAGGAAGGTCGCTCCAGCGAAATCAGAGGGTGAGAATATTAAGACTATAATAAAAGTGGGAGACTGTGAAAAGTACTGTATCATGGGTTTTTTTTTTAAGTGAAGATTAAAGCTATAATTATCTTTAAGATTATAATACCTATGATAAAAAACATTTGTTACTTTAAAAAAGACCAATATTCATTTTCATAACTGGGAGCTACAACTTAATGCCTCTAAAGTACTGTTGTGAAAAGCTACAAACTGATCAATCAAGATAGACAGGGTCTGAGCACCATGCGAAGTTCTGGGATGAGGTGGTGGAAGAGGCGAAGACATATAAGAAGTAAATCAAGGCAGTAGATTACTGTATGTTAAGCTCAGTAATCATGCCTCTAAGTACTGAGTACTTTAAGTGAGACTGATCCCACCCTTTAAAAATAGAGTGGGCTACAAAGAGCTCAGAAGAAGACCTGCCATAGCTTTCATCCATATTGTCCTCCAAGGAGAGGGTTTGATTTTTTTTCCTAGTGTATATTTCCTTATCAGAATCAAATGACTCTTAAGGACCCATGTATATATAGCACTGTACTAGATATTTTATTGATCCAGCAAAGAATAAAATAGATACTTCTTCACCAACTAATGGAGTTATTTCTAAGCATATCTTCAATTCTCAGAAATGTCTCATCAACTGCAACATGGATGGACATAGAGATTATCATACTAAATGAAGTAAGTCAGACAGAGAAAGACAAATATCATATGATATCACTTATATGTGGAATCTTAAAAAATGATACAAATGGACTTATTTACAAAACAAAAACAGACTCACAAACATAGAAAACAAACTTATGGTGGAGGGAGGGATAAATTAGGAATTTGGGATTGTCATATACACACTACTATATATAAAATAGATAATCAGCAAGGACCTACTGTATAGCACAGGGAACTCTACCCAATATTCCATAATAACCTATATGGGAAATGAATCTGAAAAAGAATAGATATATGTATATGCATAACTGAATCACTTTGCTGTACACCTCAAACTAATACAATGTTGTAAATCAAGTATGCTCCAATGTAAAATAATTTTTTTTTTTTTTTTTTGCGGTACGCGGGCCTCTCACTGTTGTGGCCTCTCCCGTTGCGGAGCACAGGCTTCGGACGCGCAGGCTCAGCAGCCCTGGTTCATGGGCCCAGCCACTCCGCGGCATGTGGGATCTTCCCGGACCGGGGCACGAACCCGTGTCCCCTGCATCGGCAGGCAGACTCTCAACCACTGCGCCACCAGGGAAGCCCTAAAATAAAATTTTTTTAAGAAGAAATATTATTCTAAAAATATACCCCTGTGCCCTTAAAAACAAGTGTGGTTATTGGTTCATAGACAGGTCCTTTCATAATTCTAAGGTTTCCGACAGTGAAAAAAATCTCTTGTTTTTGGTCATGAGGTAACTGCCATAATGTATTTTCTATTTTGCTTCATGACAGTTAAATTCGTATCATGACATATACATATATTATTATTTAGGCCATTCCAAGTCATCAGAGCCCTCTCTTCAAAGGGACTAATCATCTATTTTTATAACTATTCTTTAAAAAACTTTTAATATATCTTGACAATATTTTTCTTCAGCTATCTAAGTCAAATTCCATCTTTGTCTCCTAGAATTGGACTAGTTTAATAGCATGAGTTAACATTCAAGGGATAAATAAATGGCATACAGTCTTGGCATAAGAATCTTTATTTGGCATGAAGAAGTGATAAATATAGTCTAAAACTGAAATTTTCCTCATATAAAAATTAGTCTAAGCGTTTGAAGGGACATTATAAATCACTGAATATTATTCCTACTTAATGAAGGAACGTTGTATATAGTATGGATGGCAATTAATAAATGCTTTTATTCAACCATTTACTTGTTAAACAAATATTTATTGATCACCTACTATGTGCTAAACATCATGCCATTTGCCGGGGTAAGACAATAATGAGCAAAAAATGACATGGTCCCTTCTTTTCTGGAGATTACAGTCTAGAGAGTAGAGAGAGACAAAAATGTAAGACTGTGACAAGTGCTGTAAAGGAAAGGTACCTGGTGCTGTGAAAACCTAGACTGGGGAGGTTTGATACAAGGAGGATGGAGAAACTGTCTCAGAAAATAGTGCTAGAGGAACGTCCCTGGTGGTGCAGTGGTTAAGAATCCACCTGCCAATGCAGGGGACATGGGTTCAGTCCCTGGTTCAGGAAGATCTCACATGCCGTGGAGCAACAAAGCCCATGTGCCACAACTACTGAAGCCCACACGCCTAGAGCCCATGCTCCACAACAAGAGAAGCCTCTGCAATGAGAAGCCCACACACCGCAACAAGGAGTAGCCTCCGTTCACCACAACTAGATAGAGCTTGAGCACAGCAGTGAAGACCCAACACAGCCCAAAGAAAAGAAAAGAAAAGAAAATAGTGCTAGAGGTGAAATCTGAAAGAAGAGTAGAAGCTGTCTATGGTGAAGATGGAAGGGGAAAGTATTCCAAGTAGTGGAAACTACACATGCAAAGGCCCTATGGCAATTTTTTTTTTTTTTGGAGGGGAGGGGGGAATATCAGTGTGGTCGGTATGGAGAAAGCAAGTGCATGAGCTGTGACTGAGAGGCTTTTCAGGACCTTCCACGCTGGGCGAGGGCCAAGAGGAGCCCCTGAGAAAGCTTAAGAAAGGATATGGTGGGACCAGATTAGCTTTTGAAAAACTCACTCTAGCTACTGCGTGGAGAATGAAAGGGAAGGAGACCACGGAGGGAGGATTAAAGTAGTTAGCAGGCTAACACAGCGGTCCAGGGAAGAGGTGATTGTAACTTGGACTAAGGTGACGATGGTAAAGATGGAGAAAACTGAATAGACTTAAGAGGTATTTAGGAGGTAGGAAGCAAAACTGACAGAGCTTACTGATGGAGTATCTATAACAAGGGGTCATCTAGGTATGCTGCACAAACCCCCAGGCCTGGACCAGTGGTGTAATCTGCTTTCTCCACTCTTTGACAACTGTGTACACTGGAGAAATATGCAAAACCGGGTGACCACATACCTGTGCAAACAGATGGTCTCTCGTCTCTGTAAAGCCTCCCCAGCACTTCTCGTTGAACTTTGCTCTTCCTTGATTTCTACTTCTTCCAGTGGCCAAACCCAATCTTTGCTGCTCTGCTCAACCCCCGAGCCCAGCCTCCCTCTACCCAACCTTCGTCCTCTAGCCAGGTAACTGCCTCCTGATTCGCCAAGAAAATAAGTCATCAGGATGAACTCCTTCATTTACCCCTACCACCATGCCACTCATCGACAGTGAGACCTACATCTCCCTTAACTCTCTCTTCCTTCTCAGAGAACAATGGGTCCCTCCTTATTCATGCTCAAAAAAAACCTTCCACCTGGGAGACCAGTGACCAAGAGTTAAGAATATAAGCTACAGAGTCAGAATGCCTGAGTGAATCCTGACTCATTAGCTATGGACCCTTATACGTTTGGGTTACTTAATATCTCTGGACCTTAGTTTTCTCATCTGTAAAATGGAAACAATACAGAGGGTTGTTTGTGATTTTTTTTTTTTTTTTTTTACAGTACGCGGGCCTCTCACTGTTGGCCTCTCCCATTGCGGAGCACAGGCTCCGGACGCGCAGGCTCAGCGGCCATGACTCACGGGCCCAGCCGCTCCGCGGCATGTGGGATCTTCCCGGACCGGGGCACGAACCTGTGTCCCCTGCATCGGCAGGCGGACTCTCAACCACTGCGCCACCAGGGAAGCTCCAGGGAAGCCCCTGTGATGATTTAATAAATACTCCATCAGGACAACCTGCAGTCGAGTGAGTGGGACGCATTGTGATCCCTGGGCAGTGGGGACCCTTTGCGGGACCCCCAAGAGCATGGCCTGGTCCCGATCCTCCCGGTGTGCCTTTCTCTGCTTGGCACTGTGACCAGAGCCGGGGACTGCAAACCAGGGACCAGGGACCAGAGACCAGAGACCGGGGACACGGCAACATTTTTTTCTGGACGTCCCTGGGCGAGGTACGACTGCCAAGGAGGGGACAGGTTCCTCCCTCCCCAGTGCGCCCCCTGACCCTTGCTGGGCTAGCTCCTGGCACTGGAATTCGCTTCGAAGTTTCACTGCAGGCCGGCTTCAGTGGGTGTGAGCACGTAGAGAAATGTTTGCCATTGCTTTAGGGCAGTATCACACCCTTTGTGCGTGCATGAAGGAAGTTTCCTTTTTTCCCTTGCTGCCGCCACAATGAAGAAACATCCATGAATGAGACTAATAAAAACACGGTAATATTTAAAATTTTTAAAAGAAAATTAAATATTCCATCATTTGGCATATAGTAAATTCTCCATAAGTATTGACTCTTGTTGTTATTAGCCTTATCTCCTCCAGGCCTCCGTTCTGTTTCTGTTCTGTTAGTTATCGTTTGCTTCTCTCTATTACCAACGTCTCCCATTCTAAATAAGACATACAATGGTGCTTTAGAAAGCAGATGGGCTTTGGAGTCATTGTTATGCCGATCTGGAAGACAGTTAGCTCAGGGTTCGGATCTTGCGTCCAGCGCCTCCGCATTGAGTAACCTCTGGACCTCACTTTCCTCCTACTGAGCAAAGGAAATAGATATTCCCAACCTGCATGGCTGTTGTGAAACTTAGGAAAAGGTTTCTAGCTCCACACTTGTGATATAAAATGGTGACAAGGTGCATTCACCTTCAGTAAACGGTGGTGTTAGCAGAGCTGGTGGTGATGGTGAAAGCAGTTCTGTTAGTTCCTTCCTCTTCATTCTCCATTAGAAAAAGTCTTCCCTTTAGCCTTAGCTTCCCTAGAAGAACTACCCCACCTCTCCTCCTATTCTCCCCCAGGCCCCAACCTGTAAGTGTATTAATACCCTCTCTCTCCAACTCTCAGGTGCTGTCCACTCCTCTACCACAAAACTGCAGTAAAGCTACTCTTGCCAAGCGGGCAAGGCTCTCCTAATTTTCAATCCACTGGACACTGACAGTTCTTACTCTGCTGCATTTAGCTCCATAAATGCCTCCTTAACATGGGTTTCTCCCCTGGATTTGTTCCCTATCTCCTTCTCTGACCCCTCTTCCTCCTCCGCCCTCTGTCTCTCAGTATTCCCAAACAGTTACCCCTAGGCCACTTGCCTTCCACTCTACACACTCTGCCTGGGCCATCTTACCACTCTCACCTTGCTCTACGCTGACGACACCCAAACACAATACATATCTCTAGTTCTGTTCTCGCCCCAGATCGCTTCCTGTCTACCAGAAACATTTCAAAACATCACCTTTTCCTCCCCCAGCTCCAAAACACACACACGCACACACACACACACACACACACACACACACAAAATCCTCCTTCATCCTTCTTTTATATTCTCCGTCTTGCTGAGTGAAACCAATTGCAGTAATTTTGTCAACAAATATGTATTGAGTGCTACTAAGTCGTTGTACTCATCTAGCCAATAATCAAAGCCAGAAACTTTAGGCATCCCGACTCCTCCCTCCTTTCATTCCCCAGATGCAACTGTTCATCAGGTCCTTCCATTCTCTCCAGAAATACATTTCTGACAACTGACCCCTTTCTCTCTACCCGCTACTGCTACTGAATTAGTTCAAAGTCTCATTGTATTTCAACCACCTCCTAAATCGTATCCTGGTCATCAGTCTCCTCCACTGTGGTCCATGTTCCATACGGCCACCAGAGTTAGCCTGACCATGTAGCTTAATCTCATTACTTCCTTATAGGAAAACCTCCATAGACTCTCCCTTGCTTAACGGAATCTACAATATTGCTTCAAAAGGGTCTGGCAGTTGGAATCCAGCCTCATTTTGCTCCACTCTCCTACTATAGAAACCTGAGTTGCTCCTTATCATTTTTTTTTTTTTTATCATTTCCTCTCCTCCTTCAGGTCTTTGCTTGAGTGCCACTTTTTCAACCCTCCCTCTCCAACCCCCCGCCCCCTGTTAAAAGCTGAAACTTCATATTTTTCTTTCCTGCTTTACCTTTCTCCCTAACCTAAACAACATTTTAATTTAGTTTAATTTTAGTATTATTTTTTAACATCTTTAGTGGAGTATAATTGCTTTACAATGGTGTGTTAGTTTCTGCTTTATAACAAAGTGAATCAGTTATACATATACAGATGTTCCCATATCCCCTCCCTCTTGCATCTCCCTCCCACCCTCCCTATCCCATCCCTCTAGGTGGTCACAAACCACTGAGCTGATCTCCCTGTGCTATGCGGCTGCTTCCCACTAGGTATCTATTTTATGTTTGGTAGTGTATATATGTCAATTTTCCACACTGCTCACATTATAACACTCACCTCCAGATCACCTTCTCTGGGAAACGTTCACCAAGACTTCAGGTAAACAAGTTCCTCTTTTCTTCTACTGTCTCAGAACTTTTTTTAAAGTCATATTCTAGCACTTAACAGGATTTGTCATAGTTAGTTATTTATACATTAATCTCTTCTACTGGACTAGGAGCTCCTACATACAGGGGCCTTGTTTACTTACCTTTGTACATCCAGTGCCTTAGCATAAGGTCTGGCATATTGTAGATGGTCAATAAACATTAACTGAATAAATGAACCAATGAGTTAAAAAGTAATTGAAGGTAGAGAGAACAGCATGTCCAAGTCACAGAAAAGGCATATTGTGCTTTGGGAAAGTCTAGAGGCTCAGCATGGCTGGTGGTTATGACAGTTAAGATGTAAGGAAAGAGTTTGGAAAAGTAGTTTGGGCCAAATTGTGAAGGATCTCATATATCAGGCTCAGTCTGGACTTTTCCCCATAGGTGATTGAAAGTATGATGGATCAGCCTCTAATTTTTAGTTTGAAATTCTTACTGTATGATTTTTATGAATTTATAATTTGAGATTCCTATTTTATGATTTTTATTAGTTAGATTTTGGTAGCTGACACAGAAACCACTCTAACTCATGTAAGCAGAAAGGAATTTATACTTACAATATCAGGTAGTTCACAAAAATTTTGGAAGGGTTAGAGGAACAGCCTGGACAGAGGATCCAGGTAAAACTCCCAGGCCCAGAACCACAAGACCGCTGCCATAGTAAGCAATACTGCCTATGCAAAAAGTCACCAAGTCAGGACGTTTCTACCGTGATCTACCATGATCTACACCAACAAAAATGGATGCCTTGCTCAACTCAGATCTAAATTCAAGTTTCACACTTCATCTGATTGATGGAACCTAAATTGCATTTGAAATCTTAGCTGCAAGAGAATCTGGAAAATGTAATTGATAGCTTTCCCAGCCTCTACAATACTAGAATGAGGTTGAAATGGATGATGAATGAGGCAATCCACAGTTTTTACATTCCTAAGGATGTGTTACTTTGGAGTCAAGGAGAACCCATTGCTCCCTATATTATAGATGTTATATTAGTCATCCATTGCTGCAGTAATGCCAGGTAACAAACAGCCCCAAATATCCCAGTGGCCTTAAAAACAGACATCTCTCGGGGGCTTCCCTGGTGGCGCAGTGGTTGAGAGTCCGCCTGCCGATACAGGGGACACGGGTTCGTGCCCCGGTCCGGGAAGATCCCACATGCCGCAGAACAGCTGGGCCCGTGAGCCATGGCTGCTGAGCCTGCGCATCCGGAGCCTGTGCTCCACAACGGGAGAGGCCACAACAGTGAGAGGCCCGCGTACCACAAAAAAAAAACACAAAAAAAACCCCAAAAACAGACATCTCTCTTCTTACTCTAAGGACTGAGACCAGCAGGGTGGCCCTGATTCAGGATGTGGTTGGAGTCTGGTCTGTTTCCTATGTCTTCATTTTGAGGCCCAGCTGAAAGGGCAACAGCGCAAGGAGCATGGTTTTCCCAGGACAACTCCCAGGAGTGTGAGAGGGAAAGCCAAACCTCACGAGAAAGATAGGAAGCTCCCGATCATAGATGAAGCAAAACGAGATTCGTTCCTGAATGCTAGAAAATCAACAGTGCCTCTCACATAGAAGTGAGAGAGGAACCAGAAAGCAAACACAGGCTGCCTCAGAGCCAGGCCAGCCCTTGGAGGCTGGAGTGTGACAACAAGATGAGATGCAGAGTCAAAGCCCAAGGCTCCTGAGAGAAAAGCAGCTGGGAGAAGATCTCTGGGGGAGTGTCATGCTGCCTATGTCATCCTTGTTTACTTCCCGTTGTTCTCCCTGTTCTTTCATGTAATAAGCAGGTACTGAGAACCGATATGTGGACAAGGCCGTGGGCTGAATCCTGGGAGACCACAATAAGCAAGACAGATGTTCCCTGGAGCGACAGGTTGCGTGGCCATCACCACAGTGTGGTAGGTGCCAAAGGGTGGGGCACCCACTCAGACTGGAAGGGTGAGTGAGAATTAGCCAGAAAGAGGAAAGAGTATTCCAGGTGCCCAGGAAAGGTGTGCAAGTCAGGAGCACAGGAGAGAGGAGACTGAGGGGCTGAAGACACAGCTGAAAGTCCGCATCGCTGGACAGAGGGAAGCTGGGCCCCATCAGGTATAATCATATTTTTAAAACAATCTTATGATGTCACCTGTGGTATCAAAAGTCTATGTTTTGACCATAAAAATGATTAATATTTTTATGAATTTAAATTATTTATCCATTATAAATGAATATATGATTAACACTAATTAAATAATTCACACAAGTGAATAAAAGTTTTGTTAGTCTTACACAAGTTACCATCTATTTATGTAAATACTTTAACTTACACATTAAAAAATTCTTTTTTTTATTGAAATGTAGTTGATTTACAATGTTGTGTTGCTTTCTGGTGTACAGTAAAGTGATTCAGATATATATACACAAACACACATATATATATATTCATTTTCATATTCTTAGGAAGGTATCTTTGAATGAGGAGATTTGTCTGGTGTGAGTCAGAGTTTCAGTGAACCAAGTTGGGGGTCTCTCTTCTTCTGGTGCCTTAGAGCCGGTGTTCTCAAAGGGAGCTGGGGGTGGAGTGTGCCTACTCCCTCCCTCCCCGTTAGGAGCTATATCAAAATTACACAACGGTCATAGCAGTTTCACCACACACCTCCTCTCTCCCTTCTCCCCTCAGGCATCAGGCCTTGAGCAGGCCACTCCCCTCAGGTGTGTCTAAGTAGAAAAACAGGTGGAGAAATGCTGCCAGAGAGGCTCTGTGCTTTATTAGATTACAAGAAGCAGTAGAAGAACTTTAAGATGCATGTGTGTGCATGCCAGCATGTGTGTGTTTGGGGGCAGACTTGACTACATGGCTGGATATTTATTTTAGAAAACATCTCTGCTCCTTGGGACAAAAAACAGTAGGCTGATCGGCCAGGATGCCTGTGCAACTAACCCAAGTGAGACACGACGAGACCCATATTAAGGTAATGCCTGTAGGGACAGAAAAGGAGGCCATGTTGCACAGAGATGACACTGAATCTGGGAGTAAGAGAAAGGGAGAAATTTACGGAAGATCCCGAGACATCTGGCTTGGGCTGGTGGAACCCAGATCCACGCTTCCCTGTCATCTTCTCGGTGAAGGTTGCTTCCCTGCTTCTCTGAGCCCCAGGGTCCCCAGCTCCTCCTGTAACACTAGGGCCAAAACTGATCACCAACCTCTGAATCGCCCCTTCATCCCAATATTTAACAGGATAAATATTTTTAAATTATTTCAAAATAAGTTTTGAAACTCATCCACGTAAATCTATATGGGCAACAGTCACTCATGTGCCCTGGACTAAATCACCTTATCAGTGACTTTGAGGCAATGTAGATCTCTTAAACCACATATGTAGAGAGTCAAATAAGCATCTTACAACATGACAGAGAGATCTACTGTACAATTTAGTGCCTAGAATAGGTCAGTCAAATTATTACTGGTTCTAATTATCACCCCCATAACTGTTCAATTCTTTACGTGCAGCAGAGTAGAACTCCAGAGGTGAGAAATTCTTTCCTGCCTTTGAAAACACCAAAGGGAAAAAAACAAAGGATTTACTTCCAGTATGAACCTTAGAAATCAAACCTACACTGTACATGAAGATGGAGCAGGCAAAGGGAAAAGCACCAGCAAATACGGAAAATAACTAATTGCAAAATCGTCTAATGTTGATTTTATTTAGAGATTACCTCCTACTGTGACTTGGGTTTATAAACTTGGAGGCTGTAGCACTCAAAAGTAACAAACAGTGAAAAGAAAAAAAAGGGTAAAAAGAAGTCAAGGATAGCCAGTCCCTGTAATATTTTTCCCTCATTCATGCTTAAGATTTGGAGAGGGAGAGCTGAGTTGTCAATCAGACACATGGAGAAACATAATGAATAGAGTGGGGAGATGGTACGGGAAGAAGGTAAGACCCTATAGAAGGGTCTCAATCAGACAGAGAAGGCTGCTTCGATGAATATCCTTATCTTTCAAAGAAGAAAAATTAAGGTGGGCTCTGTAAAGGAAGAGAGAGTTTTCCCCACCTTTTCTGTGAATGACCCACCTTCCCACACACTTTTCCCTCTCCTAACAAACTCACTGTTTGAAATTTCCATTAGCAGTAATCTCATAGGAGGTATCAGCATTTTAACTAAGTCAAGAAAATAGAGAGAGTTAGATTCCCTAGCTACCGAGAGAGCGTTCATTTTCAGTCACCATCACCCATAGTCCTTCATAGATGAAATCTGTTTTTAGTGTCAGGATTCTGACTGCTTTATCCTCTTGTTTTCCACATCCCCTTATGCCTGCAGTAGAGACTTAAAAGATGACTGGTGAATCATCAAACATGAAGAGAACTATTTGAAACCTGTTGAAAGCCAAGTCTCTGAGCTCACACCCCTAGACTCCTGAAATGTGATGAAGACATTTCTCAGGAAATTTCAGCCTAGGGCTGAAGCACAAAAAAAGGAGAGGAGGAAAAGGAGAAAGAAAATAAGAGAGAAAAAACCCTGAATGCACATTCATAAGGGTAATAATTAGAGGTACATGCGGTTACATGATTCCAAGTCTCTATTAAATACTGAATGATTTTTAAACTCTGTGGATGTTCTAATAAGAGCCAAAGCCTCACCAACATGTGACAAATGACCTTTACTTTCTTTCCTGGTGTGTTTGTATTTCCACAAGGAGTTCAATTTTTTTTTTTCCTGCGAGCATCTACAATATCTGTATAGAAACCAAATAGAGAATAAAATTGGAAAAGATTAAATATGAAAATTGACACCCTGGAGGATTCTCTACTGAGGAAGGTGACAGTATCATATGCCGTGGTAGCAGATTGTCCTTGGAGGCCATGGCCACTAGCACAACAGACACAAAGGAATCTCCCCATGCTGTTCGCCAAAGTCATCTGGGTCTGGGAAACACAAGTCAGTATGTGCCAGTTTAATATCTGGTTTTATATTTAGGATTATAGTTAGGTCATTTCTTCTTCTAACTTTGCTGATTTTAGTGGGGGGGGGAAGCCCTTATATCTATTGATTTGCCATGTAATTAAATTTACCATAATGATCTAAGATGTCTTCCATAATCGTGTTCCAGGAGTTAAAATCCAGAAACTATGACAATTAACAAAAGTAATCGTATGTTCTTACTTCCATATCTCAAGACGGAATGAAATGTAACAGAATTCCTAATGCTAGATTTGAGACGTAACAGAGGATGACGGGCAGCCATATTCTGGCTGCGTGTCCAGGACAGGGATGGAAAAGCTGCAGCACACAGACGGGGACACAAAGAGAGCTAGTACAGCTCACAACAGGGGCTTGGAAGTCACAGGACTTGAGTCTGCCTTTTACTCACTGTATGGACTTGGGGAAACTGACAAATCTTTCCAAAGGTCAGTTTCTTTATTCATCAAGGTTAAGGGAAGAGCATTGACCTTGTTTGGGTTTTGGAAATAATCAAATAATACATGTGAAAGTCATGTATTACCTGGGACGTGGTCTGTGTTATTAGTTATTATTTCTATGTCAGTATTCATCGTGATCACCATCATCATCAGACTTTTTGCAGGGTTCTGGCAAGAAACAGAGGGGCAATATGAAAAGAGTCCAATAAAAAGACTTTTTACAGGGCTTCCCTGGTAGCGCAGTGGTTGGGGGTCCACCTGCCGATGCAGGCGACACGGGTTCGTGCCCCGGTCTGGTAGGATCCCACATGCCGCGGAGCAGCTGGACCCGTGAGCCATGGCCACTGAGCCTGTGCGTCCGGAGCCTGTGCTCCGCAACGGGAGAGGCCACAACAGTGAGAGGCCCGCGTACCGCAAAAAAAAAAAAAAAAAAAAGACTTTTTACAAAGGCAGTAGGGCAAGGTGTAGGGAAAGCATGCGGGGAGAGTGCAGTGCCTCAGAGCTCTTCTCATCCCTAAGCCCTAAACCTCAAGGAACCCACAAAGGGGAGGCTGTGTGCGGGAGGCTGCCTCGCAGGAGCTGTGATTCCCCCCCCAGAAGAAACGGGGGAATAAACGCCCAGCCTCACTCTCCTCCTGCCCCCCAGCCTCCTGCCAGTATATTTCATTGGCCGGCACAGTGGAAGGCCAGAGGATGAGAAAAACCCTTCCGCAGAGTCTATACAATTCGGCCTCCCAGGGCTCAGACCAGGATAAAGGAGGGTTGGGGACAAATAGAAGGTTTCAGCAAAATTCGTATCTGTGAGGCTACAATGTTAAATGACCAAGCTCAGTCATTTACTGAGTGCTTAAGACAGTACCTAGCATTTGGTGGCTACTCAAGAAATATTTTTAAATGGTTGAATAAATTACCCTGTGAATCAGATTCTGGTTCCTTTATATATGTACCCTACCTTTTCTAGAATAAGGTTGGCAGGTAAATCATTTATCATTTATTATTTAACTTAAGTTTAAACTTTAGTCTGAAAATAAGGTCCATTCCAAAGGACACAGTAAGTCTGGAAGTCAGGCAACTGGGATTAGGAAGCAAAGTGTTTGGGCCCAGGGCTGTACAGAGAGGCAGATGATGAATCCTAAACACACACACACACACACACACACACACACACGCACTTGGTTGACAATGTGGACAATGCCTCGGTTGTGTTTTCAGTCTCTCAAGCCATAACGTGTGGATGAAGAGTCATCATGGTTACGACATCTGAGCAAGCGACTGAAAATCCAAGCCCACTCAGCTCACATTTTCCTTTGCTAGAACATGATGGGGGAATTTGCTGCTGACTTCGGAGTCAACGCTGACAGACGATTTCACATGAAAAAACAACACCCATGTAATGCTATAGCTCGCTCTGCGGTGATGGAGTGAAAACATCATTCAAGAAGATACACAAGTGGGGTTCGTTTTACTAGGCACAGCCAGGGACCTGAACCAGTTAAAAGCAAAGCCCTACAGAAAGGAACCTACGCTTACTCTGAGATGTATTTGAACTCGACGTGTCCATGAATGCAAGATTTTAAAATGTTTTGAAAGTTTTTACATAGAGCAGAACTTTGGGAAGGGGGAGGGGTGGAGAGGAATGTGGAGAGCACAACAACTGATCTTATAAGTGGACCATGCTTCCTGGTAACGTCCGTTAGCCCAAACCCCAGCAACTCGGGGAGGGAGAACTGTCCCTGTCACCCTAACCACTTCCTCACATCACCAGAGCCATCCAAAAGTCTCAAACTACAGGAAGGACTCTTTCTAAATTTTAAGGGGAGAAAAATTGAAAAAACACAATTTTAGATCTTATCAAGTATAAATCAGCTACCAGTATCTTCATCAATGTAATCTCTGCAAGCAAACAACTATTACAGAAGAAATCATATCTTTGAGTATCCCCAATCTCTATGCTTTAAAGACATAATACAAGATATGCAAAAGAATGAAACTGGACCACTATCTCATGCCATACTCAAAAATTAGCTCAAAATGGATTAAAAGCTTGAACATAAGACCTGAAACCATAAAATTCCTAGAAGGAAACATAGGCAGTACCCTCCTTGACAAAGATCTTGATGATTTTTTTGGATTTGACACCAAAAGCCAAGGCAACAAAAGCAAAACTGAACAAGTAGGACTACGTCAAACCAAAAAGCTTCTGCATGGCAAAGGAAATAAACAAAATGAAAAGGCAATTTACCAAATGGGAGAAAATATTTTCAAATCACATATCTGATAAGACATTAACATCCAAAATATATAAAGAACTCATACAACTTAATAACAAAAACAAACAAACCAATTAAAAAATGGACAGAGGATATGAATAGGTATTTTTCCAAAGAAGACCTACAGATGGCCAACAGGCACCTGAAAATGTGGTCAACATTACTAATCATCAGGCAAATGCAAATCAAAACCACAATAAGGGGCTTCCCTGGTGGCTCAGTGGTTAAGAATCTGCCTGCCAATTCAGGGGACACAGGTTCGAGCCCCGGTCCGGGAAGATCCCACATGCCGTGGAGAAACTAAGCCCATGAGCCACAGCTACTGAGCCTGCGCTCTAGAGCCTGCGAGCCACAACTACTGAGCCTGCGTGCCACAACTACTGAAGCCTGCGGGCCTAGAGCCAGCGCTCTGCAACAGGAGAAGCCACCACAATGAGAAGCCCACGCACCACAATGAAGAGTAGTCCCTGCTTGCTGAAACTGGAGAGAGCCCCTCACGCGCAGCAATAAAGACCCAATGCAGCCAAAAATAAAAAGGAATTAATTAATTAGAAAAAAAAAAACGCAATGAGACATCACCTCACATCTGTTAGAATGGCTATCGTCAAAAAGTCTACAGGGCTTCCCTGGTGGCACACTGGCTGAGAGCCCGCCTGCCGATGCAGAGGACACGGGTTTGTGCCCCGGTCCGGGAAGATCCCACATGCCGTGGAGCGGCTGGGCCCGTGAGCCATGACCGCTGAGCCTGCGCATCCAGAGCCTGTGCTCCGCAACGGGAGTGGCCACAACAGCGAGATGCCCACGTACTGCAAAAAAAAAAAAAAAAAAGTCTACAAATAACAAATGTTGGCAAGGATGTGGAAAAAAAGCAAACCCTGTGCACTGTTAGTGGGAATGTAAATTAGTGCAGCCATTGTGGAAAACAGTATGGATATTCCTCAAAAAACTAAAAATGGAACTACCATATGATTCAGCAATCCCACTTCTGGGTATTTATCCACAGGATGTGAAAACACTAAATCAATAAGATAGATGCACCCCTATGTTCACTGTAGCATTATTTATAATAGCCAAAACATGGAAGCTACCTAAGTGTTCATCAATAGATGAATGGATAAAAAAAATGTGGGATACACACACACACACACACACACACACACACACACACACACACACAAAGGAATATTATTCAGCCATAAAAAAGACAGAAATCTTGTCATTTGTGACATGGGTGGACCTTGAGAGCATTATGCTCAGTGAAATAAGTCAGACAGAAAAACAAATACTGCATGATCTCCCTTACACATGGAATTGGAAAAAAGAAAACAAAAAAAAACCAACCAAACAAACAAAAAACTGAACTCATAGATTCAGAGAACAGATTTGGTGGTTGCCAGAGGGGTGAGTGGGGCCTGGGGGCGGGGTGGGATGGGAGGGGGAGTGGGCAAAATTCATGAAGGGGTCAAAAGGTACAAACTTCTAGTTATAAAATAAATAAGCCCTGGGCTTCCCTGGTGGCGCAGTGGTTGAGGGTCTGCCTGCCGATGCAGGGGACGCGGGTTCGTGCCCCGGTCTGGGAGGATCCCGCGTGCCGCAGAGCGGCTGGGCCCGTGAGCCATGGCGGCTAAGCCTGCGTGTCCAGAGCCTGTGCTCCGTAACGGGAGAGGCCACAACAGTGAGAGGTCCGCGTACCGCAAAAAAATAAATAATCAAATAAATAAATAAGCCCTGTGGATGGAATGTAGAGCATGGTGACTACAGTTAGTAATACTGTATTGTATATATGAAAGTCACTAAGAGTATAAATCTTAAAAGTTCTCATCACAAGAAAAAACAAATTTGTAACTGGGTGTGGTGATGTATGTTAACTAGACTTATTGTGGTGATCATTTCGCAATACATACAAATATTAAATCAGTATGTTGCACATCTGAAACTAATATAATGTTATATGTCAATTTTATCTCAATTTTAAAGGATTAATAATGGTCACCATTAAGGGGTACAAACTACTATGAATAAAATAAATAAGCTACAAGGATATATTGTACAACACAAGCAATATAGCCAATGTTTTATAATAGCTTTAAATGGAGTATAATCTATAAAAATATTGAATCATTATGTTGTATACCTGAAAGTAATATAACATTGTAAATCAGCTATACTTCAATTTTTAAAAAAAAGCTTAAAAAAAAGTTCAACATTGTGTTTACAGCACAAAACCTATTTGATGTAGGTTTTAAAGGCTCTCTCTTGCTGTGATATTTTTTAATCATTTCCAACACTACTGCCCAGACCACATGTGACTGCGCATGGGAGAGGAGAGGAGGAAAATAAACACTTTCAATATTTTCCTACTTAGCCTCCCATTACTGGGCATCTTCACAGTCATCTAAAGTGCTTCCTCAGGAGGCTCCTAAAAAACCAAAAGTGAAGATTTTGCACTAATATTTCAATAAAGGACAAAAATTTATTTTTTAAATAAATTCTTAATTTTAGAATAGTTTTAGATTTACAGAAAAGTTGCAGATAGTACAGAGGGTTTCCTTAGATTCTTTTTTTTTTATACAGCAAGTTCTTATTAGCTACCTATTTTATACATATTAGTGTATGTATGTCAATCCCAATCTCCCAATTCATCCCACCACCACCACCACCCCCATTCCCCCTCCCAGGTGTCCATTTCCTTAGACTCTGTGCCCAGTTTCCCTGTTGTTGAGATCTGACATATGATACATTTGTCACAACTAATGAACAAATGTTGACATATTAACTAAAGTCCATGCTTTATTTGGATGTTAAGACTTATTTTTTAAAAGAAAATTTTCCACTGGAAATAGCATATTACAACTCTGGGGAAAAATATTTCACACTAATATGTATGGCTTTTGACCTCAACTGTTCATTTTATCTGATGCATTTTACTACTATTTCAGAATATCTCAAGGACGGTGGACCGGGGACAGAACACCCACCTGGGGAAGTGTGTTCACGGAGAAATGTGTTTTAGCCTTAACTTTGTTCTGCCTTAGAAAAATCACTCAAACTTTCTTTGAGCCTAAATTCTATTTCTTACAACATGAAGACATTGGACTAAGTGATCTCTTAAACTCCTTCCAGCTTGAAATTCTATGATTCTGGAACAACTGAAAACTTTTTAAAGTTTTCATAGCAAAGGTTCAGAACTTAGAGTTAAGTATTGTAACTCTGGCTTTGTCACCAACTTTTAAACTAGTTTTTGTATTTCTCAATTTCTAAATTTGCCACGAGGATAATAGCACCAACAGAAGATATTTATGCATCATATCTTCACTGACAAAATGTGGCTAAAATTTATAAAATTTACAATATCAGGAAATCAGCTGATAGCACAGAACACCAGGAAATCTCATTCAGTGTTGACTCAAATACTGTCTCCTTCCTGTAGGATCCTCTACTGAAGATTTTTCATGTCACCTCACTCCTCGTCATAATTAACCCAGAAGGAGATCTAATTTTCTTTTTCTTTAAATTGGAAAAGTAGACAGTAAATGCCAGTAAACAGGTTAGTTAAAATTGTTCAGCATCAATGAAACAATGCTAAAATATCACACCAGAATTTTACTTACAATATAAAAGCCAGCTTTTTTAATGCCTAACTGTGGACAAAATATTGTCTTACTGAGTTAAGAGTGAAGAACTGTTATACAGAGAAGGCATACTGTGCATGTACAAGATTTAAAAAGAAAAAAAGCCGCCAGATTCTGTCACTCCAACACTAGAAAACTCAAGGGCAAAAAGAGGAGAAATAACATGTTCACTAATTTGAAGAAAAGATGTATTCTGTTTTCATACAAAATCAAATGAGCACATTTATGGAAATCGGGGTTACACTGGAAGAACATAATTCATAGTCCAAGAAAAAGGAGTTCGTGATAGCTGAAAGGAAAAATCCCCAGCTCTTTCAAGACCTCTCTTTTTCTTTTTTCTTTTTTTTTTTATTGTCAAGGCCTCTCTTTTGCCTTTAAGGGGAATTACACATTTGCAATACCCTAAGTAGCATTCACTGGCTGTGGAAATGAAAACGCTTTCTCTTTGAGTGAGCTCTTGAAGCAACCCCCTCCTCAAAAAAAAATTAAAATTAAAAAATATATATATATTTTAAAAGAAATTTACTCTAATTTGAAAAGATACATGCACCCCAATGTTCATAGCAGCACTATTCACAATAGTCAAGACAAGAAAGCAACCTAAATGTCCATCAACAGATGAATGGATAAAGAAGATGTGGTACATATATACAATGGAATATTACTCAGCAACAAGAAAGAATGAAATAATGCCATTTTCAGCAACATGGATGGACCTAGACATTATCATACTAACTGAAATAAGTCATAGAAAAACAAATATCATATGATATCACTAGTATGTGGAATCTAAAATACGACACAAATGAAATTATTTACAAAACAGAAATAGACTCACAGACATAGAAAACAAACTTATGGTTACCAAAGAGGAAGGGGGCAGGGGAGGGATAAATTAGGAGTATGGGATTAACAGATATACACCACTATATATAAAATAGATAAACACAAGGATTTAGTGTATAGCACAGGGAACTATATTCAATATCTGGTAATAACCTATAATGGAAAAGAATCTGTACTCCTGAAACACAATATTATAAATCAACTATAGTTAAATCTAAAAAATTAAGTTATAACATGATGTGAAATACGAAAAAATAAAATAAAATGTTTCCTCTAGAAACAAGGTACAACTTTGAAACAAATGCTAAATATTTTATTTAGTTATAATTAGTATTTATTTAACTTGTACAATAGAAGCTGCAGATAAACAATTGCAAAGTAATAAGTTCTATGTTGAATTAAATGTCTTTAGAGTTACAACTTTGAAACACTATACCTAAGGTCCTAAAAATAACTTTAAAAAGAATAAGAATTCAACCAACAATCAATTTTTCATAATGAAGGGATGAGATAGCATGAAAAATTGGAAACTACAGACATTCTGAAGGTTTTCCTTTTGTAAAATCTCCACAAATAAACTTTTTAATAAAGTAACAAAAATAACTGATAAGAATACCACATTTTTAAGTGATAAGGAGTTTTGAAATGGTCAAAATAAAAGGGGTAAAAAGTAAACAACCTAAACAATAACTAAGAAAATTAAATCATACAGAAAGATACAAAAAAGAATAAACAGATCTGAAATATTAACACCCGGAACTAACATTTTGGTGAATATCTTTCTATATGTCTCTCTAAATACATATATATGAGATCACACTCTTTATAACTTGTGATTTCCATGTAATATATTTGGGACATTTTTGAGGTCAAAAAATACAAATCTTTAACATTTTAACACTGCAGAGTACTTCACTATAGCTATTTTACATAATTTGTATAACCAGTTCATTTTTGTTGCAGAGTTTTTAGTTTCTTTTCCTTTTTTTTTTTTTTTTGCTATTAAAATAATGCTCCAGTTAACATCTTTATGTGAACATCTTTTGGCATACAATTTCCTAGAAGATGGATTCCTAGGCCAAATGTTACACACATTTTAAATTTTTGTACATATTTCCAAAAGGGCTTGTAGAAAACTTGTATCAATTTAAACACTGGAGAAGAATTCAACCAACAGCCACATACAAGTATTTTTTAAAAAGTGCATTAGATTGTTGGTGTTTTAAGATGGAGAATGGAGTATAATGTTTGACTCACCTACTTCTTAACCACTCCTAAGATTAGCTCATATTAAATAACATTAAATAGATAGAACAACAGCAAAAATGATTCAGTTGTATTTCCAGGACAAGTAACATAATGGGAGGTAATGATAAAAAATAAAAAAACTTCCGGGACTTCCCTGGTGGTGCAGTGGTTAAGAATCCACCTGCCAATGCAGGGGACACGGGTTCGATCCCTGGTCTGGGAAGATCCCACATGCTGCAGAGTAACTAAGCCCGTGTGCCACAGCTACTGAGCCTGTGCTCTGGAGCCCGCGAACCACAACTAATGAGCCCGCGAGCCACAACTACTGAAGCCCGCGTGCCTAGAGCCCATGTTCCGCAACACGAGAAGCCACTGCAATGAGAAGGCCATGCACAGCAACGAAGAGTAGTCCCCACTCGCCACAACTAGAGAAAGCCCGCACACAGCAATGAAGACCCAACACAACCAAAACTAAATAAATAAATAAATTTATTTTTAAAAAAACTTCCATTTGGGTTGCACTTGGCAGTTACAAAACACTGTCACCTTAATTATATCATTTGATGTCTCAAAAATTCCATAAGATGGGCCAGGCAAGAATAATTCACCTTCTTTTATAGGTAAAGAAACAGAAGCCAAGAGAGGTCACTTCCCAATATCACACAACCAGGAGGCTTTAGCTTTGGGCCCAGCCATGGTCTTCTGATTCTTTGGCCTCTCTTCTCCCCACTGAGCCATGTCTCTGGAACCCTGCATTCTGGTTTTCACTTTTACATGGTCGGGAGGTTGGAGGGGTTCCCATGATGGAGGTGGTACCCAGGTATCAGTGTCAACTTGGACTCTACATCTACATCCCTTGAAAGACCTGGGTAGGTATTCCTCTTTCCCACTGTAGGAGCCAGTGTTGTATATCACTGAAGTAATTGCATGTACCTTCCTCATAGTAATCCAGCCTCTCCTTCTGCCAGTGGGCTTTGGGTTTGCATACTGACTAGGTATAGAAATGGGACTAGGAATCATAGCTTTCCACTGGAGAGGAGGTCTTCAGCCTTCTGTTCAACATTTCTTGATTTCTTTTGATCATGTATGTATATTAAGCAATACACTTCTTGGCTGCACAATAAGAAATACCATATTGCTGTCCTTATGAACACTCCATATTATTAGTCATCTCCATAGATCCCTGTGAATCAGCCCTCTTGGTTGCCATTCCATCCTTGCTGCCCATTATGGTCATCACTCCCATTTCTTTCTTTTTTCTAATTTTAATTTTTTTAATCTTTATTTTACATTGGAGTATAGTTGATCTACAACGTTGTTATTTTCAGGTGTACAGCAAAATGATTCAATTATACATATACGTATATCTATTCTTTTTCAAATTCTTTTCCCATTTAGGTTATTACAGAATATTGAGCAGAGTTCCCTGTGGTATACAGTAGGTCCTTGTTTATTTTTTTTTCAGCTGCATTGGGTCTTTGTTGCTGCGTGCGGGCTTTCTTTGGTTGTGGCGATCAGGGGCTACTCCTTATTGCGGTGCGCAGGCTTCTGATTGTGGTGGGTTCTCTTGTTGCAGAGCACAGGCTCTAGGTGCACAGGCTTCAGCAGTTGCAGCAGGTGGACTCAGTAATTGTGGCTCACGGGCTCTAGAGCACGGGATCAGTAGTTGTGGCACATGGGCTTAGTTACTCCACGGCATGTAAGATCTTCCTGGACCAGGGATCGAACCCGTGTTCCCTGCATTGGCAGGTGGATTCTTAGCCACTGTGCTACCAGGGAAGTCCTTGGTTATCTGTTTTAGATACAGTAGTGTGTATGTATCAATCCTAAACTCTCAATTTATCCCTCTCCCCCACCCATTTCTTTCTGAAAGTTAAGTGCCGCCACCTGCCTTCTGTTATTTTGAGACTCTATCACCCCCATTGTTACTAGAGAGCAGTATCTCCTATCATCAGGCCAACCCTCAGAACACAGCGACCACTAAGCTTCTCAACAATGCTGGTGTCCCTCAGGTAGAAATTAGCTTCAGCCTTTCCCTTGGAAAGCCCTTGGACATGAATTCTACCACAGAGTGCCACCCTCCTCCCTGCAACCTTGAAGCAGGGGTCAAAGCTTTATGATACACTACCAAATGTAGAATAGATAGCTGGTGGGAGGCAGCCGCATAGCACAAGGAAATCAGCTCGGTGCTTTGTGACCACCTGGAAGGGTGAGATAGGGAAGGGGGGAGGGAGGGAGATGCAAGAGGGAAGAGATATGGGGATATATGTATATGTGTAGCTGATTCATTTTGTTATAAAGCAGAAACTAACACACCATTGTAAAGCAATTATACTCCAATAAAGATGTTTTTTAAAAAAAGCTTTATGAAGCCTCACTTATGTCAGTCTTACTCTATGCAAACTGCTATAACGGAATACCACAACTGGATGGCTTATAAACAACATAGACTTATTTCTCACAGGCTGGGAAGTCCAAGATCAAGACACCAGCATGGTTGGGTCCCGATGAGAGCCCACTTCCAGCCGTCCTTTTGCTGTGTCCTCACATGGCAGAAGGGCGTAAGGGAGCTCTCTGGGGTCTCCTTTACAAGGGCACTAATCCCATTTGTAAGGGCTCTGCCCTCATGATCTAATCACCTCCAAATACTATCACATAACTAATCTATTTATATAATTAAATAGAGAAAAACATTACTCCTATAATATGCCACAAAAGTATTTGGTAAAATTCAACATTCATCACTGATAAAAAATAACTTTTAAAAATATTTTTACAAAATAACTCTCCCAT
>NW_020176571.1:21932950-22045765 GCF_003031525.2 Neophocaena asiaeorientalis asiaeorientalis | reverse complement strand
TATATATATATAATATATTTCTCAGAGCTTTAATTTTAAGGTTGCAGAATTAAGTTAGCATACTTTATTTTGCTCCTCCCCAAAAGATTTTTTGTTCTTGCTTTGTTTTTTACACAAACCACCAATATGGTGTCTCAGCCAGTGATCCTTGGAAAACAGAGCCCAAGGCAAAGCTTACTAGCACATTATGGAGGGATATAATCTTTAAGTCACAAGAGTAAGCAAGGCAGGTAAGGGGGAAATAAATGCAAGATGGTGCATTGCCAAACTGGTCACAGCTTCACAAGAAAGCACAACCAATTGCATCATCACATAGGACATATCGAGAGAGGACTGAGGGCACCATTGTTCCTAGGAACAACTCCTCTTTCCCATCTTATGTCTCTCGCTGGGTCCAAGTCAGCCACAAGAGCATTAATGTTCCCTCCCCCACCCACCACATTTCTAGGCTCTGTTACCCCGCCCTGCCGGAACAGCAGCTGAGGAAATGAGATCCTGTACTCTGAAGTCTTATATCTCCTCTGAATCAGGAAGAATAAGAACATCTCTAGAGCAATGGCAGCAGGGACAAGGGTGATTGTGCCAAAGCCTGATCTTCATCCAAAGCAGGCTTAGACAGTCGGCAGTGTTAGGAGACAAGGTGGCAGTGGTAGCCACAAGGGCTCCCCATTGAGCAAATGGATGAAGCCCAGGTGGCAGGTGGAGATGAACAAATCTAGG
This sequence comes from Neophocaena asiaeorientalis asiaeorientalis, assembly GCF_003031525.2. Classification (NCBI taxonomy): domain Eukaryota; kingdom Metazoa; phylum Chordata; class Mammalia; order Artiodactyla; family Phocoenidae; genus Neophocaena; species Neophocaena asiaeorientalis. The sequence continues at coordinate 22,045,045 of NW_020176571.1, read as the reverse complement.
GAGGTAAATAAATTGGTAAATAGGAAAAATAAAAACGACCAAAAATAAGTTAGAATCCAGAAACCAAATAGAGTAATGGTATCTCACTCAGCAGACTAAAGATAGCCAAACCCTAAGTGGGAAATGTGGGAAGCTGAATAAACAAACCACTGGGTCAAATTGATACCCTGAGACACCTAGGAAAGACGTAGGCAATGCCCACCTCCTTTCCAGTGTGATTTTTCTGGCCACCCCATCACCTCCCTTGCTGTCATTAAGGAAGAAACCTCCTGAGAAACAATTTTATTCACAACACAGAGTTCTTTAAAAGCTCAAGAACTAATATCACTCATTCCTCCTGGAATTGGATTGAAAGTTAATGATGGGAAAGGGGGAGCAGCAAGGAGGATTGAGTGAAAATTCTTTGAAAAGCAATTAAATTCTTAAATCTCGTCTTCCACTCCAAGCTGTTGGATGAGTGTTCCATCTCCTTCTTAGAAGTCTTGAGATTTAATCTCTGAAGAGGGTAAAATAAAGATTTCTCAACTGGGGAGTACAGTTGAACAGTGAGCTATCATACTAAAATTAGAGGGCTAAACTGACTTAAGCATACTGAATGCCAAATACTGACATTGCTGGTCCCTACCCCAGTCCCAACATAGTTTCCAGAAGGCTTGTAGCCTGTCCTCTACCTTCTAGGCAGGAGATTAAGATTCTTCCCTGGCAAACCTGGCAAAGTCCAAGATAACATCCAAGTTCCTCAACAATGGCCTGACTACCCTAATAGTGAAACTCAATGTCAATAAACCCCACCCATATGCTCAGAAGTTCTAAATAGTTTTTTAATCCCTCACTCTTAATCATGAATAGATAGGCTACTATTATGAAATATCTGACTTCTAACATTGAAAATAAAAACTAAGAGAAGAAAAAAATAACAAGTTGGGAAAAAGAGACTAAGATTTTTTTTAATATTCAAAGATCTATCATTATTATCCCCAGAGAGATCAATGATCTTGCATCCATAATGAATGAAAAGGGTAATCTTTAAAAAAAAGGAAAAAGAATATTCAGAAGGGAAAGAAATAGAGAAATTAGGGGAGAGGAAAATAACAATAAAATAATTAGAGAAAATCTCCCAGATGAGACAGACATGAGTTTGCAGATTAAATGAATTCATTAAATGCCCAACAGAGTGGGCAAAATAGATCCACACCAAGGTACAGTGTGGTAAAATTTCTGAATATTGAGGAGAAAAAGAAATTTCTAAAAGATTCCAGAGATTTTTTTTCAAAGACAAACTACAAGGGATAAGAAATCAAAATGGCTTTGAATTCGTAGCAACAACACTGATACAATAAGACATGGAAGTAAGGCCTCCAAAATTCTGAAGGAAAATAACTTTAGCCCATACACAGGTGAACTATCAATCAAATGGAAACATGGAGTAAAGAATATTTTTTCAGATGCGAGAACTCAAAAATTTTACTTTTTCTCATAAGCTTTTTCAGGATGGTCTTCGAAATTGTGATCTACGAAAATTAACAAAGAAAAGATATACATGGAGCACAGAAAACAGAAGAACCCATACTAGAAAGGCAAAGGAAACCTCTAGAATGATGGTGAAGGTAAATCCCAGAATGAATGTTGTATGCTAGGGACAGCAAACAACCAGGACACATTAGGCTGGAAAACATGTGGCCAAGGAAAGGGCATACATGTATAGCTACTGTTTCTGCCAGACTGAAAAAAAAAAGTAAATTTCAATGGTACAGTGACAACCACATGACTGAGACTAACTGATAAAACAATAAAGAATTATGTTCTGAAAAATGATTACACAGAAATCTCATATCTTTCTTTTAACTAACATTCTGATAAATGCCTTATGGTCTCTATAGCCCACAATGTAGAAGAAAGAAAAGATCTGCTTGAATAAGAATTCTACTATCTGGGGAATTGTCTGGCAGTCCAGTGGTTAAGACTTGGTGCTTTCACTGTCATGGCCCCAGGTTCGATCCCTGGTCGGGGAACTAAGATCCCACAAGCCACACAGTGCGGCCAAAAAAAAAAAAAAGAATTCTACTATATTTACATACGTATTTATATACATATTTATAGATGCCTAGTATGACTCTGAGACAATATGAAAAAAAGTTGTTTCTTTTTTCATAACAATGAAATGGCTGCCTCCAAATGGAGAACTACGTGGACAAAGGAAAGAGGTATAAAAAAAAGTTATTTTCACTATTTACTCTTTTGTTTTTCTGTACCATTGGCATGTGTTAATTTTCAAAAAATATTATAAGAAAAATTCTTTACATATGTGTGTGTGCTTCAAATAAGGAGCCAGAATCATGCTTAAATAACCACTTACTCTGGTGTTTCTCGAAAGTGCAGGAGAGAAAAGAGCAAACTGAAAAAGACGCTTGCCAGCCTACAGAGCTGGTGTCAAAAAAAGCCCTCCCCAAAAATCTGGAGATGCAGAACTTCTCAACTGTGTCATCGGACTGCCGTCTCCTCATCAGGAAACCTCAGCACCCTTTTCCTAGCCAAGAGCCAAACCTTGAATGCCAAGCATGAGGCTGTCAGGCGGGTTGGTGGCAAAGTGTCCTCGCCTGTGGACACAGCAGGTGGCTTTCTATGCCGTGAACCCCAAGACGAAGTGCTGCCAGGAATGAGCTTTGTCCAGTGGCCCCTCTGTTTTGTTTCCTTGTTTCTAACTACCATCTGGAGGCAGGTGTGTCTTCTACTGTGAAGCAGACCCTCTGTCTTTAGGGGTCCTCTAGGCTTGCGCCTGGACTTGGGCTAAACTCCTTGGAAGGTGGGCACCTGAACTTGGACTAGACTCCTCGGAAGGTGGGCATCTGAAGAGCTGTCAGGGATGCATCATGCATTCCTTGGGGCCACAGATTCACAAGAAAGGTTTGGAATTAACCTGAGATGCGGATGGAGAAGGGAGGTCCTGTGAGAAATGGCCCAGAAGGGGACAGTACCTGGATGTTGCCATGACGATGGATGTGCTTGCAGAGGAGGGAAGAGGAGGCACCCAAAGCACGGCTGGCAGTCTCCTCCTGCCCACTGAGCCGGGCGAGTTCATAGCTCTGCCCTTGCCTTGGGCACAGCGGCAGCGCCTCTGTCCCTGGGACATACCTGAGGGAGGGCTTCTGGAAAGGCTGCTGGTTTAGATAAAACCCAGAGGCTAAGTAAGGCTCAGGCTGTCCTCTGGAGACAGTGGGTGGGGGCTCCTGTCTCAGCCCTGCCAGCCCCGCCTCAGCCCCCTGTATCCAGCTGGGCCAGTGGGATAACTGGGGAGGGGCCTGCCCCCTCTTCACTGTGGCTAATGTTTGCTAGGCCAGGTATGGTGAACCAATGACACAGTGTTTTCCCTCTTCGGTTTCCAGCCCGGTTTCCCCTTTTCAGGGTTTTGTGGAGGATTTTGTCGTTGTTGTTGTTTTTCTTCCTCTCTCCTTTGCATTTGAGGATCGTGGTCAGTGGAGCCCCGCCGTTCCCTGGAGGGGCCTGTAGTTTCTGTGCGAAGAGGCACCTGCTCCTGCTTTGATGAGGATGAAGGGCATCCGGTTGCTGTTTGTTATATTCATGCCCCTCCACCACCACAGGCGATGCTTTAAAGGTTCAACTGCTGCACAGAGAAGGATTTGCTGAGTTTGCAGCTGGGTGTCAGTATCAGGACCCATGGGGGGCCTCCCCACCCACACGTCCCACCAGGCACCTTGACTCTTCGAACCAAACTTCCTTAAAGGGGCACAGCCCAGCCTTGTCTGCAACCTCAGGGACCTGGGATCCCTGCGGCGTTTCCTGAAGTCCAGGTTGGCAAGAGACCATGGGGTCTGAGACCAGCCAGAAGGGGGCTCCTCCCACAACCCAAGTGCCAGCGGGTCCCTGCCTGGGACCCTTCCCTCCCACCCAGCCAGGGTGGCCGGGTCCCAAAGCGGTGAGCGAGCTCGTGGACTGGAAGGGGGCCGGAGACAGAGGGACCTGCGGGGCTGGAGGCTCCCAGACCCGCCCGGCAGTGCGTCCAGGGCCATTCAGATGCCAAGCATCAGGAAATCATTTTGTACAACCACCCGAAGCACAGAGATTTTTTAAAAAGCATGAATTATTTTCAGTTGTTTTGTGATGATCCTACCTTTTTCTTTTCCCTGTAACTTCGTGTCAGTGATTCTTTCACATCAGGTAAATCTTGAGAAAGCCTTTGTGGCCCCTCCCTCCCAGGCCGCACTCAGTAACCATGCGTGTGCACCCCCAGCCTTTCTCAGTAGTTAAGACGTTCTAGGCAATACCATAGGCACAGCTGACTGTGTCCCTCTCTTTGAGTGCAAGAAACTCATCTTAAAAAAACACACACACAAAAAAAATTTACACAAAAAACAAACACAAAAAAATATCTTTTATAGGCCAGAGTTTTCTACAGGTATTAATGAATATTTTTCTTAATCCTTATAAGTTTTATGTGTTTAATATTTCTTAAAACAGGTAGCATTAATTTATACTTTTGTAGCAGCACAATATTTTTATAAATAGCCAGTGCTTTGGCTCGAGTCTCCACAAGGGGTTTATGCAGGGTTATCTTGGGACCCTGTGTACCATGTACTGTATTTTTTTAAAAAGTTACCTAATGTTACCCTTGCTGTGTTAATTAACAAAAGACATTGTTTGCGGTCTCCTGTGTCATTGGTGTGGACCCAACAGTTCTTCAAGGAGTCACATTGCATGGGGGTTGAGTTGACAGTTCTTGTGATATGTAAACCCCCGAGGCCAAACTTGAGGGTTTATTTAGGCTTTTCGGTTTGTCCTTTGGATTTTTGGTTTCATTTCGTTTTGGTACCGTTTCTCCATTTACAGCCAAATCAGTTTTGTGGTGTTTAAAACTTTTACTAATGTCAAATGGAGGAAAGGAACAGAAAAAATAAAAAAAAGATTTTTACAAAGTAATAAAATTTAAAACTGAGCTGTTTAAATGTTGCTGTTTTTACCTGTCTGTTCTAGTCCAAAAGTGGGGCATTCCCAGGGAGAAGAGGAAGGTTCCACTTGGTTCCTTAAATTGCCAAAATCCCCCGCCCAGAATTCAGCACCCCCTACCTGCCAAATTCTTGCAACATTATTTCCCAGTTGGTTGATGCCAAGTCAAAAAGACATCTTTTTAATGGTTAGAGAGGATCAGTTGCTTAAATGACTTCATGTCAGTGTTGTATTTATGGTTTTACAATAAAACGACCTTTAGGAAGATAAAAAAAAAAAATAAGCATTTACTATCAAGTGAAAAAATGTCTATCATATTATTATTTAGCATTGTTTACTAGGTATTAACCATTCAATTTAAAAGATTTTCAGTTTAAAAGATAAGAGGGATTATTTGCAGATGACATGACTCTAAATTTAGAAAAACCAAAAGAGGAACTCAAAATTTATTAGAAACTATGAGATAATTTAGTGAGAGTTATGTGACAATTATAAATTTAATATATAGTAATTCATAACTATTAATAAGTGTATTTTATCATATCTACTTACTTTACAGAATTAATATTCTCCTGTAAAAAGTTTTAAAACAAACAAGAATGTACCAGATAAAAATGTTCTCCCTATGCCACCGACCTTCATACAAACTTATAACCTACATTCTAGTATAACTCCCATTTTATAGATAAGGATTTAAGTATAAATAATAATACCATAAAAAATTAGATAAAAACATGATTAAATAGTCTTTAACTCTTGAGTAAAATAAGCACATCACAAACTTCAAAAGCCATAAAGAAAAAGAGTGATAAATTAGGAGTTTGGGATTAACATACACACACTACTATGTATAAATTAGATAAAAAACAAGGACCTGCTATATAGCACAGGGAATTATGGAAGTATATTCAATGTCCTGTAAGAACCTATAATAGAAAAGAATCTAAAAAAGAATATATACATATTCATTTGTTTATATATACATATATATGTGGAATCACTTTGTTGTACACCTGAAGATAACTTAATGTAAATTAACTATACTTCAATTTTTTTAAGTTTTAAAAAAGAAAAATAAAATGATAATTTTACTACCTAAAAAATAAATTTAAAAAAATTAAAAAATAAATTTTTCATATAAAAATACTATAAATATAACCAAAAATTATTTGCAATATTTATGACAAAGGATTAATAATTGTATTCTTTATATATAAATAGCCCTTCTGAATCAAAAAACAGAAGGCAAACAACCTAATAGAAAAATGGGCAAATAAATGGTCAGACAGATCTCTGAAGGAGATATAAAAGGACCAACAAACACAACAAAAATGCCCAATGTCCAACCATAATCACAATTCCAGGTTACAGATTAAATTAATAAAGTACTGTTTTTTTAACCCAATAGATTGGCAAAGATTAAGTATTTAATGATACCCAATGTTGGCAACAGTTGGGAAAAATTGACATTCTCTTTGCATTACTGATTAGGTATAATTTGATATAATGTCTTGGAGGGTAGTTTGGCAATATAAATTAAAATGTTATATACATATACTCTATAACAGCAATCCTACTTCTAGGAATTTCCCTTAAGGCACCTATTACACAAAGGTTCAAAAATATATGTACAAAGATGTTCATAGGGCTTCCCTGGTGGCACAGTGGTTAAGAGTCCGCCTGCCGATGCAGGGGACGTGGGTTCGTGCCCCGGTCCGGGAAGACCCCACATGCCGCGGAGCGGCTGGGCCCATGAGCCATGGCCGCTAAGCCTACGTGTCCAGAGCCTGTGCTACGCAACGGAAGAGGCCACAACAGTGAGAGGCCCAGATACCGAAAAAAAAAAAAGATGTTAATAGAGAAACTATAAGAACAAAAACTCAAAATGAATGTTACTGGTTAAATATAGTATGCTATATCCATACAATAAAGTATTTTATACTTTTTAAAAATTTAAGTATATCTATATATATCACTATGCAAAGATGTCCAAGTTATATATTAAGTGAATAAAGCAAGTTATAGAACAATGCATGTAGTATTGTCCATAGTGAGTGAATATATATATACTTTTATGTTCACAAAGTTTTCTAGAAGGATACATCAAAAATGTTAAGAATGACTACTACTCGGGGTGGAGTCAAGATGGCGGCAGGGGAGGATGTGGAGTTCACATCTCCCCACAACTAGGGCACCTGCCAGACGCTGGTGGGGGACCTTGACACCCAAGGCGATGGAAGGAACCCCCGAGCGACCGGGTAGGTTGTGAGGGGAGTGAGGGGGAAGGAGAAGTGGAGGCCGGATGGGACCAGCACCCGTAAAAGGTAGCTGCGAGGGGGGAGGGGTTCCCATGCCTGGAGGGACCCTGGGAGGCTTGGAGGATGGGGGGGAGTGCGTCTAGTCTTTCCCCTGCCCAATCGGCCCCGGGAAGCCTGCTGGGCTCCCGGCCAGTCCTCCATTTTCCTGGGTCCCCTCCAGACTCCTGGGTCCTATGGGCATGGGAGGGAGGGAGAAGGGGGGAAGAGGAGGAGAGGCGGATGTGGGGGTGGGGGTGGGGAACCCTCCAGGACAGGAGGATCAGGGAAGGCGTGGCTGGCATTCCTCCCATGCACCAGGTCCCAGGAATCCTGTTGGGCTTCCAGGTCTGGTCCCCTGTCTTCTGGGGCCCCTGCCAGCCGTGTGGGTCCTAGGGTCATAGGAGGGAATGAGGGGTGGAGGAAAAGAGAGGCCAATGGAGAGGGGCCCTGCAGGATAGGAGGATGGGGGGTGATGCACCTAGAGTTTCCCCCACCCACTTGGGCCCAATGAGCCTGCTGGGGTCCTGGACCTGGTCCTCCTCCCTCCAAGGCCAGAGGCACTCCTGCTGTGATGAGCTTAAGTCCCATCCCCCACCCATACCAGGGTCTTTTCCAGCCCTGTGGGTACTAATCATAGATACTGCCCACGACCTAAACCCCAACCCTGCCTAAGCCCCACCCCACACAGCCAAGGTTTTCTCTGGCCTTTTCTTTTTTCTCCTTTTTTTTACTATTGTGTTTCTGTTTTACCTTCCAGTTGTTGTTCCATCTATAATTTTAATTTTTTATTCTTCTAACATATCTGTTAGTTTTCTAATCTTATTTTATTTTTTTACTCTTAATTATTGTTCTGATCTTTTTTTCCTTTCTCTTTTTTCTTTTTTTTTGTTTTGCTGTTCCATGTGGCTTGTGAGATCTTGGTTCATGAGCCAGGGATCAGGTCTGAGGTCCTGCAGTGGGAGCTCTGAGTCCGAACCACTGGACTAACAGGGAACATCAGACCCCAGTGATTATTCATCAGATTGAGGTCTCCCAGAGGTCCTCATCTCAGCACAAAGACCCAGCTCTACCAAACAGCCTACAAACTCCAGTGCTGGAAGCCTCAGGCCAAAAACAACCAGTAAGACAGGAAAACGATCCCACCCATCAAAAAAAAAGAGGTGACAGAAAAATATGTCACAGGTGAAGGAGCAAGGTAAAAACTTACAAGGACAAATAAATGAAAAGGAAATAGGCAACCTACCTGAAAAAGAATTCAGAGTAAATATAGTGAAGATGATCCAGAATTTCAGAAATAGAATGGAGGCACGGACAGAGAAAATACAAGAAATGTCTAACAAAGCTCTAGAAGAACTAAAGAACAAACAAGCAGAGATGAACAACACAATAACTGAAATGAAAAATACACTAGAAGGAATCAATAACAGAATAACTGAGGCAGAAGAACAGACAAGTGAGCTGGAAGACAGAATGGTGGAAATAACTGCTGAGGAGCAGAATAAAGACAAAAGTATGAAAAGAATTGAAGACAACCTGAAAGACCTCTGGGACAACACTAACTGCACCAACATTCGAATTATAAGTGTCCCAGAAGAATAAGAGAGAAAGAAAGGGTCTGAGAAAATATTCAAAGAGATTATAGTGGAAAATTTCCCTAACATGGGAAAGGAAATAGTCACCCAAGTCCAGGAAGTACAGAGAGTCCCACTGAGGATAAACCCTAAGAGAAACACACCAAGACACATATTAATCAAACTAACAAAAATTAAATTCAAAGAAAAAATATTAAAAGCAGCAAGGAGAAAGCAAAAAATAACATACAAAGGGATCCCCATAAGGTTCTCAGCTGATTTGTCAGCAGAAACTCTGCAGGCCAGAAGGGAGTGGCAGGATATACTTAAAGTGATGAAAGAGAAAAACCTACAACCAAGATGTCATTCAGATTTGACAGAGAAATCAAAAGCTTTTCAGACAAACAAAAGCTAAGAGAATTCAGCACTACCAAACAAGCTTTACAACAAATGCTAAAGGAAATCCTCTAGGCGGGAAACACAAGAGAAGAAAAAGACCCACAAAAATAAACCCAAAACAATTAAGAAAATGGTAATAGGAACATACACATCAATAATAACCTTGAATATAAACGGATTATATGCTCCAAACAAAAGACACAGACTGGCTAAATGGATACAAAAACAATACCCATATATATGCTGTCTATAAGAGACCTACTTCAGACCTGGGACACCTGCAGACTGAAAGTGAAGGGATGGAGAAAGTTATTCTATGCAAATGGAAATCAAAAGAAAGCTGGAGTAGCAACACTCGTATCAGATAAAATAGACTTTAAAATAAAGACTGTTACAAGAGATAAGAAAGAACACTACATAATGATCAAGGGATCAATCCAAGAAGAAGATATACCAATTATAAATATCTATGCACCCAACATAAGAGCACCTCAATACATAAGGCAAATGCTAACAACCATAAAAGGGGAAATTGACAGTAACACAATAGTAGGGGACTTTAACATCACACTTACACCAATGGACAGATCATCCAAACAGAAAATAAATAAGGAAACACAAGCTTTAACTGACACAATAGACCACTTCTCAAGTGCACACAGAACATTCTCCAGGATGGATCACATCTTGTGTCACAAATCAAGCCTCGGAAAGTTTGAGAAAATTGAAACTGTATCAAGCATCTTTTGTGACCACAATGCTATGAGATTGGAAATCAATTACAGGGAAAAAAAACTGTACAAAATACAAATACATGGAGGCTAAACAGTACACTACTAAATAACCAAGAGATCACTGAAGAAATCAAAGAGGAAATTTAAAAATACATAGAAACAAATGACAATGAAAACACAATGACCCAAAACCTATGGGTTGCAGCAAAAGCAGTTCCAAGAGGGAAGTTTATAACAATTCAATCTTTTTTTTTTAATTTATTTATTTTATTTATTTTTAGCTGTGTTTGTTCTTCGTTGCTGCATATGGCCTTTCTCTAGTTGCGGCAAGCGGGGGCTACTCTTCATTGCAGTGTGCAGGCTTCTCATTGCGGTGGCATCTCTTGTTGTGGAGCATGGGCTCTAGGCACGTGGGCTTCAGTAGTTGCAGTACACAGGCTCAGTAGTTGTGGCTCACGGGCTCTAGAGCGCAGGCTCACTTATTGTGGCATGTGGGCTTGGTTGCTCTGTGGCATGTGGGATCTTCCTGGACCAGGGCTCGAACCCAAGTCCCCTGCATTGGCAGGCAGATTCTTAACCACTGTGCCACCAGGGAAGCCCCAATATAGCAATTCAATCTTACCTCAAGAAACAAGACAAATCTCAAAGAAACAATCTAACCTTACACTTAAAGCAACTAGAAAAAGTAGAACAAAGAAAACCCAAAGTCAGTAGAAGGAAAGAAATCATAAAAATCAGAGCAGAAATAAGTGAAATAGAAATGATGAAAACAATAGCAGAGATCAATAAAACTAAAAGTTGGTTCTTTGACAAGATAAACAAAATTGATAAACCTTTAGCCAGACTCATCAAGAAAAAAAGGGAGAGGACACAAATCATTAAAATTAGAAATGAAAAAGGAGAAATCACAAATGACACCACAGAAATACAAAGGATTATAAGAGACTACTACAAACAACTATATGCCAATAACATAGACAACCACAAAGAAATGGACAAATGCTCAGAAGGGTACAATTTTCCAAGACTGAACCAAGAAGAATTAGAAAATATAAATAGACCTATCACAAATAATGAAATTGAAACTGTATTTTAAAATCTTCCAACAAACGAAAGTGCAGGACCAGATGGCTTCATAGGTGAATTCTATCGAACTTTTAGAGACTAGCTAATACCAATCCTTCTCAAACTCTTCCAAAAAACTGCAGAGGGAAGAACACTCCAAAATTTGTTCTACAAGGCCACCATCACCCTGATACCAAAACCAGACAAAGATACCACAAAAAAAGAAAATTACAAACCAATATCACTGATGAACATAGATGCAAAAAGCCTGAACAAAATACTAGCAAACAGAATCCAACAACACATTAAAAGGATCATACACCATGATCAAGGGGGATTTAACCCAGGAATGCAAGGATTCTTCATATATGACACATCATATTAACAAACTGAAGGATAAAAACCATATGATCATCTCAATAAATGCAGAAAAATCTTTTGACAAAATTCAACACTGATTTATGATAAAAACTCCCCCAAAAATGGGCATAGAGGGAACCTACCTCAACATAATAAAGGCCATATATGACAAACCCACAGCAAACATCATATTCAAGGGTGAAAAACTGAAAATATTTCCACTAAGATCAGGAACAAGACAAGGATGCCCACTCTCGCCACTCTCATTCAACATAGTTTTGGAAGTCCTAGCTGTGGCTATCAGAGAAGAAAAATATATAAAAGGAATATAAACTGGAAAAGAAGAAGTAAAACTTTCACTGTTTGCAGATGATATTATACTATACATAGAAAAGCCTAAAGACGCCACCAGAAAACTACTAGAACTAATCAGTGAATTTGGTAAGGATGCAGGACACAAAATTAATGCGCAGAAAACTCTGGCATTCCTATACACTAACAACGAAAAATCAGAAAGAGAAATTAAGGAAACAATCCCATTTTCCATTGCAACAAAAAGAATAAAATACCTAGGAATAAACTTGCCTAATGAGACAAAAGACCTGTATTCAGAAAACTTTAAGACACTGATGAAAGAAATCAAAGATGACACAAACAGATGGAAAGATATGCCATGTTCTTGGATTGGAAAAATCAATATTGTGAAAATGACTATACTACCCAAGACAATCTACAGATTCAATGCAATCCCTATCAAATTACCAATGGCATTGTTCACAGAACTAGAACAAAAAAAATCTTAAAATTTGTAAGGAGGCACAAAAGACCCCAAATAGCCAAAGCAATCTTGAGAAAGAAAACAGAGCAGGAGGAATCAGGCTTCCTGACTTCAAATTACACTACAAAGCTACAGTAATCAAGACAGTATAGTACTGGCACAAAAACAGAAATATATATCAATGGTACAGGATAGAAGGCCCAGAAATAAACCCACATACATATGGACCCCTAATTTATGACAAAGGAGGCAAGAACATATAATAGCAAATAGACAGGCTCTTAAATAAGTGGTGCTGGGAAAACTGGACAGCTACATGTAAAAGAATGAAATTAGAACACTCCTTAACACCATACACAAAAATAAACTCCAAATGGATAAAAGACCAAAATAAAGACTGTACACTATAAAACTCTTAGAGAAAAACATAGGAAAAACACTCTTTGACATAAACCACAGCAAGATTTTTTTGACCCACCTCCTAGAGTATTGAAAATAAAAACAAATGGGACCTAATTAAACTTAAAAGCTTTTGCACAGCTAAGGAAACCATAAACAAGATGAAAAGACAACCCTCAGAATGGGAGAAAATACTTGCAAATGAAACAATGGAAAAAGGATTAATCTCCAAGCCAAAGCAGTCTTGAGGGGAAAAAACGGAGCTGGAGGAATCTGGCTCCCAGACTTCAGACTATAATACAAAGCTACAGTAAGCAAGACAGTATGGTACTGGCACAAAAACAGAAATATAGATCAATGGAACCGGATAGAAAGCCCAGAGATAAACCCATGTACCTATGGTCAACTAATCCATGACAAAGGAGGCAAGGATACACAATAGAGAAAAGACAGTCTCTTCAATAAGTGGTGCTGGGAAAACTGGACAGCTACATGTAAAAGAATGAAATTAGAATACCCCTTAACACCATACACCAAAATAAACTCAAAATGGATTAGAGACCTAAATGTAAGACTGGACACTATAATACTCTTAAAGGAAAACATAGAAAGAACAATCTTTCACATAAATCACAGCAAGAATTTTTGATCCACCTCCTAGAGTAATGGAAATAAAAAGAAAAATAAATGGGACCTGGGCTTCCCTGGTGGCGCAGTGGTTGAGAGTCTGCCTGCCGATGCAGGGGACACGGGTTCATGCCCCGGTCCAGGAAGATCCCACATGCTGCAGAGTGGCTGGGCCCGTGAGCCATGGCCGCTGAGCCTGCGCATCCGGAGCCTGTGTTCTGCAACAGGAGAGCCCACAGTGGTGAGAGCCCCTAACTACAGTGAGGTATCACCTCACACCAGTTAGAATGGGCATCATCAGAAAACCTACACACAACAAATGCTGGAGAGGGTGTGGAGAAAAGGGAACCCTCTTGCACTGTTGGTGGGAATGTAAATTGATACAGCCACTATGGAGAACAGTATGGAGGTTCCTTAAAATACTAAAAACAGAATTACCGTATGACCCAGCAGTCCTACTACTCGGCATATACCCAGCGAAAACCATAATTCAAAAGGACACATGTACCCCAATGTCCATTGCAGCACTATTTACAATAGCCAGGTCATGGAAACAACCTACATGCCCATCGACAGACGAATGGATAAAGAGGATGTGGTACATATATACAGTGGAATATTACTCAGCCATAAAAAAGGAATGAAATTGGGTAATTTGTAGAGATATGGATGGATCTAGAGACTGTCATACAGAGTGAAGTAAATCAGAAAGAGAAAAACAAATATCGTATATTAACGCATATATGTGGAAGCTAGAAAAATGGTACAGATGAACCAGTTTGCAGGGTAGAAATAGAGACACAGATGTAGGTAACAAATGTATAGACACCAAGGGGGAAAGTGGCGGTTGGATGAATTGGGAGATTGGGATTGACATATATACACTAATATGTATAAAATAGATAACTAATAAGAACCTGCTGTATAAAAAATAAAATAAAATTTGAAACTTCAAAAAAAAAAAGGATTAATCTCCAAAATATACAAACAGCTCATGGAGCTCAGTATCATAAAAACAAACAACCAAGTTAAAAAATGGGCATAAGACTTAAACAGACATTTCACCGAAGAAGACATACAGATGGCCAAGAAGCACAAGAAAAGATGCTCAACATCATTAATTATTAGAGAAATACAAATCAAAACTACAGTGAGTTATCACCTCACACCAGTTAGAATGGCCAACATCAGAAAATCTACAAACAGTAAATGCTGGAGAGGATGTGGAGAAAAGGGAACACTTTTGCACTGTTGGTAGGAATGTAAATTGATACAGCCACTATGAAGAACAGTATGGAGGGTCCTTAGAAAACTAAAAATAGACTACCATATGACCCAGCAATCCCACTACTGGGCATATACCCTGAGAAAACCATAATTCAAAAGGACACATGGGGCTTCCCTGGTGGTGCAGTGGTTGAGAGTCTGCCTGCCGATGCAGGGGCACAGGTTCATGCCCCGGTACAGGAAGATCCCACATGCTGCAGAGCAGCTAGGCCCGTGAGCCATGGCCGCTGAGCCTGCGCATCCAGAGCCTGTGCTCTGCAACAGGAGAGGCCACAACAGTGACAGGCCAGCATACCGCAAAAAAAAAAAAAAAAATGCGCACATGTACCCCAATGTTCATTGCAGCACTATTTACAATAGCCAGGACAGGGAGACAACCGAAATGTCCAATGATAGATGAATGGATAAAGAAGATGTAGTACATATATACAATGGAATATTACTCAGCCATAAAAAGGAACAAAATTGGGTCATTTGTAGAGATGTGGATGGACCTAGAGACTGTCATACAGAGTGAAGTAAGTCAGAAAGAGAAAAACAAACATTGTATATTAATGCATATATGTGGAATATAGAAAAATCGTACAGATGAATCTATTTGTAGGGAAGGAATAGAGATATAGACGTAGAGAACGGACATGTGGATACCAGGAGGGGAAGGGGAAGATGGAATGAATTGGGAGATGAGATTTGAAATAAATACACTACCTTGTGTAAAATAGACAGCTAGTGGGAACCTCCTGTATAGCACAGGGAGCTCAGCTCATTGCTCTGCGATGACCTAGATCCATGGGATTCGGGGGTGGTGGGAGGGAGGTCCGAGAGGGAGGGAATATGGGTATACACATAGCTGATTCACTTCATTGTGCAGTGGAAGCTGGCACAACATTGTGAAGCAATTTTACTCCAACTGGAAAAAAAAAATGTAATACAAAGATCCATTAGGCAAAAGTCACCCTTGGCCATACTGTCTAGAGATCAAGTTTCAAATTTTTTAATGAAATTTCCAAAGCAAGCCAAACATTCCTGATCAGAGGAAAACTTTTCAACCTCTTCCTTCCGTGGTCGTTTTGGGGTGGCCAAGTACACTGATAGGCTAGACAGCCAGGAAAGAGATGAAAAAACAGGCAGCAAGAACTAGCCCTGCCTTTTCATACTCAGGAAACCAGACATTGCTTTAAGCAATTTGTGCTTGGAAACACTGTCTCTGCCTGACAGCTGGCTCAGGAGTAAAGGGACCATGAAAATGTGTGGCTTCACAATGTGTAATCAGTCAGAAAGAGGAAGTCCTGCTCCACTGGGACAACAGGGAAACAGACAGGCATCTCCCAGGGCCGGCCACAATCAGTGGGCCCAGCCACACCATTTTATCATGCTCAAAGCACTAGGAACCCAGTGTTTGCTTTGAAGAAGGTGACTTGGTAACTGCTAACACTGGTTACCTTCAGGTCAGGGACCAGGGAACCAGAGGAGCAAAGAAGGGAATTCAAATTTCATTTTATCCCTTAAGGAAGAGTGTGTATTTTTAAATGGCATATATTACTTACATTTAAAATAACTTTAAGAAAAAATATAAAAGAAATATGAAGCAAATTCTAGAAACAATGCTTTCTTTTTCAAAACTTAATACTCTAGGTAATAATTAGGAGCAAAGTTTTATTTTTGTATCCTTGTATTAATTTGATTTTTCTGCCTATTTACCTGTATATATATTTCTTAATTGGGAAATTTTTTATAAAGCCATGTTCCACCTGATTATTTTTTCAAACTTTACTTTAAACATATTAAAATCCTTTAACTTGTTTTAAAAAAAGTGACTTGCATTTGAGACTCTGCCTAGAAGCAAAGAATTAAAGTAGCAGAAGTAGCCTTCTGCAGGGCTCAGTTATCCCATCAACACATTGACAGCTCGGCCTCAGTGTCAGGCATTATCCCAGTATTCATGCCATGATGTGAGAAAATCCCAGCATCACACTTTGCACCCAACTCTTGGGTCACCGATAACCCCAAATTACAATGAAATCCAAAACTCTCAATTGTCTGGGGTGAGTTGTCCCCAGTTGAACCACAATCTAGATAAACCACCCTCCTGAAAAGTAAGATTTTGACTTTGGCTGCTCCTTGTCCTGAATCTTTTCATTCATGCTCAGAAACACGCTGAGACACATAGTAATGAAATTGACAAAAATTAAAGACAAAGAAAAAATATTAAAAGCAACAAAGGAAAAGCAACAAATAACATACAAGGGAATTCCCATAAGGCTATCAGCTGGCTTCTCAGCAGAAACTATACAGGCCAGAAGGGAGTGGCATGATACATTTAAACTGATGAAAGGGAAGAACCTAGAGCCAAGAATACTCTACCCAGCAAGGCTCTCATTCAGATTCAGTGGAGAAATCAAAAGCTTTAGAGACAAGCAAAATCTAGGAGAATTCAGCATGACCAGACCAGCTTTGCAACAAATGCTAAAGGAACTTCTCTAGGTGGAAAAGAAAAGGCCATAACTAAAAATAAGAAAATTACATATAGAAAAGCTCACCAGTAAAGGCAAACATACAGTAACGGTAGGAAATCATCTGCACACATATATGATATCAAAATTAGAAATTGTGAGAAGAGGAGAGTACAAATGCAGGATATTGGAAATGCATTTGAAACTAAAAGACCAGCAACTTAAAACAATCTTGTTTATATAGAGATTGCTATATCAATTTGCTCATGGTAACTGCAAACGAAAAATCTATAATAGACACACACACAATAAAGAAAAAGCAACCTGAACACAACACCAAAGATGGTCATCAAGCCACAAGAGAAGAGAACAAAAGAGGAAGGGAAGAAAAAAGACCTACAAAAAGAAAACAACAAACAAAATGGCAATAAGAACATACATATCGATAATTACCTTAAACATAAATGGATTAATGCTCCAACCAAAAGGCATATACTGGCTGCATGGATACAAAAATGAGACCCATATATATGCTGTCTACAAGCGACCCACTTCGGATCTAGGGACACATATAGACTGAAAGTAGGGGATGGAAAAAGGTATTCCATGCAAATGGAAAACAAAAGAAAGCTGGAGTAGCAATATTCAAATCAGAAAAAATAGACTTTAAAATAAAGACTGTTATAAGACACAAAGAAGGACACTACATAATGATCAAGGGATCAATCCAAGAAAAAAGTTATAACAATTGTAAATATATATGTACCCAACAGAGAAGCACCTCAGTATATAAGATAAATGTCAACAGCCACAAAAGGAGAAATCAATGGTAACACAATAATAGTGGGGAACTTACGCCACTTTCATCAATGGACAGATTATCCATACAGAAAATCAATAAGGAAACACAGGCCTTAAATGACACATTAGACCAGATGGACTTAATTGATATTTATAGAGCATTCCATCCAAAAGCAGCAGAATACACATTCTTCTCAAGTGCACATGGAGCATTCACCAGGATTGATCATATGCTGACCATAAAGTGAGCTTCAGTAAATTTAAGAAAATTGAAATCATATCAAGAATCTTTTCTGACCATAATGCTATGAGATTAGAAATCAACTACAAGAAAAAAACTGTAGAAAAACACAAACATAGACACTAAACAATATGCTACTAAACAACCAATGGATCACTGAAGAAATCAAAGAGGAAATTTTTAAAAACCTAGAGACAAATGAAAGCACAATGATCCAAAATCTATGGGATGCAGCAAAAGCAGTTCTAAGAGGCAAGTTTATAGCAATACAATCTTACCTCAGGAACAGAGAAAAAATTCAAATAAACACCCTAACCTTACACCTAAAGCAACTAGAGAAAGAAGAACAAACAAAACCCAAAGTTAGTAGAAGGAAAGAAATCATAAACATCAGAGCAGAAATAAATAAAATAGAGGTGAAGAAAACAATATAAATGATCAATGAAGCTGGTTCTTTGAAAAGATAAACAAAATTGATAAACCTTTATCCAGACTCATCAAGATAAAAACAGAGAGGGCTCAAACCAATATACTTAGAAATGAAAAAGGAGAAGTTACACAGACACCACAGAAATACAAAGTATTATAAGAGACTACTACAAGCAACTCTATGCCAATAAAATGGACAACCTGGAAGAAATGGAAAAATTCTTAGAAAAGAACAATCTCTGGGGCTTCCCTGGTGTCACAGTGGTTAAGAATCCGCCTGCCAAGGCAGGGGACACGGGTTAGAGCACTGGTCCAGGAAGATCCCACATGCCGTGGAGCAACTAAGCCCATGCGCCACAACTACTGAAGCCCGAGTGCCTAGAGCCCGTGCTCCACTACAAGAGCAGCCACCACAATGAGAAGCCTGTGCACCACAACAAAGAGTAGCCTCCCACTCGCCACAGCTAGAGAAAGCCTGCACGCAGCAATGAGGACCCAATGCAGCCAGAAATAAATAAATAAATTTATTTTTTTTTAAAGAAAAGAACAATCTCTGAAGAATGAACCAGGAAGAAATAGAAAATATGAACAGATTAATCACAAGTACTGAAATTGAAACTGTGATTTTAAAAATCCCAACAAACAAAAGTCCAGGACCAAACGGTTTCACATGCAAATTCTATCAAACATTTAGAGAAGAGTTAACACCTATCCTTCTGAAATTATTCCAAGAAATTACAGAGGAAGGAACACTCCCAAACTCATTCTACAAGGCCACCATCACCCTGGTACCAAAGCCAACAAAGATAGCACACAAAAAAAGAAAATTACAGACCAATATCACTGATGAACATAGATGCAAAAATCCTCAACAAGGGCTTCCCTGGTGGCGCAGTGGTTGAGAATCTACCTGCCAATGCAAGCGACACGGGTTCGTGCCCTGGTCCGGGAAGATCCCACATGCCGTGGAGCGGCTGGGCCCGTAAGCCATGGCCGCTGAGCCTGCGCGTCCGGAGCCTGTGCTCTGCAACGGGAGAGGCCACAACAGTGAGAGGCCCGCGTACCGCCAAAAAAAAAAAAAAAAATCGTACTTAAAAATCCTCAACAAAATACTAGCAAACTGAATCCAACAATACATTAGAAGTGTCATACACCATCATCAAGTGAGATTTATCCCAGGAATGTAAGGACTTTTCAATATGTGCAAATCAACCAGTGTGATACATCACATCAACAAACTGAAGAATAAAAACCATATGATCGTCTCAATAGATGCAAAAAAATTTTGACAATATTCAACACCTGTTTATGGTTAAAAAAAAAAAAAAAAACACCTCTCCAGAAAGTCAGCATAGAGTGAACCTACCTCAACATAATAAAGGCCATATATGACAAAGCTACAGCTAACATCATACTCAACGGTGAAAAGCTGAAAGCCTTTCCTCTAAGATTAGGAACAAGACAAGGCTGTCCACTCTCTCCACTTTCATTCAACATAGTTTTGGAAGACCTAGCTACGGCAATCAGAGAAGACAAAGAAATAAAAAGAATCCAAATTGGAAACGAAGAATTAAAACTGTCACTGTTTGCAGATGACATGATACTATACATAGAAAATCCTAAAGATGCTACCGGAAAACTACTAGATGCTACCAGAAAACTACTAGAGCTCATCAATGAATTCGGTAAAGTTGCAGGATACAAAATTAATACACAGAAATCTGTTGCATACCTATACACTAGCAAAGAAAGATCAGAAAGAGAAATTAAAGAAACAATCCCATTTACCATCACATCAAAAAGAATAAAATACCTAGAAATAAACCTACCTAAGGAGGCAAAAGACCTGTACTCCAAAAACTATAAGACACTGATGAAAGAAATCGAAGATGACACAAACAGATGGAAAGATGTACCAGGTTCTTGGATTGGAAAAATCAATATTGTGAAAATGACTCTACTACCCGAGGCAATCTACAAATTCAATGCAATCCCTATCAAATTACCAATGGCATTTTTCACAGAACTAGAACAAAAAATCTTAAAATTTGTATGGAGACACAAAAGACCCTGAATAGCCAGAGCAATCCTGAGAAAGAAAAACGGAGCTGGATGACTCAGGCTCCCTGACTTCAGACTATACTATGAAGCTACAGTCAACAAAAGAGTATAGTACTGGCACTAAAACAGAAATATAGATCAATGGAACAACAGAAATCCCAGAAATAAACCCACACATCTATGGTCAATTAATCTATGACAAAGGAGGCAAGACTATACAATGGAGGAAAGACAGTCTCTTCAATAAATGATGCTGGGAAAACTGGACAGCTACAGGAAATAAAATGAAATTAGAACATTCTTTAACACCATATACAAAAACAAACTCAAAATGGATTAAAGACCTAAATGTGAGACCAGACGCTATAAAACTCTTAGAGGAAAACATAGGCAGAACACTCTCTGACATAAATCGCAGCAATATCTTTTTCTATCCATCTCCTAGAGTGATGGAAACAAAAATAAAAATAAAGCTTCTGCACAGCAAAGGAAACCATAAACAAAACGAAAAGACAACCCACAGAATGGGAGAAAGTATTTGTAAACGATGTGGCCAACAAGGGATTAATCTCCAAAATTTACAAACAGTGCATGTGACTCAATATCCAAAAACCAAACAATCCAATCAAAAAATGGGCAGAATACCTAAATAGACATTTCTCCAAAGAAGCCATACAGATGGCCAAGAAGCACACAAAAAGATGCTCAACATCGCTAGTTATTAGAGAAATGAAAATCAAAACTACAATGAGGGACTTCCCTGGTGGTCCAGTGGTTGAGACTCTGCACTT
This sequence comes from Neophocaena asiaeorientalis asiaeorientalis, assembly GCF_003031525.2. Classification (NCBI taxonomy): domain Eukaryota; kingdom Metazoa; phylum Chordata; class Mammalia; order Artiodactyla; family Phocoenidae; genus Neophocaena; species Neophocaena asiaeorientalis. The sequence goes on along the minus strand of NW_020176571.1, from coordinate 22,023,790 downwards.
CCACTGCAGGGGGCACACATTCAATCCCTGGTCAGAGAAGCTAACACAACATTGTAAAGCAATTATACTCCAATAAAGATGTTAAAAAAAAAAAAAATCCCTGGTCGGGGAACTAAGATCCTACATGCCATGCAGTATGGCCAAAAATTAAAAAAAAACAAGCAATGAGCTATCACCTCACACCAATCAGAATGGCCATCATCAAAAAGTCTACAAACAGTAAATGCTGGAGAGGGTGTGGAGAAAAGTGAACCCTCTTGCACTGTTGGTGGGAATGTAAATTAGTACAGCCACTATGGAGAACAGTATAGAGATTCCTTAAAAAACTAAAAATAGAGCTACCATATGATTCAGGAATCTCACTCCTGGGCATATATCTGGAGAAAAACATGGTTCAAAATGATACATACACCCCAATGTTCATTGCAGTGCTGTTTACAATAACCAAGATATGGAAGCAACCTAACTGTCCATCAACAGATGAATGGATAAAGAAGACGTGGTACGCATGTACAATGCAATATTACTCAGCCATTAAAAAGAATGAAATAATGTCATTTGCAGCAACGTGGATGGACCTGGAGGTTATCATACGAAGTGAAGTAAGTCAGACAGAGAAAGACAAATATCATATGATATCGCTTATATGCGGTATCTAATGATACAAATGAACATATTTACAAAACAGAAACAGACTCATAGACTTAGAGAAAGAACTTATGGTTACCGGGGGGAGTGTTGTGGGTGGGGGGATAGATTGGGAGTTTGGAATTGACATGTACACACTGCTATATTTAAACTAGATAACAAACAAGGACCTCCTGTATAGCACAGGGAACTCTGTTCAATATTCTGTAATAACCTAAATGGGAAAAGAAGTTGAAAAAGAATAGATACATGTATATGTATAACTGAATCACTTTACTGTACACCTGAAACTAACACAACATTGTTAATCAACTATACTCCAATATAGAGTAAAAGTTAAAAAAAACAAAACAACTTAGTACAAAGCTATAGTAATCAAAACATTATGGTACTGACATACAAATAAATATATAAACCAATGGAATAGAATAGAGATCCCCAAAATAAACCTTCACATATGTGATCAAATGATTTTTGACAAGGGTGCAAAGACTGTTCAATGGGGAAAGGTAGTCTTTTCAGTAAATTGTTCTGGGAAAACTGGATGCTCACATGCAAAAGAATGACATTGGACCATTACCTTACACCACATACCAAAAAGTGAGCCAAAATACATAAACCAAAAAGTAAATCAAAATGGATCAAAGACCTAAATGTAAGACATTTAGCTTGCGCACCTCAACTAGAGAGCTTAAGTGCCAAAAACTACAGAGCCCACGCACTCTGGAGCCTGTGCGCCACAACTAGTGAAGAGAAAACGCTTACACCACAACTAGAGAGAAGACCACATGCCCCCAACAAAAGATGCACGTGCCTCAACGAAGATCCTGCGTGCCACAACTAAGACCCGATGCAGCCAAAAATAAATTAAATAAATAAATAAGAAACTTCAGTCTTAAAAAAAAAATGAGCAAAGGACTTGAATAGACATGACTTCAAAAAGCTATATGAATGTCCAATTAGCACATGAAAAGATGCTCAACATCAACAGTCATTAGGGAAATGCGAATCAAAACCACAGTGAGATGCCGCCACACACCCAATAGGATAGCTAATATCAAAACAGAAAATGACAGATATTGGAAGGACGTAGAAAAATTAGAACATCTATACACAGCTGGTGGAAATGTAAAATGGTTAAGCTGCTATGGAAAACAGTGTGAAGATTCCTCAAAAAATTACAGTTCCCATATAATCCAGCAATTCAACTCTGGGTATATACGCAAAAGAATTGAAAGCAGAGACTCAAACACGTTCATAGTACCACTGTTCACAATAGCCAAAGTGTGAAGCAATCCAAGTGTCAATTGACAGATGAATAGATAAACAAAATGTGGTGTCTAAACACAACAGAATACTAGTCAGTCTTCAAAAGGGAGGAAATTCTGAGACGTGCTACAACGTGAATGAACCTTGAAGACAGTGTGTTAAGGTAAATAGAGCCAACCCCAAAAGGAGAAGTATTGTATGATTCCACTTATATGAGGTCAAATTCATAGGGACAGAATGTAGAATGGTAGTTGCCAGGGGCTGCGAGAAGGAGTATGGAGTTTCATTTTTTCAAGATGAAAAGCGTTCTGTGAATGAATGGTGGTGATGGTTGTAGAACAATGTAAATGTATGTAATGTCACTGTACACTTGAAAATGGTTAAAATGGTATATTTTATGTTACTGTTATGTATATTTTACCACAATTTTTTAAAAACACATTTTTGAGTACCCAAACGTTCCCAGCCCCATACAAGACTCTGGGAAACACAGATACCTTCAGATAACTCATGGTATAGTAAGAGAGAAAGAAAAATGAATTATCACAAAACAATAGGCACCCTAATGGAGGTATTCACAAATACTTTGGTAGCCCCAGGAAGAGAACAGGCGTCAAGGACAGGACAAAATGTCTTGTGCGCATTTTGTTTCACAAAACTAGCTATGACCTGAATATATTCAATGATTCATTCAAAAAATACTTATTGAGCAACTACTTTCAGTCAGATGCTCTTGCATGGAAATTACATTTCCTATGAGAAAAGTAACCAAGAGCCAGATCTACCCTGTCGACCAGAGAGTTCACTCCTTGTCCAGCTCTGGAAACAAAAGATATTCCAGAATCTAAGGCAAAGGCCGTTTCTTACAGGATCCCCTGGAGGTAGGAGCAAGCTTCGAAAAATTCTGTTGGCCATGCTAGTTGCCTAGATTTTAAGATCCAACAAATAAAACTGACTGCTCTTTAACTTATAACCTTTTCTTCCCCTAAGAACAGTCTATTTACTTTAAAGTTCACCTTTTTCACATCACACCAGTCAGCATTATAAACCAGTGGATCTTAAGCATGAATGTGCATTCAACGCATCTGGGGTTCTTAACGATTTGCTGATTCACTGGGTCTGTTCCGCTTTCCTGACAAGCTCCCAGGTAAGGCGGATGCTGCTAGTACCCGGACCACACTTGGAGCAGCAAGGTCACGGATAACAACTGCCCAAGATACTCAGCCCCTCCCATCTCTGCAATCACAGCTACACACGTCTGCTCTTCAGGGCTGGTTAAAATTGGCGGTGCTCTACCTAACACCAAGAACAAAAGTTTACAGCTTTTGTCAAAGTAAAACTGTTTCCAGAAAAAAAAAAAAAAAAAACTTTTAAGTTTGGACAAACCTCTATTTCTAATTACAGGGCTTTCATAAAGCAAGCCTTAAGGGGAAGATTAGTTTTTAAGTTCATCCACTGCTTTCACTCAAGGAAAATTAAGGGTTGCCTGGGTTTAACAGGTACTTAATTACACTGTAACAGAAAGAAGGCTGGATTTCCCCCAGTCCATTATAATTAAGTCCTTGCATATTCTTCAGCTTGTGAAAGGTCACATGAGGAAGCTGAATTTTCAAGTGTTGGAGGCTTTTTTCCTTTTTTTTAAGTTTAATTAAGAAAATGAATCAAATTGTTTTTTTGTTTGGAACCAAGCATATCAGCCCCACAAAGAGAAAAATCAATGCACAGGTACAAAAAAGGACTGGTTTTTGTTTTATTTTTTTCAAATTTTGTGATTCTTTTAATGACTTAGACATGGAAAGTGATACACAAACGTGAAAATAATTTACCAAATATTCTATTTCTCTCTAGAAATTTGATATTAGCAATTGACAAAATAATTTTCAAGAAAACATAGAAAATATCTGATACCAACTGAGCTACTAATATTAACCATTCTCATTCTTTGATACAGGAAATAAAATTAGTCTCTGGAACTTAAATTTAGAGATAGTGGTGGGGAATCTGCAAATAGTGAACACAACCACAAAGTGCAAAATAGTCCTCACACCCAATAAGAAGTTTTTTTTCATTAAACACAGGTAATAGCTATAAAAAGGGGACTGCTTTTTAACTCTCATAATTTGTCACAGTGAAAACTGCATAATTTGCTATTTCTTGTTTGCCCCAACTTATTAAAGGAGCAGAAATTATTAAACCTTAACAGATTGCGCTACCCTTGTCAAAACCCACATTGTACAGCACAAGGTCTTCCCAGAAAGAGATCACTCTTCCCTGGAAGGTTATTTAGCAGTTTCAAGAAAATGTTATACACTTCTAGGAATCAAAGGCTGTCTGTAATCCATACAGTTTCGGTTGTTTTTTGATTGTAACTTTTAAATCTTTGCATCAAGAATTGCAATGAGTGAAAATGCATTCACAATTTTGCTCCCACAAGCTACAAAAAGATCGTTAACCATTGTACTTAGTTTTTCCATTTTGAGGGGTGAACCAGAAATTCATAGGCTAATTCTCTATCATTAAGTTGTACCTTTTCTTCCCTTATTTCATAATATTTTGGTCAAGCTGTCATCAGAAGTGCCTTCCAATCCGACATAGGTTTAAATTCAGGCCTGCAGATGTAGCTGAGATCAAGGTATCAAGATTCCGCAAGTGGCATTAATCCAGTCTCGCATTTTCCGCTAAAACAAATCTAGTTCCAGAAAAGCCCACAAGATATGTAGCAAATTCCTGTGTGACCACAGATCTTCTCACTAACTCTTCTTGTTAATCCTTGAAAACTCTTTGGATGGCCAACCGGCAGAGATAGCACAATATACTCCCCCAGCTGGCAAATAGATGATATAATTGTGATAATCTCTTATTTCTTTCCGTGATTTTAATTGAAGTGGTACTTTTATTGAAGTCTGCCATTTCTTCCTGACCAGCCAGGCAAATAATTATACTGTCCAGGATATTAAAGGAAACAGGCCAACCCAAAAGGAAATCAGGCAGAGGCTTGAAGGAATCGGACCAGGATTCTAAACACAATAACCACTGTCTCTTTTCTTGCTGCATTTCTCTCAGGTTTCTGTAAGAATCTGTCTTCCAGGTTTATTAGAACCCAAGAAAAAAGCAGAACAGGCAGTGTAAGGGACACAGGAAAATAGGACGGGGCAAATTATCTTTGGTGGCCCACAGAGTGAATGGACTGGGGTATGTGACCCTGATTGGCCCTTGAGGAGACCACAGTTTTCCCATGAAAATCCCCTTAGTTCTACCTCTTCTTCTACTGGCTCTCTGAAGTGCCAGGAGCCGGGGCCATGGCATCAAGGTGTAACAGAACAGGACCCTATGGGGCCTTCCCAGGACAGACCCCTCCCCCTTATCCTCTGCTTTAGCCCCTCTCTGAAGTACCTAGATAATAGTATCTGGTGTACCTTTCCTGAGTCGTTTTACAGATGCTAAAACCACCACCAAATGGAAGAAATTAACTACTTGATGACCCTGAGCACATAGCCCCCAGACCTACTGGAGCCTAAGGACTGGTGATGTGAACCCCTGTGACACCGCCCTGTTACCTCACCATCAACCAATCAGAGAACTGTGCACGAGCTGATCACATACCCCGGGACCCTCCTCCCTTACCTGGCCTTTAAAACTGATTTCCTGCAACCCATCAGGGAGTTCGCATGTTTTGAGCACTAGCTGCCTGGACTCCTTGCTTGGCGCCCTGCAATAAACACTGTTCTTTCCTTCACTACAGCCCGGTGCTGGTAGATTGGCTTTACTGCATGCAGTGAGCAGACCCAAGTGTGGTTCAGTAACAGTGGCATCACCAAAGGGCAGTCTTCTAACTTACTTAGGGCACCCTAAGAGCCACTTTCTTCCTAAAGGAAACTCAGCTGTTGACAGACTCTTCTCCAGTAGGCATGTAGCAGACCAGCAGCCTAGCCAGGAGCCTCTGGGTGGAACTCAACTGGAAGATCCCCCTTCTTACATATACAGCCAGTAACCATTTCTCAAAAACAGTTGTTGTTTTCATAATTTATTAATGAAAACTGTAAAGTACAGCCCCAAGCTCCATCTCCCCAACTTTCCTAACACATTTTACTTCTTCATTTACCATCTAGGTATAGAACTTTTCAGAAACATTCTCCACCTCTCTCATAAAATTCCAGGTTTTTCAAATAACAACCAAGATCTAGCTGTACACATCCTCTCTCTTCCAACAACCTAATAAATGTTATGATTCAACAAATGATCTCCTCCTAGTCTAGCATTTAAAATTCCTTAATTTTACATTCATTATACTAATAAAGTCAATTAACAGTTTTCTTATTTGCAAAGAATAGCCTGAAAGATAGAGACCATGCTCCCTGGTAGAAAAGAGGGATTTTTCCATTTAAAGGTTATTTTCTTGAGCAGATTAACTAAGCATTAGACCCAGACTTTCCAGAGCCTTGGGTCTTTCAAGGCTCCCTCCTTCCCTTCTGCTGTCCAGAGCTGTACGTCAGTCACTGCCGTCCTCCTGCTGGCACAGGAGACTCCAACATTGGCTTCCCCCCAAGCCTGTCAACACTGCTCCCAGTAACTGCCAGAGAAACCATATGGTCCCTCCACACCCTCCCCTTGGGGCCAAGCCTATTATCTCCCCAACCTACCCACTGCAGCAAGAGCAGGGAGGGGGAGGAAGAGCGAGCCTGGGGCCGGAGTTTGGGCTCTTCCTACTCTTCTACTATTGAATCACGATCTAGAGAAGTGGGGGATGCAGGGAGGAGAGAGAAGGAGGGAAGATGGAGAGAAAGACAGAGAGAGGAGAGAGAGAAGTTGTATTTGAAGAACACTTGGCAAAAAGGCATATAGACTATGAATGAGGTTTAAAACTTATTTTTAATTCAGTTATTGGGTTAGATCAGTTCAGTTCCAGAGTCTGATGTCAGATGTGCCCAGGAAATGTCTTCTTATTCTAGTAGTGTTGTCCTCAAAATAATTTATACACTTAGATGTTAAACAGCCTTTTAAGAGCCTTGTACTCTCTTTAGCATCTTCACCTCACAGGAAAAAGACTGCAGACAATTTGGAAGTATTTCTGGAAGCTGCTATTCAAAGGTGGTATGAAAAGGTAACTCTCTAAGTTAAAGAGAAAAATGTTACCTGGACAAAATGTTGCCAGAGTTTTAAAAATCCTTATGATTTTCATATTTCAAAAAAGAGTTCTGTATAATTTTTTTACCTTAAATATGACATTCAGCTCAGAGTCAGAAACCAGATTTTTACAGGAACCAAAATCCATCTGAAAAACTACCATGGGATATCTACCCGTCTAGTTACTTTTATTTTTATTAGAATGCATACTTAGTTGTGGTCCCTAGCTATCAAAATTTAATTTTGGAAAGAGATATTTATACCCTGTACTAAGAGACAAAATTGAAGGGTCAAAATTATTTTTATGAGAGAATAATTGCATGAAAGTCCGGATGTCTGACCAGACTGCTGCTTTGGGATTTGACCTGGACTAATATTTCCACGCCGTACTCCTCACCCATCCCACTCAACACCTCATACACTGAGAAATCCCATTAAAAAATGCCATGTTGAAGGGACTTTTCTAAAATGCCAAAAGACCACAAACTGAATCTGGTTGGCCTGTCTGTTCCCCATACTCGCCTGGCTTCATTATGAAAAGATGCCAGAAATAGCATTCCTACAGGATCTCCAGCACAGAAGCCACAAGAATGCTCTTTCTCATGGTATGGCAACAGTGCAACAATATGGCGTCATCTGGAAAATTACAGTCTTGGAGACAAATATTTTTCCCCTCTCCACTGATTTAAAATAGACAGGGTGTCGCCCCAAAATTATGCTTTCCTTTCTCCAAGATGGAGGGCTCCTCTTGGAAAGCTCCCCCTGGGGGCAAAAAACCTTTGCTGTTGGAACCCCTGAAAGACAAACTCTCGTACACAAAACTCCTTGGACAGTCTTCCAAGGATTTTGGAAACAAAGCACGCCTGCTGAAAAGGAAGGCATTTTCGGGTATACTACTAAATAAAAATTTCCTTTTTGACTTGACATGAAAGCAATTCACACTTATAATGTACATTCCATAGAGCTTAAATCTGCATATGATGAGAAGTATCAACATTATTGTGGCAGTTATGGTTTTTGGTAACATTTATTTTGGGTACACTGTGCACAAAAAAAGAATAGTAGTCCTCAAAGAACTAGTAATCTAATTAGGAGACATTATATAGGGCATTTTAAAGGATTAAGAACGTAAGAAAAATTTCCCAGGAGCATAGATAGTTCCATAAAGTTCTGTCTGCCTGATTCATAGCTATATTCTCTGTACCGACTCAGGTTGGGCTCAGGACAGAAACTCAATAAACATTTGTGGAAAGAATAAAGAGAAGGGGACAGTGGAGCAGAGAGAAGGGCAAAGAAAGAAAAAAGGGTGCCAGGGGACTGAGCGCAACATGGTGGTAAATGAAGCTTCTTTATTAATTAGAAAAGTGTCTTAGTCATTTGCCTTCACTTGAAGAAAGATCCACACCCTCCTCACCGAAATGGGGGGTGTTTTTCACTGTGATGGCAAATAAGCCTTCAGGCCCTCGGGAGAATCCACCAGCCATTCAGAGGCTGACGCTCAGGTTATTGTCTGGTTCTGTTTCTTCCTGGACGGCGTCAAGTCACCTTACAATTATTTGCAATTGCCTAAAGACTACATATGACACATGCTGGCTCTCAACTTCCAGAGTCCTCTCTGATTTTGATTGTGTTTACCTGGGTTAAAGTTGTTAATGGTCATAAATATAAATAATCCAAAGTGGGAGCTTTCTGTTTTGTTTTCCAGAAAGAGAGATGCTTATTCTAAATGAGTTAAAGTTCACGAGAAGGGACTTCTCTCTCATTTCAGCCTCTTTGTTACCAATTGCTTCCTGTATTTCTTGGAACCCTCTAACCTCAAGCCCCAATGGCTGAGGATTTATTGAGCTGCCACAAGCCAAAACACAGAAGCCAAACTGATTGGAACCACTGCAACACTAGCTTACCCACAAGGAGAGACAAGCGATCATACAGTTAAGGCACTGGAGCCCAGTCCCTCTGCAGTGTGACACACACACACACACACACACACACACACACACACACATACACACACACACACACACACACAGTCTACAAAAGCCACTCAGGCTTCAGAAGGCTCTCTAGGTGGAAACTACCTCCTTGTCTTCAGAATCAACACCCTGTTTGCTGTCTCCCCCCAGGCCCTCTGAACTCTCTGAGTGCATGACTAGATGGACAGCTCCAGAAGGGCATCATCTCAAACTTTTACCTTGACATCAACTGAGAGGGGAAAAAGGAAGTTGTTTAATGACAGAGAACCAAAAAAAAAAAAAATCAAGTAACCTAAAACATATTTTCTGGCACAATTTGCCTTTTACAAAGCAGCAGAAGGATGATAACAGGGTGTGGAGAGATGGAATCAGCAGTTAAGTGGATATCCGTCTGTCACTTAACCTTCATTACATAGCATTAGAGACCAGCGTCTGGCCAGCTTGGCACTCCGTTTTCCCACATCAGCCCACTGGCAAGACGATTCCCCAGGTCCATGGCCTCCAGCCACACCACTTTGGCCTGCGGTTACATCACATCTTACAAACTGTAAAGGGGCCGGACAGTACTTGGATGAGATCAGGGGTCCATTTGGACTGGATTCAGGCCCGGTTCAACAAGATTTTGCATGACTTGTCCCTCCATTTCCCTCTCCTTTTATTTCTTCACCTTTCTGCTCTTTGTATTTTGAGCAGCCCTCTCCCGGACTCCCCCCACCTCAGATCCAGATGAGCTTCTGTTTTCCTAAATTCTTCCCACCCTTACCATATCCCAATGTCTTCCTTCCTCTGTCTTTTCAAAGTTTCCTCTCTTGCTGCACTTATATTTCTTTAAAACCAACATAAATTGGCTGCAAGCAAAATAAACAGATGCAACTAAGAGAATCATAAATCACCAAGTTGGAGAGGGGGATTCTTCCCAGTACAGGAAACCATCTCTCGGTTGGTTTCAGAGGAGATAGAGGAACACAGCTTTGCTTTTATTTAAATGTCCTGTTCCCCTAACAAGTCCTCTGGGATTAAATAGGAAGTATGCTAGACAGCTCGGATATTCAGACTGAACTTATATACAGTGAATCAAAGCCCTTTTCCCTGTATGCACCTTACTTCATAGATACGGAAAACAAATGTAAGCATTGTACTTTCTGAAGCTCTGAAGAAATATTGAACATGACCTCCATGTGTTTGGGTTCATTAGAGTCACACCCGAGGGCTCACTAAAGGCGTTTTTCAGCAAAAGTGCATTGTGAACCTAACTTGCCTCGTAAAGGCGGAGCTGCCCCACACACACACGTACACATACACACAAGCACAAGCACACACAGATGAATGCGTGGACACACCATTCCAATGCCACAACACCCACACAGAAAGCAGCCCTCTCCTCCACGCTGCTGTGAAAGCCACACCCATCGGCTCATCACCTTCCTAGCGGGCTGAGTGTACCTGCTAAAGAGTCCTCGTTTCTCTAGAACCTCTGCACTGCCACCACCCTTGGGTAGGCCAGGGGTGTTCAAACTCTTTCTGTAAAGGCCCAGATAGTAAACACTTGAGGCTTTGTGGGCCAAACTGTCTCTGCCGCAGCTACTCAATTCCACTGTCGTAGTGCAGACCAAGCCATAGAAATGTGCAAGCAACTGAGCGGGCAGGTGGGCCAGGTGTGGCCCACAGGCTGTAGCATCTCTCATCTAAATGACCGCAACAACACTGGTCTAACTGGTCTCCTGTGTCTAGTTCGGCTCTCCTCTGACCCGTTTTCTACCCTGCAGTCAAAGATCCTTCAAAAACGTAAATATCAGTGAGTCACTCTACTGTTAAAAAAAACGCTCTTACAGCTTCCTGTTCCCTTTAAGATAAAAATAAAAACCTTTAACACGGCCCAGTGAGCCCTCCAGGACGAGGCCCCTCTTCACCTCTTCACACTCTGTGCTCCAGGCCCACTGCACCTCTGTACTTGTTTCTGTGCCTCAAACACACGTTAAACTGCTCTTGCCTCTGAGGCCTCGTTCAGGCTGTTTCCTCTCTGAGTGGAACACCCTGTCTCCTGTTTCCCATGTTCCGTGCCCTTTGTCCTTTTTTTAAATTGGAGTACAGTTGCTATACAATGTTATGTCAGTTTGAGGTATACAACAAAGCGATTCAGCTATACAAGATACTGAGTATAATTCCCTGTGCTATAGAGTAGGTCCTTGTCATTTACTTATTTTACAATAAGTATAGTAGTGTGTATATTTTAATCCTAAACTCCTGATTTATCCCTTCCCTACTTTCCCCTTTGGTAACCACAAGTTTGTTTTGTACGTCTGTGAGTCTGTTTCTGTTTTGTAAATAAGTCCCTTTGTATCATTATTTTAGATTCCACATATAAGTGATATCATATGATATTTGTCTTTCTCTGTCTGACTTCACTCAGTATGACAATCTCTAGGTCCATCCATGTTGCTGTAAATGGCACTATTTTGTTCTTTTTTATGGTTGAGGAATATTCCATTGTATATATATACCACATCTTCTTTATCCATTCCTCTGTTGATGGACATTTAGGCTGCTTCCATGTCTTGGCTATTGTGAATAGTGCTGCTATAAACATTGGGGTGCATGTATGTTTTCTCTGGATATATGCCCAGGAGTGGGATCGTTGGATATTTGTCCTCTTGATTACCTCCTAAAAGTCATTCCCTCACAGATGTTCTCTGCCCACCATCCTAGACCAGACAGGGACTCCTGCTAAATAGTCTCATAGCACCTTTTTCTTTCATCATACTTTGCCATTAGACCTTGTTTCATTGTCTGTTTGCTGCTAGACTGTAAGCTCTGGGAGACAGGAAGCATGTGTGTCTTTTAAGCCACTGTTTCTTCAGCATCTAGAACAGTACCTGGGATATGACTCATGCAAAAGGATGTTTGTTGAATGAGTGAATAAATGAATGAATGAGAATCTAAAGTAGCAGAGTAAAATGTTCCAAACTGTTCTAGAATACTGTGCATAGTTGATTTCCTGTAAGGACTATTCCTTACACTATTGAAAAGTACACTATTCAATAGGGATCAAAAAAAAAAGTAAATACTTCCCAGTAAAGATGAATAAGTTAGTCTTTAAACATACTAGAGTTCGTTATATAACCCAGTGAATTGGTACAATATTCACAGTAGTTCATTAAAATTATCATTAAGCACTTTAACATGTGTACAGGTATAATCTGTACAAACTTTTCTTCCAATACATAACTCTCTGGCTGATCACTGCCCCCACATGTCAGCAATAAAACACAGAGACTTTACAGCCTCATGAGAATCATGTTACTATTTGTGACTCCTTCCCACTTGCACAGGCAAAATAATGTCACTCCAAGCCTTTTTAACAGCCTCAGGTATAAGAGCTGCAAACTTTCTAGGGTACTAGAAACCACTCATAAGTAAAATTTGATGAGAAAGGAAAAGTGTTCCCTAGAGCTGAGTAATTTTTAACTTGGTGCACTCATCAAGGACTCTTTTCAGTAGTTCTAGGGGGACAGAGCTATCTGCATTTTTAAACAGACTCTAAGTAACTCCAATATGAATCACCAGTTGAAAACTAGTTATGAATGGTGAGATCATGAGGGCAGCAGCTGTGTCCTGGTCATTGTTTCATCCCGCCTTAGCCCAGAGCCTGACAAGTAGTACATGCTCCATGGATATTTATTGATCTAAACTGTAACCATTGTTATCTTGGGTGGTGGTGATTAGTGAAAACTTTTAAATGTATACACTTCTGTGTCATTTTTTTTTAAATGAGCTTGTATATTTTTTTCTAACCGGAAAAAAATAAATAGATTTTCATTCAAAGTTAAATAAATATATATGGAAACAGATTAAGGTAAAATATGTATTTTTAAGGCAGAGAATTAGATTTATATTAGAAGTACTGGTGAATAGGATAATTTGAAATCAATAAGCTATTTATATAAGAACGAATAAAACACTATAAGTATAAAAACTTCTCAACATAGGAACCATGTAGCAACACATTTCTGGGCCGTGCTCTCAAGGCATCATCAGTCACTGTAAGTTAGATCAAGTGGTATTTAGGTCTATACCTGGTGTGGCCAGTATCTTGAGTAGAGTTCCTGCTTAGTAATTTAGAGAAAAATAAAATAAAAATTGAAGTCTTTTACCTCTAGGGCAATGATTTACCTTCCTGCTGCTAACACTGCTACTCCTTCCAAATAACCCAGGATTATGCCTTACACCTGTCCACAGTGGTAGGAGAAGAGAAATTACTTATTCTGGAAGCTTGACTATAGTCCAACAAAATCACTCACATACTATGAGATGCCCTTATTCCAGTGGGATGAGCCACCTTCTTACTATATTCTCTTTTATTTTCCCAGCTCTTTTGATCCTGCCCATTGTTTCCATGTGCCCATAATTCTTAGTTAATTGATTTTCCAATCTGTTTTTCCTAGTAACAAGTTTAAGAAGTAGTCACACCAAGTAAGGGCATTTAATGACTCTCTCCTGGGCCACACCCCACCCAAACCACACACAAAAAAAGTAGAGAACTGCTGCCGTTACCTTCTCACCATTCAGGCTATTTCTCAACTTAGCCACTTATTCTCTGTTTCGGACTTTAGCTCTAGCCTACTTTGCCTGGTTTTCGTCTCATTATTAGATCTTCCCCTGACTTCTCAGGCCCTTCAAAGGGACAGCTCATTTGGAAAGTCAACTTTGGCTTTGTCTTCTGTCTAAGATGCTTCATCTTGGATTAACTAACCCCCTTGACTCCAGGTATACAAACTATGGTCAACAGATATTCTGGGCTCAGCCAGAATCCTCTGTAGGAACCCATCCTGGACCACGGGAACCTTGATTCCCTCTTGTCTAAGAGGAATGATGAGATCATTTGGAAAAATTAATCTTCTAAAATGTTACTAAATTATTTCATCTGGATTCAAATTTATCCTCATAAACCATGTTTTATCACTGAATCGCCACTGTCACTACACTCAGGATTTTAATTTGACAAAAGAGTACTTACAATTAAAAATTTTTAAGTGAACATAGAACAAGGGAGAGAATTCATACTCCCAAACCCATCTTGTTCCAGGTCTACCTTGGAGATTAGATTTTGATCAGGGTTTGACCTGTGTGTCTAATCTTCTAAGAAATATTGAATGGTCTTGGGAAATAACATAAAGATTGAGTTGGGTTTCTTCCCCTGGGAAGACCCATTCATCATTCAAATCACTTTGGGATCCAGTATGTAAGTCAGGCAGTACTTGTTGGGTGTCTACGTGGTGTGAATTATAGTCCCAGATTGCTCTATGTTCACCTCTGATGGATATTAAGACAATGAGCCAGCCTGGACCAAAACTATATTCCTCAAGGATGTAATCTATGAGCTAGGGAGAAGACAGGAGAGACACAAAGACAAAGCTTCAATGTGCCCTTGAATAATAAGGGCTTGTGAGACGGTCCTGGAGGGTAGCAGCCTGACTCCCCATGAGATGTCCTGGTCTAAATTGCCTTTGCGGGTTCCTCAGCCCCAACCCTTTCAATCTATCTGAGCTGCAGGTGGTCTTGGATTCTTTTCTACAAGGAGCTGGAGGGCAAATAAAGTAGAGATGGTTACCAGCACTTGAATGTTCAACACATAACTCCTTTTTAAGAAATAGAAGTTCAAAATCCGGGGCCTTCCATCTGGGCTGAATACAGCTGTTGTACCCTGAGTCCGTGCCATCCCTTTGAAACAAAAAACAAAGCAGCAGCAATAAAAATAAAATTCATACTTTAAAAAAAAAGTTGGTCCCTTCCCACTCATGTTTATGTATAAACCAAACACCAGCAAAACAAACTGGTGGTTAAACTGGCATTTTAGTTATGAGCCATTGCATTAACCAAACAAGCTGTGGGACACCCACAGGCATCTCTTATTTTTATGGTTTTGGATGGCAGGAAGGTCCAGGTAGGTGTCCAGGTATTCTACTGCTCACAGAGAGGCCAGCATCCTTCACTGTTCCCACAGAAATTGATCTTAACAAAAATCATAAGAAGGTTTAGAATCTTCAGGAGGAGAAACTCCTTCTAGGCTCAGACATCAAAACTGTTGGGGAGAGAAAGAAAAACTCCAAAGCATGACTTTTATGGTTGAGTTGATGCTATTTCAAATGACTGCTTCCCACTCTGGACACTTAACCCAGTTAATTCTCTTCTTCCCAAACCAACCCTTCTTGCCTATGGGAGATACAGATGGGTCAAGGCCTATTAGAAAAACTGGTGCTTTCTGAATCAGTATTTGTTTTTGCAGGCCATTAGATGAGGGCATTTCCTAACTGACTTAGGAAAATGTAGCTCAAGCTGATGAAACCATGTTCTACTTATGATTAGGCCCAGAGTGTTGGAGAGAGTGTGGGACAACCTACGCTGTCCACAGCTGGCCTTTGAAAAAAACAGCTTCTTGAAATTAAATACAGTGGCTGCAAGTGCCTGACCAGAGGCATTCTGGGAAGACACCTGTGCCGAGGCCCAGAGCAGGAAAGACGAAGGATGACGGCTTGGGGGAAGTGAATCTGTGGTTTTGACTGGCGTAACCAGTCCCATTTGGGTTAAGAAGTCAATGGAAAAATGATCATTCCTCAGTTACTTTTATTTTGTTTTTGTTAGAATTTCTTTTGGAAAAATTAAACATCTGGACTTCTTTATGGAAATAGTTGTTATGGTCACCGGGGAAAAAAATCCTACATTTTTTTTCACAGAGTTTGAATCGATTCGGTCAGGGAAGGCCTGGTGGTATAGAAAGCCCCACCACAGGATGGCTGCTCCTGCAGCCTTAATTTAAACACTTGGCAAAGAAACTTTCAGCTGACTACATTAGGGGGCATTGGACTAACAAAGCATTTGTGCCACAGTCTTGAGAGGTAGCACTCAACAGTTATCTCTAACAGGAAGGCCTGCCTATACCCAGCAAAGAGGAAGCTCTCCTCCCTAGGCAGGGAAATTCCTCTTGGGTTTGAGGTTGTTTGCGTTGTTAAGTTGCTGGCATAACATTTTCTTTTCCTGAAGTCGAAGTTTCATATTTGGGAGAGGGAGAGGAGAACAATGTATCTGTGCTATTTTTCAATCAATATCTTTCTTGGGTGGAGCACTTATTTTATTTTATTTTTTTGTGGTACGCAGGCCTCTCAATGTTGTGACCTCTCCCGCTGCGGAGCACAGGCTCCGGACGCGCAGGCTCAGTGGTCATGGCTCACGGGCCCAGCCGCTCCGCAGCATGTGGGATCCTCCCGGACCAGGGCATGACCCCGCGTTCCCTGCATCGGCAGGCGGACTCTCAACCACTGCGCCACCAGGGAAGCCCTGGAGCACTTTTTTTAAGGGAGGAATATTTGGGAAGGATGCTCTATCCTCTCACCACCATTACTTTTGAAAAGAAGTTGTGGAAGCAAGTGGTTTTTCATGCTCTACTAGTACCACACTCGTTCTTCCTGAGTGTGGGGCTTAGGGAAAAGGAGGTGCTTTTAAAACCTTCCTAATTGGAAATAACTATTTCCTAGAACTCAGGCAGATGTTCTGCATTCTGATCAGCCCTGAGGTCCCCACCTCCTTTCTGCAGGCCAATTTTGGAGCCCATTTTGAGAGCTCTTGTGCATTCTCCTCCCTCTGCTTCCGTGAATGCCTGGTACACGGAAGTTACTCAATAAAGCTTAAGAAAATACATGTTTAACTCACTCTGGGTAATCAAAGGTACAGAACTTTTTACATGGAATCTCATTATTGTTTTGGGTTCCTTTTTTTAAAACTGTCTCTGAACCAGAAACGACTGGAGCTCCATGAACCCATGTGTTTTCCTCTTAAAAGTTACCCACCAGTCAGTTTGAGATCATACAGATTACCAAATGGATTAATACTATCCTTGAGCAAAAGTTCTTATTTGCCTATGATCCTGCTATTCAATTTTGTTTCTTTGGATTTTTCCGTTTGTAAATGTGTCCTATTAAAATGCAAATGTTTCTGGGGGAAAATAACACCACAATAATAATACTAATAACCGCCCCTTAAAGCTGAGATTGGTTCAACGATGGTTAAGAGCAAGTGACCATGGTGAGGAATGAGGTACAGCTGAAAACAGAAATGGGGAGGCAGGAAGGGGCCAGGAGCCAGCGTTGAAGGGAACAGAGAAAAGGCCACTGGAAGGGGAAGCAGAATGGTTTCGCAAGCCCAATTTCATGTAATTTACACGTCACATAATTCACAGCTGTGCTAGAAGCCAGTCCTGCTCCTACCCACAGGGGATACACAAGGAACACTTTGAACTCCTTGGAAGGAAAGGTTTCAGTAAATACAAAATATGATTATCATTGCACCTGATTCCTCGAGGAGATAAGGGACTTTCTATCCAGGTGTCTATTATCCCTTGGCGTCTTCTGGGTCAAGGAGGTTCATTTGTAATCCATGTCTGTTTTCAGAGAGTACAGACAGGCAGCACTGGGGGAAGGTGGCAGAGGATGAGACAGAAGACACGGCAGCAGATGAAGAAGGAAAGAAGCAGCTTATACATTTCAAATGTAATGGTTCACGCTCAGAAGAACAGGAAGCGGTCTTCGTTTGGATTCTCCCAGAAGCAGATCCTGAGACAGGGATTCAAGTTCAAGTAGTTTATGTGGGAGGTGATGCCAAGAAGTACCCGTGGGGAATGGGAAGACGCCAGGGAAGGGCCGGAAGTCAATAGTTAGTGCATAATCAAGCCGTTTACCACCTGTGGGCAGCTGAGGGTCACAGCCCTGCTGGGTAACTCTAGGACATGGGCTAGAATATGCCTCCCAGTCATTCCATGCGGGGCGTGAGGAATCTAGGATATTTATCTTCCTGTGTTCATCCTGCATGGTGAGGGCTGCTTTCAGAGACAGTAACGCCCTGCCACTTCTGGGCTGCCTTTTTATGGACTGGGAGGCAGGGTCACGGTGCTTGCGGGTGGCGTGTACTGGAATAGTGAGTGCCAGCGGAGGTGGGGGGATGGGCATCCAGCGGCAACTAGGGTTGCCACAGAAGTCATGACAAGGCTCTGTGGGCACTTATATCATCACGTACAAAGTCGTAACCAATAAATGGTTCTTACCAATTCAGGCTGTTCAAATTCATTAAAAAGTTTCTCTCTCCTTGAGAATCTCTTCTACTTACTTGGCTTCAACTAACACTACAACAGTGACTCCCAAACCTGCTTCTGCAGCCTGTTCTTCTCAGCTGAATCCTTGTTCCAGGCTTCTAGCTGCTTAATGGGCATTTACACTTGGAAAAGAGCATCTCAAACTCAGCATGCCTTAAATTCTCTTCTCCCTAAAACCCATTTCTCTTCCTCTCCTTCTAAACTCAGTCCAAGGCACCAATAGCCATCTAGTTAGCCATCAGTTAGAAACTCTGACGTCACCTTGAATCTTCACTCTCTTGTCCCCTACAAATCAAGGCATCAACCCCTGGACAGTCTTTCAAGTATCTTTTAATCCATCCTACCCTCTTCATCTCCTCTACTACTGTGATTTTTCTGTGTCATCATCATTTGTCACCTGAATTATTACAACATCCTCCTCACTGCTCCCCCCACCTTCATTTTCTCCCTCTCTCCAGTCTATCAAAAAGATCATTTAAAAACCCTGATTACATTTATTACAAAAGACCTGATTACATTTATTTCTCTTTAAAATCTTTCAGTGAGTTTTCTTTGCCTTCAGGACAAAGCCCAAACGTCTTAATAATCATGCAAAGATCCTGGCAATCTGATTCTAATCTACCTCTCCAGCTTCATCTGTTTTCTTTGCACTCCAGTCAAAATACACGTTCTTAAATATACGTAACATAAACCAGCTCTAGATGATTTAAGAAGCAACATAATTTACTCAGAGAATATTGGGGAGCCCCCTGTATCTCTGGGAAGGCTGGAGAACCCGGCCTAGAAGGCAAGCGGAAAAAAGGGGAGCCAGGCAGCCAGAAGCACAGCCAAAACCTTTCCACCAAAAGCCAGTCCAGGGAGAACAGCTGCCTCTTCGGCAAATCCTAGACAGTGTAGCTGGCGCCCAAGACAACGGTGGGCAGGAGGCCCTGCTGCTGGTTCCTCTGCACCGTCCCCTCCACCAACTGCTTGTTTCTGCCTCACCGCTACCTCCAGAATAAACTCGCTGCCACCTTTTTCACTTGCATCACTTGGTCCAGATTCAACACCCTGTGAGTGAGTGTGACTGATTGGCTGCCACGTGAGGTCACGTTACCGGGCCCCGACTTCTGGAGGAACAAGTAGGTGGCTTTCTCCACCTTTTAAGGGGAGGTAGACTCAGCTCCCCATCAAGCTTCATGAGAAAACAAAAAATAGATGTATATGGGGCTTCCCTGGTGGCACAGTGGTTAAGAGTCCACCTGCCAATGCAGGGGACACAGGTTCGAGCCCTGATCCAGGAAGATCCCACATGCCGTGGAGCAACTCAGCCCATGCGCCACAACTACTGAGCCTGCACTGTAGAGCCTGCAAGCCACAACTACCGAGCCCGCATGCTGCAACTACTGAAGGCCGTGTGTCTAGAGCCCGTGCTCTGCAACAAGAGAAGCCACCACAATGAGAAGCCTGTGCACCTCAATGAAGAGCAGCCCCCGCTCGCCGCAACTAGAGAAAGCCCGCATGCAGCAACAAAGACCCAACACAGCCAAAAAATTAAAAAAAAATTTTTCTTTTAAAAAATAGATATATATGCTGGGCAGCTGCTAAAAATGATAACTGTTGATGAAAATAGACCTTTCTTTCCATTTTTAAACAAAAAACAGAAACAAAAATAATGTTTCTACTTAACATAATTCAACTGTTCCTATGTACATATACAAAAATATATTCAGCCTCTCTGCAAAGAGAGACAACCCCCAGTCATGTTGGTATTGAGTCTAACAGCGATGCGTCAGACTACGAAGTGCATGGTCCGTGGAGTATGCCGTGTTCAACCTGCCCGGCCTGATGAAAGCATTCCTTCCTCGTGTGACAAAACTAAACCAGTAAAACTGACAGGTTCAAGGGGGAGATGAATAAATTTTTCAAGTTGGTCATTAGGTATAAGAGTGAAAAACACCACACCAATTCCATCTCTTAGTGTTCTGACCTGTGTGTCTTCAGGCTATGGGATAAGCAGCTCACGATGTAGATTACTGTGTGGTATGCCATGGTTAGGCCTGCAGAAGACCTGCTGAGGTAATAAGAAATAGAATATGGACAGTGGCAACTATGGAGCATCAAAGAATTCTTTCATAGTAGCATGGCTTACCCTGGGGAGCTGGTGTGGCCCTTTCCTCGGGGAGCTGCTCCATTCACACGTGTACTTGATTTTATTCATACCCTTTGAGTCCATTGCTTGTTGGCTAGTATAGTAGTGAGCCAAAGTGAACATTCCCTCACACTGCATTTCAGTTGTCACGTTTTTCATATTTTGAACCCCAAGACTGGCCCAGTTGGCTCAGGACATATATTAAAGTCTGTGGAATATCACTCAACTCCACAAGGTGTGGCGTCCAACCGCTGTGTAGGTGACGGGCTCCAGAATAAGACAAGCCATCCCGTTCTTCCTTCTCTCCCTGTTACTTTTGATTTACTATCACTATTTTACTTTTGATTTACTATTTATCTAGTCTTTCCTATCAAAATAGCCAGGGTGAGAACACTGCCTGATGTTAAGAATATCTACTTTGAGGATTTACTCGTGATCTGGGAAAATCAAAATCTGGGAGGTGATTCAGGGTCCAGCTAGACCTAACATTGGGCATATTCAGGCCCAGCTCCAGATGCTCATCTGAGACCTATAAGATTGCACTCTGGTTCATGCACCATGGTGAGGTTATAAGTCACATAAACTGGTGCTAGTTCAAAGCTAATGTCCAATCATCTCAAACAGCCTTGATATAAACACTTTCCCTCATTCACAATTACCTAGAAAATGGCAACAGTGTCCTTTAAAAAGAGACAGTTGGGAAAATTCACACTATGTCTTTTTCTTTCTTTTTAATATCTGCCTTCAAAAGCACCAGTCTCCTCTTTATTCAGGATCTCTTGGTCTGTGGATTGACCCAGGACTGAGATTGGGAGAGACAGAAGAGTCTCTATCAGGGCGGGCAGGTCAGATCTCTGTTGATCAGATGTGGAGTTCTTTTCTGTTGTATAAATCAAGCAGAATATTAGTGGGCAGCCCATCTATCTCAGGAATAGGGACCATCGGATCATTAGCCATCCTAAGGAACATTCTGGGGAACAGGTCCTCTGTGGTAAGTGCTTTGACTTAGCCTCTGCCATCTTGAGTTCCCCCCATTCTCAGTGAAACCCAGGAGTTCATTTTAAATGTAGAATCTCCCACCAGCATTCCTGGCCTATGGAAAACATTCACTAAAGCACCTTTCAAAGTAAATACAATGCTGTAGTAACTAAGGCCTTGGAGAAGAAGCATCTTCTGGGCTCTCTTGTAACAGATCAGTCATGTTTGATAAATCCATTCCAATTTTCCCTATACTCCTAAACTTCAGGATTCCTTCCACTACATTACACCAAGGAATTTATGACATCTCCGCTTTATCCAAAATAGGACACTGAGTCCAAGTTTTAGTAACCCAAGTAAATAATCAGTAAGAATTTATCCAGCTGTTCAAGCTGGCCAATTGAATTTTGACTCTCTGGGAACTGCATCCTCTTAAAAATTGTAGGCCAATTTAAAATTATACTCTTGGCACATATATACAATGGAATATTATTCAGCCATAAAAAGAAACGAAATTGAGTTACTTATAGTGAGGTGGATGGACCTAGAGTCTGTCATACAGAGTGAACTAAGTCAGAAAGAGAAAGGCAAATACCATATGCTAACACATAGATATGGAATCTAAGAAAAAAAATGTCATGAAGAACCTAGGGGTAAGACAGGAATAAAGACACAGACCTACTAGAGAATGGACTTGAGGATATGGGGAGGGGGAAGGGTGAGCTGTGACAAAGCAAGAGAGAGTGGCATGGACATATGTACACTACCAAACGTAAAATAGGTAGCTAGTGGGAAGAAGCCACATAGCACAGGGAGATCAACTCGGTGCTTTGTGACCACCTAGAGGGGTGGGTTAGGGAGGGTGGGAGGGAGGGAGATGCAAGAGGGAAGAGATATGGGAACATATGTATATGTATAACTGATTCACTTTGTTATAAAGCAGAAACTAACACACCATTGTAAAGCAATTATATTCCAATAAAGATGTAAAAAAAATACAAAATAATTTTTTTTTAAAAATTAAAGAGGGGCTTCCCTGGTGGCGCAGTGGTTGAGAGTCCGCCTGCTGATGCAGGGGACACGTGCTCATGCCCCGGTCCGGGAAGATCCCACATGCCACGGAGCAGCTGGGCCCGTGAGCCATGGCCACTGAGCCTGCGCGTCCGGAGCCTGTGCTCTGCAACGGGAGAGGCCGCAACAGTGAGAGGCCCGCGTACTGCAAAAAAAAAAAAAAAATTAAAAAATTAAAGAAAAAAAAATAAACAGCATTGCTCTAGTAAAAAAAATAAATAAAATAAAATTATACTCTTCTCTCCTTGGTTTAACCCCTTAAGAATCCATGCCCACGCATATTCTACAGAGTTTTGCTGATATAATTTTTCAATCTTACTTTACTGGTGTGTAACACTCTCCTCCCAAGTGTGAGTTTATATTTTGCCAGGTTGGGATCTAACTTTGCTTACACATCTAAAGAAAATGAGTGGTGGGTGAGGGGAACATAAGAATAGACTATTTCTCTTTGCATATCAATCCCTTATGTGAAAGAGTTATGTGATCTAAAAAGCCAGCCTAGGCACTTCCCTGGTGGCCCAGTGGTTAAGAATCCTCCTTCCAATGCAGCAGACGCGGGTTTGATCCCTGGTCGGGGAACTAAGATCCCAAGTGCCCACACGCCACTACTACCGAGCCAACGTGCCTCAACTAGAGAGCCCGTGTGCCACAAACTACAGAGCCCACGCACTCTGGAGCCTGCACACCACAACTAGAGAGAAGCCCGCGCACTTCAACTATGAACCCACAGGGCACAACAAAGAGCCCGTGTGCCACAACGAAAACTGGATGCAGCCAAAATAAATAAATTAGTTAATTAAATATATCTTAAGTTTTTTTAAATAAAAATAAATTAAAAGGCAGCCTTATCAGAAAATGGACAAGGAACTTGTTTGCGTGGTATATTTTCTATTGTCACTGTAACAAATTATCAAAAACTTAGAGGTTTAATCTAACACAAATTTATTATCTTATAGTTCTGTAGGAGGGGAGTTTGACATGGGTCTCACTGAGGTAAAATCAAGGTGTCAGCAGGGCTGCATTCTCTTCTAGTAGCCCTGGGGAAAAAATTTTCTTGCTTTTTTCAGTTTCTAGAGGCCACCAACATTCTTTAGTTTGTGGTCCTCTTCCTCCATCTTCAAAGTCAGCACTGTTCCATCTCTCTTTGACCTTTCTTCCATGGTCATGTCTCCCTCTGACCACAAGCTGGGAAAGGTTCTTCACTTTTAAGGGTTCCTGTCCTGTGATTTGATTGAACCCACCTGGATAATCCATAATAATCTCTTCATCTCAAGGTCCTTAACCTTAATCACATCTGCAAAATCTTTTTTGCTCTGTAAAGTAACATATTCACATGTTCCAGAGATTAGGATATGGACAACTTTGGAATTATTCTATCTATCACAACAGGCAAATGGAATTTACTTGAGGTTAAATATTCAACGTACCCTGAATTCTCCTTTCAGACCTCTGGATGTCATTCTTTCCCAAAGCACATCTTTATTATTGAATAAAAGACCTGGTAAAGTTGCTAATTCAACTGATGTTGTAATTTGGCAATGCCCAGATTAAACTCTGTTTAGTCTGTAGCAATCTCAGCTCTGTAGCTGAAATAGATAATGAATTATTTTAGCATGATCTTAGAAATTCCCTGAATTTTAGGCCTGAATTATCTTAATATAATTATAGAAATTCTCTGAAACTCCCTGAATTAAAGCCAATAATTTAGGGTCTTGAACTTCACATGTCCTTCTTGTCACTGTTCAGGGATACTACAAGGGGCCCTCTAACCCCATGGCTGTTGAAGTTCTCATGCCCTTCATCCTGGTCTGTGGCAGTGACCTTCAATGCACACTTTATCACAGACTACTATAAACTGTAACTTAGTTATTTCTTTGTTGTATTTCATGAGCTAAACTTTACCATCCCTTAAATATTGCTGGATTTTTCACTGCTTTTAGTCCAACAAGACCCAAATTCCCCTGCACTAATTTCCCTGACACTTTGTAGCCTGTCTTTGCAATGTTAGCCAGGGTGCTTCATTGTAAGCACCAGAAAGCAAGTGTGATTAAAGCCAAAAATAAAATATATTCAGAGATAAGAGGTTGCTCCCAGAATTCCTGGAGGGTCTTGAGAACAAATTCAGTAACTTAGCATGAACCAAGAAAGCCAGAATCAGCCAAAATTACCCAACAAGACCAGTCTGATAATGAAGATAGTGGTCTGGCAAGCCACCCCAGCACTGGCCGCTGGATGCTGCCACTGACGTTCTTACCACTGCAATAATCCTGTCCAGAATGAATCCCTTCCTTCCTAGTTTCTTTGCTTCACTAGATCAAGATCCCAAGTCCTGAGAAGAGGCATCTGACCGGCTAAACCTAGACAACATTCCTGTGTCCTGGTTCCTTGGAAGAATAGACAGCAAGGATCTGGCCTCTTTGGAGCAACATGATGAAGTGTTCATACTTCTTCATACTGCTAAATGGAGTTCTCATCATACTGTACTTTAATAACATAGACGTTCATCTTCTCCACTAGACTGACACTAAAGGATAGGTACCATATCTTTAACTTAGTATTCCCGGAAGCTACCACAGTACCTGGCACACAGTAGGCTCTCAGTAAATGAAATTTTAAAAAGGTAAATTTATTCCAGGGTTTTCTTATAATCTTTTTAAAAAAGAACTGACCAGGAAAATGAGGAATCCAGGACGGAGGGTATGAATGGTAACAGAAAGAAGCAAGTCTGTTCGATGGGGGCTGAGAAGATAAGGGCATGGGATACACGTGTGTGTGTGTGTGTGTGTGTGTAGGTATTAGGTTGGTGTGCTATAGAGATGGACAGAGGAAGAGACAAATAAAACAAGAGAAAGTAAGAAACTGAAACGAGCAAATGCACACTAGACTTTGCCAGCATTCAGTGTATTAACACAGCTCCAAAAGCCCAAGTGACCTGGAAAACAATTACCCCAAAACTAAAAGGAATTATTATGTAGGTAATAATCACAGCCCATAGCACTGATATACTTAGGGGGACTATTAAATCCCAATATCCTCAGAATATTTTGCCTAAAACAATAGTTTCATCATGTAATTCCCCATTTAGAAACGTTCAATGGCTCCCCAATGTCAGAGATTAAAATCCACATTCCTTAATACAGTATTCAAGGCCCTACCTAACCAATCTTCCAAAATGAAGAGTCAACTCTCTTCTCCAGAAATGCCTTCCTTATTCCTATCTCTATCCTTGTTCCTATTTCTTAAGCTGTTTCTGTTCCCCATTCTGAAAAGATCTTCCTTGCCTCTTCACCTATACAAATCTAATTATCCTTCAAGATTCCAATTAAGACTTTCTTTCTCCTTCCCCCACTCTTCCAACCCTCTCTCATTTTAGAACTGAAGGAATAATCTCTAGTACCACCATTTTTCCCTGAATCGTATAGATCCTCAGCACTGTAGGGTTATTCAACTTTGGGGTTATGCATGTTACCGTTGCACTAAGATGAGAAAATCGAATTGCCAGACCATGACTTCTTCTTGGTATTCTCATGTGTTGACAATGTTAAAAATTGGCCTAAATACATGAGAGTATTAATACAATTTTTCTCATCTACATGAAAAAGACAGAAAAAAGTATTCACATGGGAAGATGATTTAAACCTATGTACAAAACTTCAGTAGGTATAGATCACACAATTTAGGAGATGATGGATTCTTCCAATCTGGGCTGAAATTCCAATTCTCCCAGAAGAACTTCCCTAGAAGCCTCAGCAAACCTCTCCTCACATTACCTTTGCATCTGGACCTAAAGATGGGGTCAGTATAGAGATGAGAGAATAAATGGGCAAATTTTAGTTCCCATTTGGAAAGAGAAAGAGGGGAATGGATGCTGGGTGAGTAACTAAGAATGTCTGCAAACCCTCCCCACCCCACCACTGTGACTGATTCTTGTGAACCTTTAAGTTTGAGTTCTTATGGATTAGAATACAAATCCAAAAGACAGACATTATTTCCATTCATGAGTAGTCTATGTCTTAAAACATGTGCTTAATGTTTAACGAAATGCTTACTAATTTTAAAAAAATCAGAATTTCAAATAAAACATCTATTCTTTATTTTTATTGAATTATAATGGACGTATAGTATGCTAATTTCAGGTATATGACATAGTGATTCAATATTTCTGTACATTATGAAATGACCACCACGATAAGTCTAGTTGCCATCTGTCACCAATAAAGTTATTACAATATTATTGACTATATTCCCTATGCTGAACATTACACCCCCATGACACCACTTTTCATTTTTAACCAACAAACCTTGCAGTAATAAATTGTGACTTTGAGAGGCCACTGCCCAGCCCTGGAGAGCTCCTTTCTTTAATGTTAGTAATACTCCTGGACTTGATATAATGCTTTACAACTTTACATTATCAAATCTGATTCCGTAAAAATAAAATTTACTGATAAAGAAATTAATACTGCACTGTTGAGAGATTTGCCTAGCATCCAGTGACTAATAACTACCGCGTCCAAAGCTAGAATCCAGATCTTCTGACAGAAGGTGAGGTAGAGTGGGAGGACATGGGGTTTGGAGGCCACCAGACCTGGGTTCAAATTCCAGTTTTGGACTTAAACTGTGTAACCTTCAGAAGTGACTTACCTTGAGAGCCTTGGTTTTCTCTGTAAAAGGAGGTAACGCAGGGGTCCTCTACCCAGTGATGGAATGAAGATGGAGAGAGTGTGTGAAAATTGGCTGGTGTTCGGGGGGCTTGGATTAAAAGACAGATTTTTTTTCCCCGACCTTGTATCTCTTTCCAAAGTCCATTTCTTGCAAAAGTGCAGCCGATCACAGAAGAACCATGTAGGGTGATGACCCAGAGAGGTCTTCAGAACGGGGAGAGGCATCGCGTAGCCTGGCGGCTGTAAATGGTCAGAAAGCAAGACCATACTGGCCTCCCCTCCAACAGTAACGACATCGAAGGGAACTCTAGGTTTTGGTTTCCTGGATGGTTTACTAAGGCCGTTGAAGGACTTCGAGATGATTCTCATAAAAGCTGTTTTCCTTGTGATTAAGTTGTGTTTGCCTGTTAACTATGTGGTAAACAAACCCTCAGCTCCCGCCTCCTGGTTCTAGTGCAGCCGCGTGTTAATTGGGACCCGAAGGGTAGCGCGGGTTGGCAAGGCTACCAGGGACAGGACGCCAAGGAGCCCCATCTGGTTATCAGTTCTGTTGACATGAGCTGAGCTGTATGTGGTTGTGTGGCGTGTCCAGCAGGTCTAGCAGGGGTTTTCCCGGCTATGAAAGGCCTGCTGTTTGAAACGCTTGGCCTGCGGTCAAATGAGGGCTTGAGATCAGGATTCCCACTGCCGTCAGCCCATCAGCTCCACCAGAGCCTCTCCCGCTCGGGCAGGGGGAAGGGCCAACCAAACATGTCTGGTCTCATCCTTAGGTCAGGGCTGAGGAGAGAAGGAAAGGCAGGAGCGAAGCAGGCTGCACCTGGAGCTCATCTGCTCTTCTTAGAACCCACCACCACCCCAAGCCAGACAGAAAAATATCCCTTTCCCAGCGCTGAAATCCTTTCCCTCTGTGTCACTTATTGGGAATGAACTCCAACACACTCAATCCCTGAAAAAAGGCTGCCAGGGAATCAAATGGGTGGGAGAGGCTTGCTGGGAAATTCCTCCCAGCCAGTGGATACATGACTGCAGAAGAAATTGGGGCAATTCCCAGTGTAATTTGCTACCCCTCCCCCAGGGGCAATCACTGTCAAAGATGGTTTATTTTAAACATTTTGTAATTATTGTAGCCAATGGAGTGTGTGTGTGTGTGTATCTGTGTGTGTTACAGAGACAGAGAGAGAGAGTGTGTGTGTGTGTGTGTGTGTGTACGTTTGATCATTTGCGGGTAAGTCTGGGTTCACAAGCGACTTTGAGTTCAGTAGAGTCCAACCGCCAAACCCACACCCAAATATTTTGTAGATAACAGAAGAGCCATTGCCGGTGATGCTTGTATGTACACAGACAAGCTTTGTGGTAGTGCGGTGAGGACCCTGAAGTGGGACTAGGGCTGTGAGGACTTTGCAATAAGAGCTACAGCAAGTCATTCCACTGCATCTTGAGAAACATGTTTAGAAACCTCCATGAAAACATTCCTTCTGCTTCTTAGTAAATGAATATAATTAAGTACCTAAAGGGTACTGTTACTGAGTGAAGTGCTGCAGAACAGGGTGAGCATTTACTATTAGGTTTAGGTTTGTTCTTATACTCCGTGTTAAATACTCACAACACTGGAAGCAATTACGCCAAGATGTTAACTGTGGTTAATTCTGAGTGGTGGGAATGTGAGTGAGTGGTATTTTCTCCTTGTATTTTTCTACAGTTTAGACATTTCTACAAACACGTAATTTTAAATGCTTACTGGATGAGTGAATGAATGAATGAGTGAGTGAATGAATGAACTCAGGTAGGTCTACTTGAAAATAGGCCCAGCTCCTGTTTTTAAACTGCTTCTGTTCCTAAAGAGATAGGACAGATAAAAACATTACCAAGCATCTGTTTTATGGGCTTTTTGTGTTTGTTTGTTTGTTCGCCTTCTCTTTTCTTTTCTTTTTTAGAGTATTTGAAGAATGGAAAACAAGAGGCAATGTACACATTGGGATGGCATAGAGTCAGTGGGGGGAGGTTGAAAAGTTGTGGAAAGAGATGAAAGCCAGATGATAATCATTCATTTTTAATGAAGGGTTTCCTCTGAGGAAGTCAGAAGGTTGCAGATGGACAACAGAGGCTGCCGGCTGGTTATATTCACGGGTAAAAAGGAAAACACCACATCAGACAACATTCACCAGAAGGTAAGCTCCATGAGGGCAGAGACTATTCATCTGTGAATTCCCTGAGCCTAGAGCAGTGTCTGGTACATGGAGCATGCTCAAAAAATAAAGTTTTAAATTCTGAGTGAGGGGGAGGACCTTCAAGATGGCGGAGGAGTAAGACGTGGAGATCACCTTCCTCCCCACAAATACATCAGAAATACATCTACATGTGGAACAACTCCTACAGAACACCTACTGAACGCTGGCAGAAGACCTCAGTAAAAAAAAAAAAAAAAAAAAAATAGGGACGGGACCTGCACCAGTGGGAGGGAGCCATGACGGAGGAAAAGTTTCCACAAACTAGAAGCCCCTTCACAGGCGGAGATGGGGGGTGGCTGGGGGGAAGCTTCGGGGCCATGGAGGAGAGCACAGCAACAGGAGTACAGAGGGCAAAGCGGAGAGATTCCCACACAGAGAATCAGTGCCGACTGGCACTCACCAGCCCAAGGGGCTTGTCTGCTCACCTGCCAGAATGGGTGGGGACTGGGAGCTGAGACTCTGGCTTTGGAGGTCAGATCCCAGGCAGAGGACTGGGGTTGGTTGCATGAACACAGCATGAAGGGGGCTTGTGCACCACAGCTAGCTGGGAGGGAGTCTGCGAAAAAGTCTGGACCTGTCTAAGAGGCAAGAGACCATTGCTCCGGGGTGTGTGACAAGAGGGGATTCAGAGCACTGCCTAAACTAGCTCCACAGATGGACGCGAGCCACAGCTATCAGGGAAATTTCTCTGTGCAGCCTCAGGAGCAGCGGATTAAATCTCCACCATCAACTTGATGTACCCTGCATCTGTGGAACACATGAATAGACAATGAATCTTCCCAATATTGAGGCCACGGACTTTGGGAGCAACTGTAGACTTGGGGTTTGCTGTATGTGACAGATTATTTTCTGATTTTTATGTTTATCTTAGTATAGGTTTTAGCACTTGTTATCAATGGTGGATTTGTTATTGGTTTGGTTGCTCTCTTCTTTTTCTTTTTATTACTTATTTAAATTATAATAATATTTTTTTTATTTTAATAACTTTATTTTATTTTTTTCTTGTTTCTTTTTTTTCTCCCTTTTCTTCTGAGACGTGTGGCTGATAGGGTTTCTGTGCTCTGGCTGGGTGTCAGGCCTGAGCCTCTGAGGTGGGAGAGCCAAGTTCAGGACATTGGACCACTAGAGACCTCTTGGCCCCATGTAATATCAATCAGTGAGAGCTCTCCCAGAGACCTCCTTCTCAATGCTAAGACCCAGCCCCACTCAATGACCCGCAGGCTCCAGTGCTGGATACCCTATGCCAAACAACTAGCAAGACAGGAACACAACCCCAACCATTACCAGAGACACTGCCTAAAATCATAAGTTCACAGACACCCCAAAACACACCACTGGATGCAGTCCTGCCCACCAGAAAGACAAGATCCAGCCTCATCCACCAGAACACAGGAACCAGTCCCCTCCACCAGGAAGCCTACACAACCCACTGAACCAACCTTACCCACTGGGGGCAGACATCAAAAACAATGGGAACTACAAACATGCAGCCTGAGAAAGGGAGACCCCAAACACAGTAAGCTAAGCAAAATGAGATGACAGAGAAATACTCAGCAGATGAAGGAGCAAAGTAAAAACCCACCAGACCAAACAAATGAACAGGAAATAGGCAGTCTACCTGAAAAAGAATTCAGAGTAGTGATAGTAAAGATATCCAAAATCTTGGAAATAGAATGGAGAAAATACAAGAAATGTTTAGCAAGGACCTAGAAAAATGAAAGAGCAAATAAACAATGATGAACAACACAATAAATGAAATGAAAAATTCTCTAGAAGGAATCAATCGCAGAATAACTGAGGCAGAAGAACGGATACATGACCTGGAAGACAGAATGGTGGAATTCTCTGCCACAGAACAGAATAAAGAAAAAAGAAAAAAAGAAATGAAGACAGCCTAAGAGACCTCTGGGACAACATTAAACACAACAATATTCGCATTATATGGGTCCCAGAAAGAGAAGAGAGAGAGAAAGGACCTGAGAAAATATTTGAAGAGATTATAGTCAAAAACTTCCCTAACATGGGAAAGGAAATAGCCACCCAATTCCAGGAAGTGCAGAGAATCCCAGGAAAGATAAATCCAAGGAGAAACACACCGAGGCACATAGTAATCAAACTGGCAAAAATGAAAGACAAAGAAAAATTATTAAAAGCAACAAGGGAAAAAGGACAAATAACATACAAGGGAACTCCCATAAGGTTAACAGCTGATTTCTCAGCAGAAAATCTACAGGCCAGAAGCGAGTGGTAAGGGAAAGGGAAAAACCTACAACCAAGATTACTCTACCCGGCAAGGATCTCATTCACATTTGACAGAGAAATTAAAATCTTTACAGACAAGCAAAAGCTAAGAGAATTCAGCACCACCAAACCAGCTCTACAACAAATGCTAAAGGAACTTCTCTAAGTGGGAAACACAGAGAAGAAAAGGACCTACAAAAACAAACCCATAACAATTAAGAAAATGGGAATAGGAAGATACATATCGATAATTACCTTAAATGTGAATGGATTAAATGCTCCAACCAAAAGACACAGGCTCGCTGAATGGATACAGAAACAAGACCCATATATATGCTGTCCACAAGAGACCCACTTCAGACCTAGGGACACATACAGACTGAAAGTGAGGGGATGAAAAAAGATATTCCATGCAAATGGAAATCAAAAGAAAGTTGGAGGAGCAATACTCATATCAGATAAAATAGACTTTAAATAAAGAATGTTACAAGAGACAAGGAAGGACACTACATAATGATCAAGGGATCAAGCCAAGAAGAAGATATAACAATTAAAAATATATATGCACCCAACATAGGAGTACCTCAATACATAAGGCAAATGCTAACAGCTGTAAAAGAGGAAATCGACAGTGACAAAATAATTAAGGGGGACTTTAACAACTCACTTACACCAATGGACAGATCATCCAAACAGAAAATTAATAAGGAAGCAGAAGCTTTAAATGACACAATAGACCAGATAGATGTATTTGATATTTATAGGACATTCCATCCAAAAACAGAAGATTACACTTTCTTCTCAAGTGCACATGGAACATTCTCCAAGATAGATCACATCTTGGGTCACAAATCAAGCCTCAGTAAATTTAAGAAAATTGAAATCATATCAAGCATCTTTTCTGACCAGAACACTATGAGTTTAGAAATGAATTACAGGGAAAAAAAACGTAAAAAAACACAAACACATGGAGGCTAAACAATACATTACTAAATAACCAGGTCACTGAAGAAATCAAAGAGGTTATCAAATAATGCCTAAAGACAAATGACAATGAACACATGACTACCCAAATCCTATGGGATGCAACAAAAGCAGTTCTAAGAGGGAACTTTACAATACAAGGCGACACAAGCCTACCTCAAGAAACAAGAAAAATCTCAAACAAACAATCTAACCTTACACCTAAAGGAAATAGAGAAAGAAGAACAAACAAAACCCAAAGTTAGTAGAAAGAAAGAAATCATAAAGATCAGACCAGAAATAAATGAAATAGAAACAAAGAAAACAATAGCAAAGATCAAAAAAATTAAAAGCAGGTTTCTTGAGAAGATAAACAAAACTGATAAAACATTAGCCAGACTCATCAAGAAAAAGAGGGAGCGGACTCAAATCAATAAAATTAGAAATGAAAAAGGAGAAGTTAAAACAGACACCACAGAAATACAAAGCATCTTAAGAGATGACTACAGGCTACTCTATGCCAATAAAATGGACAACCTGGAAGAAACTGATAAATTTTTAGAAAAGCACAACTTTCCGAGACTGAACCAGGAAGAAATAGAAAATATAAACTGACCAATCACAAGCACTGAAATTGAAACTGTGATTAAAACTCTTCCAACAAACAAAAGCCCAGGACCAGATGGCTTCACAGGCGAATTCTATCCAACATTTAGAGAAGAGCTAACACCTATCCTTCCCAAACTCTTCCAAAATATAGCAGAGGGAGGAACATTCCCAAACTCATTCTATGAGGCCACCATCACCCTGATACCAAAACCAGACAAAGATGTCACAAAAAAGGAAAACTACAGGCAAATATCACTGATGAACATAGATGCAAAAATCCTCAAGAAAGTACTAGTAAACAGAATCCAACAGCACATTAAAAGGATCATACATCACGGTCAAGTGGGATTTATCCCAGGAATGCAAGGATTCTTCATTATACACAAATCAATCAATGTGATACACCATACTAACAAACTGAAGGAGAAAAACCATATGATCACCTCAATAGATGCAGAAAATGCTTTTGACAAAATTCAACACATATTTATGATAAAAACCCTCCAGAAAGTAGGCATAGAGGGAACTTACCTCAACATAATAAAGGCATATAAGGCAAACCCACAGCCAACATCACTCTCAATGGTGAAAAACTGAAACCATTTCCACTAAGATCAGGAACAAGACAAGGTTGCCCACTGTCACCACCATTATTCAACATAGTTTTGGAAGTTTTAGCCACAGCAATCAGAGAAGAAAAGGAAATAAAAGGAATCCAAATTGGAAAAGAAGAAGTAAAACTGTCACTGTTTGCAGATGACATGATAGTATACATAGAGAATCCTAAAGATGCTACCAGAAAACTACTAGAGCTAATCAATGAATTTGGTAAAGTAGCAGGATACAAAATTAATGCACAGAAATCTCTGGCATTCCTATACAGTAATGATGAAAAATCTGAAAGAAAAATTAAGGAAACACTGCCATTTACCATTGCAACAAAAAGAATAAAATACCTAGGAATAAACCTACCTAGGGAGACAAAAGACCTGTATTCAGAAAGCTATAAGACACTGATGAAAGAAATTGAAGATGATACAAACAGATGGAGAGATATACCATGTTCTTGGATTGGAAGAATCAATGCTGTGAAAATGACTATACTACCCAAAGCAATCTACAGATTCAATGCAATCCCTATCAAACTACCAATGGCATTTTTCACAGAACTAGAACAAAATATTTCACAATTTGTATGGAAACACAAAAGATCCCGAATAGCCAAAGCAATCTTGAGAAAGAAAGACAGAGTTGGAGGAATCAGGCTCCCTGACTTCAGACTATACTACAGAGCTACAGTAATCAAGAAAGTATGGTACTGGTACAAAAACAGAAATATAGATCAATGCAACAGGATAGAAAGCCCAGAGATAAACCCATGCACATATGGTCACCTTATCTTTGATAAAGGAGGCAAGAATATACAATGGAGAAAAGACAACCTCTTCAATAAGTGGTGCTGGGAAAACTGGACAGCTACATGTACAAGACTGAAAACAGAACACTCCCTAACACCATACACAAAAATAAACTCAAAATGGCTTAAAGACCTAAATGTAAGGCCAGGCACTATAAAACTCTTAGAGGAAAACATAGGCAGAACGCTCTATGACATAAATCACAGCAAGATCTTTTTGACCCACCTCCTAGAGGAGTGGAAATAAAAAAAAATAAACAAATGGGACCTAATGACACTTAAAAGCTTTTGCTCAGCAAAGGAAACCATAAACAAGATGAAAAGACAACCCTCAGAGTGGGAGAAAATAGTTGCAACCGTAACAACTGACAAGAGATTAATCTCCAAAATATACAAGCAGTTCATGCAGCTCAATATGAAAAAAACAAACAACCCAATCCAAAAATGGCCAGAAGAATAGACATTTCTCCAAAGAAGATATACAAATTGCCAACAAACACATGAAAGGATGCTCAACATCACTAACCATTAGAGGAATACAAATCAAAACTACAATGAGGTATCACCTCTCACTGGTCAGAATGGCCATCATCAAAAAATCTACATACAATAAATGCTGGAGAGGGTGTGGAGAAAAGGGAACCCTCTTGCACTGTTGGTGGGAATGTAAATTGATACATCCAGTATGGAGAACAGTATGGAGGTTCCTTAAAAAACTAAAAATAGAACTACCATACGACCCAGCAATCCCACTACTGGGCATATACCCTGAGAAAACCATAATTCCAAAAGAGTCATGTACCACAATGTTCATTGCAGCTCTATGTACAATAGCCAGGACATGGAAGCAACCTAAGTGTCCATCGACAGATGAATGGATAAAGAAGATGTGGCACATATATACAATGGAATATTACTCAGCCATAAAAGGAAAGGAAATTGAGTTATTTGTAGTGAGGTGGATGGACCTAGAGTCTGTCATACAGAGTTAAGTAACTCAGAAGGAGAAAAACAAATACCGTATGCTAACACATATATATGGAATCTAAAAAAAAAAAAAAAAGTTCTGAAGAACCTAGGGACAGGACAGGACGCAGATGTAGAGAATGGATTTGAGGGTAAGGGGAGGGGGAAGGGTAAGCTGGGAAGAAGTGAGAGAGTGGCATTCACATATATACACTCACCAAATGTAAAATAGATAGCTAGTGGGAAGCAGCCGCATAGCACAGGGAGATCAGCTCGGTGCTTTGTGACCACCTAGAGGGGTGGGATAGGGAGGGTGAGAGGGAGACGCAAGTGGGAGGGCATACGGGGATATATGTATACGTATAACTGATTCACTTTGCTATACAGAAGAAACTAACACAACATTGTAAAGCAATTATACTCCAATAAAGATGTTAAAAAAAATTTAAAAAAAATAAATTATGAGTGAATCCATTTCCTTTGAAATCTAAAGAAAGGGGAAAATGGCTTTCGACTTGTAAGATTTAGAAAATGTGGATAGTGGGGTTTCCCTGGTGGCGCAGTGGTTGAGAGTCCGCCTGCCAATGCAGGGGACACGGGTTCATGCCCCGGTCTGGGAAGATCCCACATGCCGCAGAGCAGCTGGGCCCGTGAGCCATGGCCGCTGAGCCTGCGCGTCCGGAGCCTGTGCTCTGCAACGGGAGAGGCCACAACAGTCAGAGGCCTGTGTACTGCAAAAAAAAAAAAAAAAAGGTAATGTGGATAGAACGTATTTCTAACTGTGAATATTTTGAAACAATATCAAGGGTATCAGTGTAAGCTGTGGGATTTCTAACCCCTAGAGCTTTATAGGAAAAGAGAGTGTCTAAAAACTGTTAGAGTGGCGGTAAGTTGAGAAAGTTCTACATACAAGCCAAATAGACTTCTATATTCCATTCTTTGCTCTTATTTGGCTTAAAAGTGGTGCTAGGGCTTCCTGGCTATTGCCCAAAGACTGGGGCAATAGCTGACAGATTGCAAATTGCTCCTTCCCTCAGCCCATACTTTGCAAATGGCTCCAAATTAAATCTTTATCTTAATGAACTTGACAGAACTATTTCAACACTAAACAAGCTAGATAGGACCATGCTCTCTTTAGTTAGTCGAAATTGGTCAGTTATAAGTAAATGTAAAACTATTCAAGGCTAAGCTGTCAGGAATATAATTTAAAGATTTAAAAGAAAGGCACCTTGGGCCCATGGTTTCCCAGATCATGGGACACACAAAGACACTCTGTAGGCTCCCTCTTACTTAAATGCTCTTGCCTGAGCAGTTCATGTTTGGGGGGCCTTATACAATGGACGTGAGGCCTGCTGTTATATATTTAATAAGTCCCCAGGACCTCACTTTGAAGTGATGACTCACAGAGAATATTTTGTCAGGCCAACTAGCCATAAAATATTAAGTGTGGTTTTAAGTAGTAAAGGTTTTTATTATCCTGCTCACTTCCTGTCATGAAGCATTGCATTAAGTACTTTAAAGGGATTAATGACCTGCTTGCTATGTTTCACAAGAAATTCATTCTTATAAAGATTCTAGAAGTATTGATATTAACACTAGGGTTAGTAAAAAAAAAGAAATTGGAGGTGCTCAAAAAATATTCATGGAACTGAATCAGGACATGTTAAACATAAAAGCACAATACTGTTGGGGTGAAATTTCATTTCAATTTGTTTTTATCCAGAAGTTGTTAGGCTTCATCCTGTCATCATAGAGTTGTTCAAATACCTTGCTTAGCATTTCTTATAGTTCGTAGGGCAAGGCACTTTGTTCCAGCTGGTTGTAACCTACAGGGATTTTCACCCCTCTTTTGGGCCACTTAGCTGATGAGATTGACCAAACCCCCTTTCAATGCCATTGTCTTTTTAAGTCCAACAAGGAAAAAAAAAATCACTTCTTATCTTTGTTATAATTGTGAGACATCATTTTCTGAGTCATCTCCCCAATGATCACCCTACTTCTGTGCTTTGCTGAACTCAGTCTGCTGCTTTCAGGCCACGTTATCTTTAGCCATTTCTGTCTTCTAAGGCCCCACTTTTACCTTCAGTGGAAACAACAAATGGAAGTTATTTGAGTGTCTGCCTGATCCCTTCCTGAGAGTCAATACTTGTCTCTCTCTCCCTTGCTTGTTCAGCTTCCTTTCCAGAAAATGAGGATGAAGCTATGGATGGCTTGCACTAAGATAAATGATGTTTAATAGCCATGTGCTAGCAGCCAAGTCTTTTGAAAACAGCTAAACTAGCCAGTGTGTGCCACAATTTTCAGGCCCTAACTTTGGCAGCATTTCAATATCACGTGATATTTCTATTCATATTGCAACTTCTAGTTGGCTGAAACATGTTCATTTGATTGGTGAAGTTCAGAAAAAGACCTGTTACCTATATGTTCCTCATTAAATTCATATTGTATTATTACACCTCCCTGCAGAAAAGATATTTAATAGTACTTCCAGAAGAGGGCAATGTTCCTGAGGTTAACTTTGCTAATAAATTTTCCAAATGCCAAAAATTCACACTAACTGCAGATTATTTATGCAAAAGCACTCTCATACTGAAGTCTGAGGAATGAGGACTTTAGGAAAACATTGCATTTGTACAGATTCTCCATATAAATATTACTGTAATTCTCCTTTTCTCAAGAAATCTGAAACTATTCTATCTGTTTGACATAACTCTTCTCTGGGGCCTAAAGTTTCTGGGAAACGTCTTTGGGCTATGCCAGAGTCTTGGTTTAATTATGCTGACAATTCACAAACTTGTGAAACTGGTTTGCCCCTTGAGACTGAAATATTGATGTTATTTTAGATGGGTACTTGGCTACGAAGATTACCATTTGATCTGCAAAGACAAGAACTTAGGAGAACATATTTGATTGTTCTTCCTTCTCTCAAATGCTTGAGTGAAGCTGACTTGTGAAGCGACGGGTCATAAATCACTCTGTTGACTGCCCTGCAAATTTGAGATGTATGGCCCTGTGTCCTCAGGGGAACCTGGAGTAAAGAACTAAACTTTCTCCCCACTGAAAACTGCATGATTATGTAAGGGACTCTTCCTAGAGAGGAACTGTTTGAATTTGAGTGAAAAAATAAATCAATAAATCACTTACTTCCTAGAAAGATTCCTGAATTCCACTCCAAAGAATTCTAGCCCAAAACATCCTATAGAAAGCATTTCAAGAGAGTCCTACTGAAGAGAATTCAGATGAATTTTTGGTGGCAAGTGTACTCTGTCTCTCCTAAGTGGACAGCCTGTACCAGCAGGTGCATTGTAATAAAAAGTGACCTGCCAGTAGTACTGGCATATCCCAAGGAGAATTTTTGCCTGAAAGATCTCAAAAAAAGCAAAACCAGCTTCCATTAACCTCTCCAACCCTATAAAATTATCACCTGGGTGGACATCTATTTATTTATTTGCTTTGTTTTGCCTGCCAACATTCCTTCCCCTTTCTTTTGGCTAAGAATTCTTAAGAAATGGGCGTCTGATCCCAGTTTGGACAATCATATTTTTTCTGCTTGGAATCTGACTCTTGAGTGAAGTGATGAAAGAACAGGAATGAAGATGTGCAATTCTCTCAAAACAACCCAGTGGAGAGACTGCCCATTAGTTCCAGCTACTTAGATGCTTAGAGCATCCCTAGGCTCTATCCCAGCTAAGACCTGGCCACTCAGCCTGCCCTTGGATTTTGTGAGCTTAAGGTAACCAGACGTGGTCTCTTTTGTTTGCTACCAAAGAGCCCTAACCAAAACATCTCCTGAATGTAAAGGAACTCTATGAATCCCTATGGGTGAAAGACCACTGGACCATTAGACCACAGACTGCTGGCCAGAAAATAAAAGCAGAGCCTTCTAAAAAAATCCATAAAAGGCATCCAGTTTTAAGTTGGAAGAGCAAAGACAGGTCCAATCCCCTCTCAAAAGTTACCTCAAAACAAGGAAAATAGGAAACAAACTATGCCATATATTTTTGATGAAAATCAAATCATCTATAGCCCTGAGTCAAAATGGTAAAGGTAAACAGGAGAACTGTGAATCACTTAGTTGAGAGGAGAAAGGTCAAATTCAGTGCCTGAAATGGTAAGGTGGGGGGACTTGAGGGGAGATACGGCTTTGAGAAGCAAACCCTGGAAAACTCCAGAATTCAAAGTGCCTGTTAGAGATGAGGCCAAGGCACTGAAAAGAGAAGACCTGTCTGAAAGTCTGTATGAGGAACACTTGGGCCCTGGGTCCTGCTCCCACCCTACACTGTCACTCCCTCTCCAACCCCCGCGATAGGAGACAAGGGTTTTCTCTCTGGCAATGTTTCCGCTGGAGAAACTGAATCAGGCAGATTCCAGACATGAAGCACAGAGAAAGGCAAGGGTGATGTTCCACATAGTAAACAGACGATGCCTTCACATCCTTCCCTTCCCCAAAGGTGGGTGTGAGAGGAAAGGAAGGAAGAAAGTACCCGACAGCTTCAACTATGCAGCCAAACATAGTAATAAGCTTGTTATGAAGCTGTTGGAAGGGGTGGGGAGGCTTCATCACATGTTCTTAGAAAACTAAACAGGTGAAGAAATGAAGTCACTGTAGTAATATTACCTCCAGGTAGAAGAAAAAGTTGTACAAAAAGAAAAATAACCAAGAGCATACTACTTGGCTTAGTGGATAACTATTAACATAGTCATAACAATGAAAAGATGGAATATTGTATTTGAGCAGAAACTGAGGAAGACAATAAATATAATATATAAAATTGATAAATCAAAAGATTGAAAGGCTAATGCCAAAAAATACATATAAAAGAGTTCAAAATTATTACTTCTGGAGATCAGGATAGAGGTAGAGATGAAACACAAGCAACTACTGTTTTGTCACAAGCCATTTAACATTATTTGGTTTTTAAACTATTGTAGATAATACTTTGATAAAAATTTCTTTCAATTCACTAGAATTAGATGGAAGAGTAATAGTGTCATAAAAACTAGTGAATTTTTATGAAGTCTGCAACTGTAAATTGTTAAATTATACCAATAACTACATAAACGTGGCCGTTAGTATCAGAGACACAGCCCACATCTCTCAGTTTCCATGTCTGTAATATGGTGATAGTAAAAATTCTTTGAAAATATTGTACTAACAGGTATCTTTTTAAACTTAAAAAAAATTTTTTTTTAAGTTTTTACTGAGTTTGTTACAATATTGCTTGTTTTATGTTTTGGTTTTTTGGCCGCAAGGCATGTGGGATCTTTGCTCCCCAACCAGGGATCAAACCTGCACCCTCTGCGTTGGAAGGCAAAGTCTTAACCACTGGACCACCTGGGAAGTCCCTAAACTTTGAATTTAAATTGTTTGAGTAGTGGATTAGGCATGAAATACTTTAGGAGTCCAAAGCCCTTTTAAAAACTAAAATTAGCAGATTTCTGAGTAGAAACTGATGTTGATTACAATACAGGACAAAATGACAATACTGTATTTGTACTTATTTCACTTAACGCTTAAAGTGTTTTAAATTTTTTAATTTAATTTATTTCATATAAAATGTCAGTGAAACTAAATATATCATACATTCCAATACAACATTTACAAACTAAAATCATCTCCAGGAAAAATTTATTTATATAAATGTAAACATTAAATACACATTGTCATCCTAAAATAAAGTACTCATAAATAATATTAATAAAAATAAGTGTTCAAGAACAAAGTCACTGACATGAAAGAGAAAATATGTAAGGAATAGAAAAAGGTTAATAAGGAATGTTACTTAACATTTTTAAATGCTGTCTTCCAGAAAAAGCAGTGTGTCATTTTTAAATAACACACAAATTTTCACAAGAAATTTTCCAGCTGTTGACAAAAGCTTTTTCTGACTCTAACAGTCTGAAGACCAGTGAGGAGATAATTATGAGCCAACGTCAAATATTTCCCTCTGTTTCTTATAGCTTCAAATAATATCATCTCTTTGTGAATATTTTCAAGGAGATCTTTTTGAACTTTTTTAATTGCAAAAGCTGTCTTTTATTGATAGCAACCTATAGCTTTTGTTTCAAAGAATGCATGTATGGCTTGTTTCATCTTCTTTATCACATTTAGAGGTCAGTACTATTGTGTTCATATTCTGCTAGTTTGAAAAACCTTTGAACAAGAATAAGAAATATTCTTGCAATGGAAGCTTGCAATAGCACGATCCAGTTGCTTTTTGCATCTTGCACATTGCAGATCTGTCTAGACTTCTGGCCTGTGCCTCAGATTGTCTTTTCATTTCAGTTGAAAATTTGAGTCATTGCTCTTGATCTTGAGACATAATTGACTCAAGTTTCAGATATTTTAAATAATAACAGTACTACACCAAGTAAAATGTGATGATTTGGTAGTTAAAAATAGTACCACTCGACCACTGGAATACTGAAAACCAATAATGCTATCCCTAGTAGAAAGAAAATGTGAAGTGTTCTGTACACTGATTTTCAGTTTATAGAAAAATGTTGAACTAGTTACCTTTATCTATAATGCAATACTTTTTCAACTGCTAAGTTATATCAGTTTGTATCAGATATAAATATCCAACATTAGAAATTCTCCGAATAAATATACATTTTGGAGAAAGGAATATTTGGTTATTACCTGATCATAATTTCTTAGGGAAAACAGTAATTCAGTAATTCAAAATTCTTGTAACCATGGTGGGAGTGTAGAGATGTGGTTTTGCCAGCGATCACTCAGTATTAATTTGCCAGCATATCACTAAAAGGCTTCATCCAAGACAGTCTGAGGTCTACTTCCTGGAAATCACCAAGTATATGTTAAGGTTAAAGAACAGAAAAAGATTAGCCTAAAAACTAGTGATGGTTTCTAGTCTCTCCTTTGTTTCCCTAAAATCTCTGTTCCTCAATTTCCTACATGCTAAACAGTCAGGAACTTGTCAACCTATTCTCTACCTTTATGTCACACTGAAGATTAAAATATATGAAGCTCTTTGAGTAGGCTGGTAGAAGAATGATCTGAATGGACAGTTAGTTCCCTAGTGGATTCTAGGGGTTGCTGTAAAGGCTGCTTTCAGACAACCTGTTAGTCAAATGCCACAAGAATCAAAGTCTGTCATTAGACATCACTTCTGGAGTTAAGCACTGACCTCTGCACTCAGTACTCTTTCTGCCTCTGAAGCCCCTGAGGAAAAAGGCATCTCCAATCATTGCCATGTTAGTGTAGACTTGTGTTTCAGAAGATGGCAGGACAGAGGCAGAGCACAGAACTGCCCTCAATGTGAGAAAAACAGGCAGAAAGCAGGGATCAAGAGACCAAAGCCCATCTCTCCCGGCTCTCAGGTTTTTCCCTGGGCCCAGCTTTATCTCTAACTTCCTTAGTTCAGTGCTGCTCTCTGTGTTAATTCTCAACTCTATTTATTCTAGGTTGATCTCCAGTCTATATTTGGAAGGATCAACTACCCACTCCTAACTTTTTTTTTTAATAAATTTATTTGTTTATTTATTTTTGGCTGCATTGTGTCTTCGTTGCTGCGAGCGGGCTTTCTCTAGTTGCAGCGAGCGGGGGCTACTCTTAGTTGCAGTGCGCAGGCTTCTCATTATGGTGGCTTCTCTTGTTGCGGAGCACAGGCTCTAGGCGAGCGGGCTTCAGTAGTTGTGGCACGTGGGCTCAGTAGATGTGGCTCGCAGGCTCTAGAGCACAGGCCCACTAGTTGTGGCGCATGGGCTTAGTTGCTCCACAGCATGTGGGATCTTCTGGAACCAGGGCTCAGACCCGTGTTCCCTGCATTGGCAGGCAGATTCTTAACCACTGAGCCACCAGGGAAGTCCCCCACTCCTAACTTTGAACCAATGAAACCCTGAAGTTAATGAGGTTGCTCCACAAATCACAACAGGAAGGAGAAACCACTTTTAATACAGAAACTGACAAG
The DNA here is from genome assembly GCF_003031525.2 of Neophocaena asiaeorientalis asiaeorientalis. Classification (NCBI taxonomy): domain Eukaryota; kingdom Metazoa; phylum Chordata; class Mammalia; order Artiodactyla; family Phocoenidae; genus Neophocaena; species Neophocaena asiaeorientalis. The sequence continues at coordinate 21,980,435 of NW_020176571.1, read as the reverse complement.
GCTGAATAGGAAAGGAAAGGACTACAGAATGAATGAATGTGCAGAGCAATGAATTAATGGTTTGATGCTACATGCTTGAAGTTTGGGAAGTTAAAAATACTTCTCCTGGACGTGCCCAAGCTTCCAGTCTGCCTCAGTGTTTTCTGTTTTAAATATTTAGCCTTTGGCACACAATAGTTGGACTTCTTCTTAAAGAGCTCTGGAAATTGGGATGTATTTCATTTAACCCTCTCCAGTTTCAACATCCAATCCAGCCTAATAAGTTACATCACTGCACAGAGTTCACATCCGTCGACTGGCCTTAAAGACAAAAAGGAGTCTCATGAACCGGTCCTAATTTCCATTAAGGTCAAAAGTGTGGCAAAAAATCATCAGTATAATTAATTTTTGTAAAGGTAATTTTGCACAGCAGACAAATCTGTGAGGAACAACATCTCCATCTGTGATGTGCATACATCTCTCTGGGGATCACTCAGGCGGTTGTTACACACACAGTCATATAACTTGAACTTGAAATGCTCAAACACAACTCAGTGAGATAAATCTGGCCTCTGTTTATTTCATTCCATTTCATTATTTCCAGTTCTAATCACCGGAACATTTTACTAAAGTCTTCCTAAAGGAATTAGTGAATAAGAGGGTTGGGAGGGAAACCACACCAACGTGAAGTGTCAGGAAAGGCATTTAACCCAGGGATTTAGACGGGAAATACTCAGAAGAACTGCAGACCCCCTGATGATGTGCAGTCACCTTATCTAAAGCTGGTCAAATTCAGAGTCAAGGAATTATTCTTATTTCAATTCTCTGGGGAAAAACAAAAAAGAAATCCAAACATAAACTACTAGGCAAGTGTTCAGTTATCCTGTGGGTAGTTCAATGCTATCACCATCTGCCAAGGGAGTCTCTCTAGACCCTGAAGAGGACACTGAATTACCCAGATCCCCTTTCAAAATGAAGACATCAGAGTGACAAGAATAAGACCTAGAGTCCTATATACAAAGTGTGGTGCAGGTATACTAACCTAACTTACATAAGGGCTTCTCATCACCAGACCCAGCTTCATGTATAAATCAGACAGCTGAGCCCCACTTAACGATGCAAAACCAGTTTCCACCAAATCTTATTTTCTCTTGTTCTTTTTTCTTTCTTTCCTCCTTCCTTTCTTCCTTCCTTCCTTCCTTCCTTCCTTCCTTCCTTTCTTTCTTTCTTTCTTTCTTTCTTTCTTTCTTTTTTCTTTCTTTCTTTCTTTCTTTTTCTTTCTTTTTTTCTTCTGTTGTTGTTAATCAGGCTTATTACTTTAAGAATAATCAAAACGAAATGAAAACTGGGTGGTCATGAGATATTTAAAATCCTTGCTCCAAGTTCCCAACCAGTGTCTTTTTGAGAGCTCTCAAATCTGTGCCCTAAATGTTGCATTTCATCAACATCACTCCTTCCAGACCCAAGCTCTGAATTTACACACCAGGCAGAAGTGTTTCTTCGCCTGGGGATTCTCAGAATGCCAGGCTCAGCCAAATGGGAGCAGCTTTCCTTCTAGACCACAGTCTTGCGGCCCACCTTGGAGGCTGAAATAAAGCTACTGTACTCAGCCTCCCAACCTCACCCAATGCCCACTAATAACATCTGCTTTATAGCCGTCATTCCTGCAACCTGCTCTCTCCTGGCTCTCTCGCCCTCTCGGAGAGGATGTGCTCTACTATGCGGCAGGTCTGGTGGAAAGTTGACAGTCTCCAAGCCAAGAGCAAAACCAGCCAGCGCTGGATAAATGACTTGAAGTGCTTTCTCAAGGGACCCTTTCCAGGTACAGGAGCGCTTCTTAACCAGATTTGGCCTGTGCTGGCAGACAGCCTTGTTCAGGAGCACATTAAAAATCAAAATACAGACACCGTTTGGAAAGCATAGAAAGCTTGACTCTAACATCTTATGTATTAAAACACTGTTACATAAAAATGACCGCAAAGCTCCAAATTCATACTTTCCTACCTTGTGAGACCAGTTGCCACCAGGAATAAACCCGGGAAAATTGTGAGGCCTACTGTGGAGCCTCAAGAGGCCTGGGGAGAAGGCTGGAGCCACATTCCAAGCCTTGAGGGCAAGATCAATGCCCTGGCCCTTGAGGGCTGCCTCCATCTCACCACACGAGTCTGGGGGCGAACACCCACCCGAGCCACGATGGAACCGATAGTCTCTTCCGAGGCCCCCTTTCATCCGCCTCATAAAGCCCCAGACAAACTGGCACAGCTCACAGTTTTTAATGAAGCTCCGGCTCCAGGCTGGAGCCAAAGGGGCATTACAGACTCAGAATGAGGTTCTTTCATAACCTCTGAGATGGTGATACAGAAGGCCACACTTCTGCAACAGCTTTCTGCTGCAGAACTCAGTACTGGTCATGTAATTCATTTCATTTTTCCTCATCAAGTCTTGGTAGCATCCAGAATGGATCATTTCCATCTTTGTTTTGAAGCAGACCTGAAGCAGGGCCTTGAGTGGCTGAGGTGACCAGACAGTACTGGGGCTAGGGCACAAACCTCTTGAGTACTGACCTCGTGAGGACATTTATGGAAAGCTTACAAGAAGGCCAGGCACTGCTAAGCTTTACATGCATTGACTCATTCAATCACAGCAATATCCCTATGGGAAACCTACCATTTTTCTTTTTTATGGATGAGGGGCCCCAAGTACAGAGAATGTAAGGACATACAGTTAGTTCCATTTTGTCCCTCCTTCGTATACATGGTGTCTTTCACATCGTTCAAATATGAATGAATAAGGCGTGATGTGCACGGTTGGACACTTGGAGGATAAAGTATTTTGAAGTCAGTTGACCCTTGTTTAAATCTTGACTCTAATGCTTCTCAGTTTCTTCATTTATAAAATGAGGCCCTCTATAGACTCAGGGTCTCTGCACTGGACAGTATGAAACAATAGAATACAATCTAAATGGGGGCACTTAGAACCATGTAATTTGATGTTCCTGTCAAGACTTCAGCAACTCCAAATTATTTATAAATTGTCTGCCTTTTTTCCTCCAGAGAGAGCACGATATCGGGAGGGTGGGGGAGGGAAGGGTGATGCACTTTGATTATTCTTAGGTTTGAGTCATGATTCATCCACATACTGGCTGTCTGACCTTGAGAAAGTCACAACCCCTTGAGTTTTCATATCACAGTCTGGAATTGGGAATAAACTTTTTCATCTGGAATAATTGTTATAAAGATTTTGTTACCTGGAAGTGGAGTACCATAACAGAAACCTAAAATGTGAGAAGAGCTTTGGAACAAAGCAGTGGGTGGAAACTGGAAAAGCTGTAAGTGTTCTGAGGAGGGTGTTTGTGAAACATTAAGGACCCTTGAATACACTGTTCACATAACTTTGGACTTTGAGGAAACTGCTAGGGGAAGACTTAAAGGACACTGAGGAAAAACTTACTGGAAACTGGATGAAAGGAGATCCTTGTTATGAAGTGGCAGAAGGTTTAGCAACACCATCACCTGCAGCTATAGGAGAAAGTAGAAAATAAATATATCCAATGAACTCGGTGATTCAGCTGATGATATTTCCAGCCAGAGTGTTCAAGTGGTACCTGCTTTCTTCTTGCTGTTTGTAGGAAATAAGGCTATCACATGAAAAACTGTTGAATTGAACATGCCAGGAAACCATTAAAACCACTAAAAAACAGTGGTTTTGAACATTTTCAGCCCTTCCAAGTGACAAACAATGATTAATTTTAGAAAGGGCTTTCAAGCAGAGATCAAATACAGGACACTTCCAGGAAAACATTGTCCCTCAGAGTACTATTCATTTAGATTAAGGCCCCGTAAAGATTTTAGGAGTTTTACTCATGTTCGAACAGCGAGACTTTTAAGATGTTTAGGGACATTGTCACTTAGTAGAAGCTTAAGCCTTTAGGAGGGCCTCTCTCAGAGATTTACGGGTTTTTATCTAATGGAGTAAACCCCAAGAGGATTCACAGAAAGCCCATAAATTTTTTTTAAAGAATTATTTCAGCTTTGACTGAAAATTACAGAGCAAATGATAAAATGAAAAGAGGCCATTGGGTCCCAAACACTCTACTGACATGAAGCAGGTTGAGAAAAATATTCAGCGGCAAACACATGCTAATTTTCATGAAAGAGTAAGGATGGCCCAGGGGACAGAAGCAGGAGTCCAGAAGACAGAACCGAGAGTGATGTAGAATAACTCCTAGTCAGGAGTGTGACCGAGTCCTAATCAAGGAGCTTCCATGTTGGCCCAACTGGGGTTCAAAACAGCTTAAGGATTCCTCTGTGCCTCTTAATTTCCCCATTTTTGAGCAGAAATTTCTATGGTGGTTATCCCACGCCTACCTAAACATTGCTTGTTGAGTGTGAGTGTCTTTTGGTCCACAGGTCTACAGAGGGAGAGGAGCCATACTCAAGGTAACTACACCTGACAAGCCTCATCTGCACCTAGACCTAATTCAGATGACAATATTCTAGACTTTGAGCTGATGGTCAAATGGGATGAGATCTGGGGGACTTTGAGAAAGGGATGAGTGTATTTTGCTTGTGGAAGGGAGATGAATCATTAGGACCCAGAGAATGGACTGCTGCAGCCAGCTTCCAAGATGGCACCCTATCATTCACACCCATGTATTACCCTTCTACATTGCACCAGGATTTTTCTGTGTAATAGAATATGGTAGAAGTGGTGTTGTATCACTTCTGAGATTCGTTTATAAAGGACACTGTGGCCTCTGTCTTGTCCTCTCTCTCTTGGATCCCTCACTCTGGGGAAAGCCAACTGCCCTGTTGTGGGCAGCTCTGTGGAGACGCCCACATGGTAAAAAACTGAAACCTCCAGCCAAGAGCCGTGAGAACGAGCTTGGGATTGGATTCTCTAGCCCAGTCAAGTTCTCAAAGACAACTAAAGCCCCAGCCAACATCATGATGGAAACCTCATGAGAAATTGTGAGCCAGAATTACCCAGCTTAGTTGCTCCTGGATTCCTGAACCTCAGAAAATGTGTGAATAATAATATTATTTTAAGCTGTTTTAGAGTAATTTGTTATGCAGCAATAGATAACAAATATAGATAGCTAACACAGAAAAACTTCTTTAAAGTGTTGCATTAATGTGGTTAAAAACAACAAAGGTCGGAAACAACCTAAAAATCCATCGACAGATGAATGGATACAGAAGATGTGGAATGGAATGGATGTACAATGGAATACTACTCAGCCATAAAAAAGAACAATGTAATGCCATCTGCAGCGACACAGATGGACCTAGAGATTATAATACTAAGTGAAGTAAGTCAGACAGAGAAAGACAAATATTATATAATAGTGCTTACATGTGGAACCTGAAGTATGACACAAATGAACTTATCTACAAAACATAAACAGAAAACATAAACAGACTCACAGACATAGAGAACAGACTTATGGTTGCCAAGGGGAAGGGGGGTGGGGGAGGAATGGATTGGGAGTTTGGGATTAGCAGATGCAAACTATTATATACAGGATGGATAAACAACAAGGTCCTTAGCACAGGGAACTATTTCAGTAACCTGTGATAAACCATAATGGAAAAGAATATGAAAAAGAATATATATATATGTATAACTGAATCACTTTGCTGTACTGCAGAAATTAACGCAACATTGTAAGTTAACTATACCTCAATAAAATAATTTTTTTAAAAAATGTCTGTGTGGTTAAAAAGATTTATTACCTAAAGATGCATTTTACTAAAAGACATGGAATATAATCATTAAGACCCATTTGCTACATGTCACTCTGTGTATGTAAAGAACATGAACATAAAGAAATGCTTTCTGGAGTCAAGGTGTCATCTCTGGAGAAAGGAGCACAGACCTATAACCTATGAGTCTTCAGGTTGGTAAAAATCCTTGGCTTTTACCAATGTGCCAAGAATGTCTTCTGAATAAACTCCTATTGATATACTTTTGGCGCCAGAATGTCTCGATAATTGAAAAAAAAATGTTAGTGTTTACTAATTTGCGCGCTCCCCACCTGGGGGTATGAGGGGGACTGGATTTTAATCCACTTAAAAGGGCTCAAGAAGACATAGGCTTGGGTGCGAACAGGGGCTGGGCATTCTAATTACCACAGCACAAACTCTGGATCCCTACCCACTCTCAGGAAAGGGTTTTCAAATCCAGTGTGACAGACAGTCAGGGTGGAGCCTGCAAGGAGAGACATGGGGCTGGAAGAGCCTAAAAAGAGTAAATTCTGTGAACCAGAAGTTTCCATCCTATTGAGGATAACGGAGGCATCTCCCTAGCGCCTGACTGTGACACAACAAGCTGGAACTGGCTGTCACTAAATAAAGCAACAGGAAAGGGAGGACATTCTTGTCAGCCGTCCCCAGTTTCAGCGGGATGTTTTGACTACAGAGTAGCACTCGTCACAGCGAACTGACAGCAGCTAACCTTCTACATGTCAAAATACATCTCCTTGGGTTCTTTTCTTTCAGAAACCTCCATCTCCTGCCTTCTTCTGACCACATGAAAACCTGGGATCGTAGGACCAAATTTGTTTTTGAACCTATCCATGGAGCCCTTTAGATGCCTTTCTCTTTCATTACTCTCTTTCTCTCTTTCTTTTCCATGTGAGTTGAGTGCCAGTGAGAGAAACCAGATGGAAACTAAAGCTCTCTGTTGATGACTGAACAGGTACACCACAAACAGCAGTGTAAATGTTCCAGCCCGCCGTCTCCCACACACCCAGACTGCCCCAAACCCCACCTGGAAGGACCAGTTTCGAGCAGAGGGATGATGGTTCCATTTCTATGCTTATTGAGCCTGGTAATATTTGCTTAAGAACAACATTTGAATAGAGGTCCCTCAGAAAACTCACATTTCCACATTTACTGGGGGATTTTTGTTTATTACAAATGAGGTTCAGAAACCATTCTGTATACTTGCTAAGTGAAAATATGCAGCCTACAAAGGAGCAGGCCAGGAATCATAATATTAATAACCCTTCGTGAGCATTTACTATACATCAGGACCTGTGGCGGGCACATCAGGTCCGTATAGACGAATGTATGTGAGATGAGTTCAACATGTCCATTTCACAGATGAGAGACTGAGGTGCAAAAAAAGGCGAAGGAAGCGATCCGACTGAAGATGACTACCTCTGGGGAGGAGGGTAGAGGTGCGGTGGAAGAAATCTTGTACTCCTGTCTACTCTTAGAAATTATTTACCATTTTTTATCATTTGATGCATTTTAAGTGACAAGAAAATAATTTCATTTTTTTATAAAAAGCGTTTGCTGAAACTCACAGAGCTGGTAAGCGACCCAGGAACTCCAGAGCCAGTTTATCAGCTCCCCAGCACACAGGTTCTTTATCGCTCTGCCATGTGACCCTACGGTTGCAAAAAGGAATCTGTAGACCACCGTATGCACGTTATTGCCCTCTGGGAGGGAGCAGTAGGACAGAGTGATCACATAAACTATTGTTCCAAAGAAATACTTGAGAGTGAAAGGAGGTGCTAGCAGGACTGGGTCTGTCCTGGGGGCACTGGTAGGTATGGTCTAACTGGGGGCGATTACAGTTTTCATTATGATCCACACGTACCAAACATTCTGTCTTGAGCCTGGATCATTTTAATAAGTAGAGGGAAAGTGTTGTGCACCAGTTTTCTAAACAAAGACACTTCTAGTTCTGACTCTTGTGGATATACATTTTTTTCTTTCGAAGCACAAAACTCACATAATTCAGATTATTCACCACCATAATCCCAGAGCAACGGGATCAGCTACCACAGCCATCAGTGTGGCAATCATTATGATTGAAAGGCTAATATTTAATGAAAGGGCTTGGGAACGTCTCCGGAAGGCAACCCTCACCAGCAACAGGGCAGCGACCCTGGGATAATGGCTTCCACAGTACAGGTGGCCAAGCCAGAGGTTCTGAAGCACCTCCCAGAGGTTGCCGTGCAAGTTAGTCAGCCCCTGCCCCACCCAGCACCGACTTCCGCTGTGCCTCTGAGCTGGAAGACAGTTTCCAGTTCTCTGCGGCTATTCATAACTTTCTCCAAAGAAATAAAAGCCAGCTTTGGAAGAACATATGTGTTACCTTGGCCACATCATGCACCAATACACAAACACCCTTTCCATCTAGCCAAGACTATCAGTAAATAATGTCATTTGACTCAAAACAGGGCATGAACGTTTCTCAGTAGGGGCAGCCTCGTCTGGACCAGTTCAGATGACTAAGGAACCTCAGGAAGTGGAACCATGAATCAGAAAGCGACCTCCTTTCCTCTGACTCAATGCTGAGCTCATGAGCCCAGGTGGTGCTGGTGGTACTGTGCTCCTGGAGGTGCTAACTCCTTGCAAACATCCGAAAACCAAGGAAAAACTTATGATCTTCACTGCTGCTCCCTAAACTAGGCTCTAAGATCACACTGTACTAAGTGCGGGACATGTATTATTTAATCTCATAACAGTATATGGTCCCTGTTATCTTCCCGTTTTAAAGATGAAGAAACAGTTTCCGAGAGCTTGCCAAAGGCTTCCAACCAAGTTCGTGCCTTACCAGTGGTCTTTCTGTTCTATGACACTGCCTCACGATAAGAAGCAAGAATTAAAATGGTGTAAAACATTCTGCGAGCCTCTTACTCGTAACTTTGACTGTGATCTTCGTCACTTCAATTTTGATAAGCTCTATCAGTAGTAACATAGTTTAAATACTTACGTCATTTCTTCCATTCTATTCACAAACTTGGGAAAGTACTACTTAACTTTGCGTGCGGTTATGATAATTAGAGCATTACCTATTTTTCTCTCATATACCAAGAGGTCTAACATGTATTAATAAATTCTTAAGAAGGAACTAAGCAGTGAACTTTTCCAGGAGGTATTAGCACCAGCCTCAAAGGCAGTGCATGAGTTGTCCACACCTTTGGGGGGTCCACTGAACCCCCCTAGGAATGACAGAGCCACAACTGACCTCACGTGGGCCCTGTGGTTACAGAGCCTGGGTTTTGTGAGGCCAACCCCTCAAAAGCAGTTTGAAGCCTCTCAACGTGTGCACAATGCTTGCAATTCAGATTTTTCCCACTAGGTGGATGGTAGTGCTTTGTATACTTAATAGTGGTTTTGCTGAATAACTAGTAAGCTTTCCCCAGGACCTGATAAACATTTAAGTTTATAAAATCAGTTATACCAGCTTTAATTAAGACAGTGAGCTCCACTGAAAAACAAGATTTTATCATTTAAAAGGGGCGAGAGAACAATAAAACCATGTGGTATAAAAAAAATCTCATCTATAATACCAAATCCCACTTAATTATGCTATTTTGTAAAAATAACCTTTTTTAAATAAGCATAAGAACTAATTAACCTGATTTGGGACAAAGAGAAGTCTTCAAATTGCTATAATTTGGTGCTTATCTCACTAAAATTCAATTACTGCTAATTATTACTGAATCTAATTTTGGTTTTACTTTTTCTAATTTTTAAAATAAATTTATTTATTTTTATTTTTGGCTGCATTGGGTCTTTGTTGCTCCACGCAGGCTTTCTCTGGTTGCTGCGCGCGGGCTTCTCATTGTGGTGGCTTCTCTTGTTGCGGAGCACGGGCTCTAGGCGCGCGGGCTTCAGTAGTTGTGGCGAGTGGGCTCAGTAGTTGTGGCTCGCAGGCTCTAGAGTGCAGGCTCAGTAGTTGTGGTGCATGGGCTTAGTTGCTCCGTGGCATGTGGGATCTTCCCAGACCAGGGCTCGAATCTGTGTCCCCTGCATTGGCAGGCGGATTCTTAACCACTGTGCCACCAGAGAAGTCCTCTCTATTTTTTTTTTAAATGAATGCCTCACCACCACACCTTTTTTTTTTTAATATTTATTTATTTATTTATTTATATTTATTTGGCTGCACCCAGTCTTAGTTGCAGCACATGGGATCTTCATTGCCTAGTTCATGTGGGATCTAGTTCCCTGACCAGTGATCAAACCCAGGCCTCCTGCATTGGGAGCACAGAGTCTTAAATACTGGATCATCAGGGAAGTCTCTACTTTTTCTATTTTTAAGAAGACAACTTTAACTTTTCTTCCCCCATATGTGGAACCTCAGTTGTCAGGAGAGTCTCAGGCTGCAAATACAACTGAGGTTAGAAGCTACTACAGCTTCTCGTGTTGCAGCTAATCCACATCGTAAAAACTCCTCGAAAGATTTTACTTCCCAGGCCCTCCTCAGTCTAGTTTTCACACAAGACTTAAGGAAGACGTAGGCGGCTCTTTGATTTGTTCCACTTCCTGGTGACTATCCCCATGACTGTCCTTTATAGGAAAGATTTAACTTCTCCAAGAAACTCCTTTCCATTTTAATTCCTAGATCTTTGAATCCTAGAGTCAGCATTAAACTATAATAGTGATACTAATAATAAATATAATAGTTAATGTTTAGGTTGTGCTTAAAATAGACCAGTCACTATATAAGCATTTTATACATTTTAACTCATTTTAAGCTATGACACATGAAATATTAAAGATTATCTATAAAACACTCCTAAAGAGCTCCATACCTCCTTTTTAAATGTTTATGCCAAATGTCTATTGAATTATGCCATTTTTAAACAGAGATAAACAGAGTTTATATGTTCATATAAATCTTATACCTTCATATACATAGATACATAATCACATATATGCACCTCTTCTCACCGCTTCCTGTAGCTTACTTTCCCAGGTGGTTTGTGGATCTCTGAAAGGTAATCTTCCCTTCTGACCCCACCTGTCATTCCTCCACTATACCTTTCTATTCAAGAGCATGGCTCTCTGATCAGCTACAACTACATTTACTAGGAGCTTGTGAGAAAAACAGAACCTCAGGCTCAATCTCAATTTACTGAATCAGAATGTGCATTTTTAAAAGCTTCCCAGGTGGACTGTAAAGCAGAATCTGCACTTTTTTTTTTTTTTTTAGTTTTTATTTTATATTGGAGTACAGTTGTGTGAGTTTCAGGTGCACAGCAAAGTGACTCCGCTATACATATATCTATTCTTTTTCAGGTTCTTTTCCCATATAGGTTATTACAGAATATTGAGTAGAGTTCCCTGTGCTCTACAGTAGGTCCTTACTGAGAATCTGCATTTTCTTTTTCTTTTTTTTTTTGCGGTATTCGGGCCTCTCACTGTTGTGGCCTCTCCCGTTGCGGAGCACAGGCTCCGGACGCGCAGGCTCAGTGGCCATGGCTCACGGGCCCAGCCGCTCCGTGGCATGTGGGATCTTCCCGGACCGGGGCACGAACCCGTGTCTCCTGCATCGGCAGGCAGACTCTCAACCACTGCGCCACCAGGGAAGCCCTCTGCATTTTCATAAGATGCCCAGGTGAACTGAAAACACATGCCCGTTCAGAAGCACTGCCCTTCACGATACATCTGAATAGGAAGATGATCACACAGTGAAGGAGTTATAGGCATTAGGAGGGACGGCAGGGACAAGGCCAGAAGTTAATAAGTGATGCAGGGGCTTCCCTGGTGGCCAGGCAGTTGAGAGTCCGCCTGCCGATGCAGGGGGATGCGGGTTCATGCCCCGGTCCGGGAAGATCCCACATGCCGCGGAGCAGCTGGGCCCGTGAGCCATGGCCGCTGAGCCTGCGCGTCCGGAGCCTGTGCTCCGCAACGGGAGAGGCCACAGCAGTGTAGAGGCCCACGTACCGCAAAAAAATAAAAAAAAAAAAAAAAAGTGATGCAGGAGTACCAACTTAGCAGTCTAAAATGTTCCTAGTGCACTAAAAAGGAATCATACTTCACAGAGAATAGTAAATAGTGCAGGTAAGGCCTTTTTTTTTTGGTCTTGGGGGTAAAGCAAATCTCCTTGTCCCAATGCAAATGAAAGCATAAAATTAATAGCCGAAAACAAGTATTTTCCTCAAATATTTGATCCTATGGACAAAATATTACATGTTAGCAAGTTACCTCTTTTCAAAGATGTCTAATCAAAGTTATTCAATCATCTCCCCTTTTCTGATCCATTCATAACTACATGAAGCAGGAACCATCCATAAGTAATCATGTCTCATGAGTGGCATTTGCTTCTGTGAAGGCCCCCATGGGCACCCTGTGCTTAAATCTGAAAATGTGGAACATGGGGCTGGGCACAGGAGAGGGTCACTCGGGTTTTGGGCTCTGTCTCATTGGCAACCTCAGCAAACTGCTTCAATATTTGAGAGTTAATTAAAACTGAGGAGCACGCAAAAGCATTCTTTAGATGCCGAGGAGTGATGAGTGTTTCTAGCAGCTGTGGAACTATGTGTTTGTGAAATTAAGACTTGGAAGAGGGGGTGAAGCAAAAAGGAATGTGCAGCTAGTTCCAGCCCCACCTTAGGTTAAGAATAGCAGCCCGCGGGTCTCCAATACTTTGTTGAGGGAATATGTCTCTGGAATTCCTGTTTGATGTTCTGTCTTAAAATAATTAAACATATATAAGAAAGTTAATGACAGGAATTAAATACATGTTTTTGATATTCTCAATTCTTGTTCAAGGAAGGAGAAGAAATTAAGTGGGTGAGAGACATCTGCAACAAATACCTTTGCCTTCTTGACTTTGTGTATGTGTGTGATTGGATTTTAAACAATAAACTTGCATTGTTATTATTTTGAATTTTTTAAAGAATTTTTTTGGCGGCGTCGTGAGACAGGCTTTCACTCGGCAGTGAAAGCGCCGAGTCCTAACCGCTGAACCACGAGGGAATTCCCTAAAGAATGTTTTTTTAAATCAAGTCCTTGAGGTTGCTACCAAGGACTCAACTTTTTTTTTTTTTTTTGCGATACGCGGGCCTCTCACTGTTGTGGCCTCTCCCGTTGCGGAGCACAGGCTCCGGACGCGCAGGCTCAGCGGCCATGGCTCACGGGCCCAGCTGCTCCGCGGCATGTGGGATCTTCCCGGACCGGGGCACGAACCGGTGTTCCCTGCATCAGCAGGCGGACTCTCAACCACTGCTCCACCAGGGAAGCCCAGGACTCAACTTTTGAAGGAGCAAACTATCTTCCAAGCTATGATCCTTTGTCTCTTCTTCTTGGCCAGCTGACCTGCAGATCCACTGCCCCCAGTTCTCCAGAAATTGAGAGGTGTCCATACAACATGGTTAGTGCCGTCTGATATCCTAGTTCCACTGCTTTTTTACCACAAAACCACTGAGCACTGAGTAAACCAGAGTTCTCCCTGGGGTTAGAACTGCCCCCTGCGGGGCATTTTGGAAATTGGCACGGCATTTTGGTGGTTATATTTCCTACCTTTAGTGCACAGTATTTCCAGTGTTATATATTCTGCAATAAATGGAACAGTCCTATGCAATGAATTATCCAGCATTCCATGCAACGTTCGTGTGGCCCAAAGACATTCAGAAAATTCTGTTTATAATTTTTCTTACCTAGAACCCAAGTCCATTTTATATACGGGCATCAACTGTTTTTTTGCATAGTATGACTATATGCTGAATTTTCCAGAAATACAACTACTGTGTAAATCAAGAGCTGCTTGTCTTGATTTTTGAATTTTGCCAAGAGATGTTTACTATTGTGGAAATCCACATCACCCCTGGCAAGGCCACAGCAGGTACTTGAATCACTGGTACAGCACAGCTTTATCAGTCTGCATTTGTAGCCGTCACGCGCACAGTGATTCCTTGTAGGTACAAGTATCTGAGTACTTCATTGTCTCTTTTAGTATAACTGTGCCCAAACATGTACATATTGGTAAACATATTATCTATTTATAATTTTCCTTTTATTTCTCCTTTCACCATCAGAGCGTCATGTTGATTTGTAACGAAGTGTGTAGGGAGGCTACATTATTTATAAACTACATCTCAAAGTAGAAGAGGGAACATTATAAAACACAATAAAAAGAAAGTGTTGAGTCTAATAGGCTTGAGGCACTAGTATAAGCAATTTTCTTGGAACCTAAGGTCCAAAAGGAGGGCAAAAGACCAAAGAGATGTCCAGCAGAAATGCAAGGAGGACTTGAAAATTAGGAGGTGTTTCTGTTTTATGGACTGATGGCTCTTGACTTCTCAGATTCTCCTTCAGTGCCCTCTTCTCCTGCCTGCTTCTTGAACCTAGGTGTTCCCTCTGTTGCCCTGTTTTCTCACTCTGATCCTCATCCTTGGAACATGTGTCCACTCATAAAGCTTCAGTCACAGCTGATTCCAAATCTACACACCAGGTCAGCCAGATCTGAGCATCTAACACAGGCATCAATTTTGTTTTGGGATGAGACATATCCATGTTGTGTTATATCCCAAATTCATGTAGCAAATCACATGCATCATCTCTTCCCCAAAACTTAGTCTCCCACTGATGTTTCCACTATTGGCTCTAACAACATCCTTATTCTCCAAGTCACCCAGAGTTACAACTTTTGATAAGAAACTTCAGAAACATCTTTAACAATTTTTCAACCCCACACCTGCCTCAACCAATCATCAAGGCCTGTCATTTCTACCCAGATGTCTCTCTGAAATCTTTCTCAGTGCTGTGCTAGTAAAATGACATCAAAAAAAGTGAGGGAATTCTCTAGCGTTCCAGTGGTTAAGACCCAGCCCTTTCACTGCCATGGGCCCGGGTTCAACCCCTGGTTGGGGAACTAAGATCCTGCAAGCCTCATGGCGTGGCCAAAAAATAATAATAATAGAGGCTTCAGGGAAAACAGCGGAAGAGTAAGACGCGGAGATCACCTTCCTCCCCACAGATACACCAGAAATACATCTACACGTGGAACAACTCCTACAGAACACCTACTGAACGCTGGCAGAAGACCTCAGACCTCCCAAAAGGCAAGAAACTCCCCACGTACCTGGGTAGGGCAAAAGAAAAAACAGATCAGCCCGCCACTGCCAGGTTCCCGGGATCCGGGGACAACTACCCCGGGAGAACACACGGCGCGCCTCAGGCTGTTTCAACGTCACGCCGGCCTCTGCAGCCGCAGGCTCGCTCCGCACTCTGTGCCCCTCCCTCCCCCCGGCCTGAGTCAGCCAGAGCCCCCGAATCAGCAGCTCCTGGAACCCCGTCCTGTCTGAGCGAAGAACAGACGCCCTCCGGGTCTTTCTTTCTACTTTTTCTCCCTTTTATTCTGTGCCGTGTGGCTGAAAGGCTCTTGGTGCAGCAGCCAGGAGTCAGTTCTGTGCCACTGAGGAGGCAGAGCCAACTTCAGGACACTGGTCCACAATAGACCTCCCAGCTCCACATAATATCAAACGGCGAAAATCTCCCAGAGATCTCCATCTCAACACCAGCACCCAGCTTCACTCAACGACCAGCAAGCTACAGTGCTGGACACCCTATGCCAAACAACTAGCAAGACAGGAACACAACCCCACCCATTAGCAGAGAGGCTGCCTAAAATCATAATAAGGCCACAGACACCCCAAAACACACCACCAGACGTGAACCTGCCCACTAGAGAGACAAGATCCAGCCTCATCCAGCACAACACAGGCACTAGTCCCCTCCACCAGGAAGCCTACACAACCCACTGAAACAACCTTAGCCACTGGAGACAGACATCAAAAACAACGGGAACTACGAACGTGCAGCCTGCAAAAAGGAGACCCCAAACACAGTAAGATAAGCAAAATGAGAAGACAGAAAAACACACAGCAGATGAAGGAGCAAGATAAAAACCCACCAGACCTAACAAATGAAGAGGAAATAGGCAGTCTACCTGAAAAAGAATTCAGAATAATGATAGTAAAGATGATCCAAAATCTTGGAAATAGAATAGACAAAATGCAAGAAACATTTAACAAGGACCTAGAAGAACTAAAGATGAAACAAACAACGATGAACAACACAATAAATGAAATTAAAAATACTCTAGATGGGATCAATAGCAGAATAACTGAGGCAGAAGAACGGATAAGTGACCTGGAAGATAAAATAGTGGAAATAACTACTGCAGAGCAGAATAAAGAAAAAAGAATGAAAAGAACTGAGGACAGTCTCAGAGACTTCTGGGACAACATCAAATGCACCAACATTCGAATTATAGGGGTTCCAGAAGAAGAAGAGAAAAAGAAAGGGACTGAGAAAATTTTTCAAGATATTATAGTTGAAAACTTCCCTAATATGGGAAAGGAAATAGTTAATCAAGTCCAGGAAGCACAGAGAGTCCGGATAAATCCAAGGAGAAATACGCCTACGCCAAGACTCATATTAATCAAACTGTCAAAAATTAAATACAAAGAAAACATACTAAAAGCAGCAAGGGAAACGCAACAAATAACACCCAAGGGAATCCCGATAAGGTTAACAGCTGATCTTTCAGCAGAAACTCTGCAAGCCAGAAGGGACTGGCAGGACATATTGAGAGTGATGAAGGAGAAAAACCTGCAACCAAGATTACTGTATCCAGCAAGGATTTCTTTCAGATTTTATGGAGAAATTAAAACCTTTACAGAAAAGCAAAAGCTGAAAGAGTTCAGCACCACCAAACCAGCTTTACAACTGCTAAAGGAACTTCTCTAGGAAAGAAACACAAGAGAAGGAAAAGACCTACAATAACGAACCCAAAACAATTAAGAAAATGGGAACAGGAACATACATATTGATAATTACCTTAAATGTAAATGGACTAAATGCTCCCACCAAAAGACACAGATTGGCTGAATGGATACAAAAACAAGACCCATATATTTGCTGTCTACAAGAGACCCACTTCAGACCTAGAGACACATACAGACTGACACTGAGGGTATGGAAAAATATATTTCATGCAAATGGAAACCAAAAGAAAGCTGGAGTAGCAATTCTCATATCAGACAAAATAGACTTTAAAATAAAGACTATTAGAAGAGACAAAGAAGGACACTACATAATGATCAAGGGATCGATCCAAGAAGAAGATATAACAATTGTAAATATTTATGCACCCAACATAGGAGCACCTCAATACATAAGGCAAATACTAACAGCCATAAAAGGAGAAATCAACAGTAACACATTCATAGTAGGGGACTTTAACACCCCACTTTCACCAATGGACAGATCATCCAAAATGAAAATAAATAAGGAGACACAAGCTATAAATGATACCTTAAACAAGATGGAATTAATTGATATTTATAGGACATTCCATTGAAAAACAACAGAATACACATTCTTCACACCAGTCACAATGGCCATCATCAAAAAATCTAGAAACAATAAATGCTGGAGGGGGTGTGGAGGAAAGGGAACCCTCTTGCACTGTTGGTGGGAATGTAAATTGATACATCCCCTGTGGAGAATAATATGGAGGTTCCTTAAAAAACTACAAATAGAACTACCATATGACCCAGCAATCTCACTACTGGGCATATACCCTGAGGCTGAGATATGGGGACATATGTGTATGTATAACTGATTCACTCTGTTATAAAGCAGAAACTAACACACCATTGTAAAGCAATTATACTCCAATAAAGATGTAAAAATAAAAATAATAATAAAGTGAGTTTTTTTTTAAAGCCCTAATTTGTAGTGTTTGCCAGTTTCTGTGGTGTGAATATAGCCACTATGACCAATATAAAATTACCAAAACTTTAACATCTGGCTCATAAAATTCCTGAAATTTACAGTTAAGTCTTGAGAGCTGGTGCTCTTTTCTATTTCTGCCACCCTGGTTCAGTTATTTGTTATTTATTTTCTGAACTGTTTAGAAGCTTATAAGTTAGTCTGCCTACCTCTCACTCCAATTACATGTGTGCATAAAGTACCTTTATATTTTTTCATTGCATATAAAATAAATGTCAAGAACCCTAGCCTTGTGTGCAAAGTCTTCCATAGTATGGCCCTAGTCTACCTTTTCCATTTCATTTCCACTAGTCCTCCCACCTACCATCACATCCTACATACTCACTCACATACACACACACACAGCTCTTATGTTCCAGTCCCATAGGGGCACTTAGTATTCTCTGAAAAACAAGGCACAGTGCAGTTCAGCTCATTAGACATTTACTAAATGTCTACTATGTGCCAAATACTGTGCTAAGCTGAATAAGACATGGTCTCTGACACTCCAGCAGCATAGAATCCTATGTATTTCAATTCTCTTGTGGTTATGCTTGTACTGTTGCTTTAGTCAGAAACTCTTATCTCTGTCTTTATTCAAAAAGCATTTCCTGAGTACATAATAAGTGCCAGACTGTGCTATCTTCTAGAAATACAAAAATGAAAAAGATGGAATGCCTACCTTCTAAGTCAGATAAGCATAGTGTGATGTGCAGGTATAGGGGTGAGACATCAATTGTCTTGCCCTGTTGGGTTCAAGGAAGTCTTTGCTGAGAGATAATGGTAGAACTGAGGATGAGCATAGGAAATATGGCTCAAGAAAGAGACAGAAGTCAGATTGCTAAGGGCTGGGTATGCCATGTTTCCTAGTTGGGACTCCTTATACGTGTCAGAATCTACCTTGCTCAAGCAAAGAAGAATTGATTCTGAGGATATAGATGTCTTTCATGGAATCCAATGAAAAACTGGACAGCCAGCCCTCAGAAAGGGCTGGAACTTAGACAGCTCCAAGACCTCAGCTGCAGAAGATGACAAACCCTTATTTCAAAGCTCTGAAATTGATGTGATTCAGCTCCCAACACCCTTTTCTTGTGTCTCTCAGTTTAAATGCTAAAGAAAATCTGACTGGCACAGTTTTGGTCAAGAGTTCACTCCATGTCCAACCAACTATGACCAGAGCCAAAGTCACAAACCAAAATTCTCAGTCAGAGAACAGAGATCTCAGCCTTCACGGATATCTTCAAAATTGCCTACTTTAGTCAAAAACATAATTACTTAGGGCTGAGGGCAGAAAAATCATGGCCAGTTGTATTAGTTAGGAATGCTGTGGGCTGCAAGTAACAAAAAACAGGGTACAGTGGCTTAAACAAATGAAAATGAATTATTCTGACATCCCAAGAAGTTCAGCTATAGGCATCACTAGCCTTAAGACTGGTGCTCTATGATTCTTTTGGCCTCCCTTCGTGGCCCTGTGCTGTTGTAGTTCCAGTTATCATAGACTCATTTGAAAGTTAAAAGGAGAAAGAGTGGTACCATCTGTAACCGTTCCTGTTTATTAGGGGAGCCCAAAAGATTTCCCTGGACCTCCCAGGAGTCAGTTGCTTAGTTGCCACTGCCACACCTGATGCATATGACTACTCTTCACAGGAAGAGAGGTCAGAAAATCAGGAAACAGTATCACAGTTAGCTTAGATCAACTATGATCTAGAACTAGCCACACAGAGACCCCGAAACAAAATTGAGGTCAAGTATGAGAAACAGACTCCAGAGTGACCCCCACTTTCTGGTTTTCACACTCTTGTTCAATTCATTTTCCTTCAGTGTGGGAGGGACCTGTGACTTGCTTCTAGCCAACAGCATATGGCAAAAATGATGGAATGCCACTTCCATGATTATGTAATATTATATACAATTCTGTTTTGCTAAGACTCATTCTAGAGACTCTCTCTCCCTAGCTGGCTTTGAAGAAAGACATGGCCGTGTTGGGAGGCCCGCATGACAAGGAGCTGCAGATGGCCTCTAAGAGCTGAGCTAGCAAGAAGCCAGGAGTCTCAGTCCTATAACCATAAGGACGTGAATTCTGCTAACCATAAGGACATGAATTCTGCTATCAACTTGAGTGACCTTAGAAGTGGGTTCTTCCCCAGTCAAGTCTCCAGATAAGAATGCAGCTCAGATAACACTTTGACTGCAGCTTTGTGAGACCCTAAATGAAAGATTCAGCTAAGTCATACCCAGACTCCTGATCTACAAAAATTGTTGGATAATAAAAGTGTACTGCTTTAAGCTACAACGTTTATGGAAATTTGTTATACAGCAATAGATAACTAACATATCAAGGGAGAATTGGGAAATGTATATGGTGAGGTAACCAAGGGTTTCTCCCATATCAGTCAAGTTATGCTTGATTTCATTGTTTTTGTATATAAACCTTTTTTTTTTTTTTGCCTTCTTCCATGTTTTATTATCATTCTTAGGTCTAATCTGTAGGCCTGAAACTTAAATCAACAGAGATCACAAATTCCATTTTCTTCGACACCACTCCCCTCAGAAATTCCTTTCTTGACCTTGATATTTCACTGTCTTTGTTTCTTTCAACTTCTCCTCTAACTGTGGGTGTCCCTGAGGTTCACCCCTTGACCTGAGGCTCTTCTCTCTAGCTACATTTACCCAGTTCTTTTTGATCTTCTGTAGTTACTCTAACTCAAAATGGCTGAAACCCACTATTCTTTCTCTCCCTGCCCCACAAACCAGCTTCCCTCCCAAGCCCTCTGTCTCTGTTAGTCGCACTAGAGTACTTTTAATCTTTCAGAATCAAAATCTTGAAATAATTCCCCCTACTTTCACCCCTCACCAAATCCTGGAGATCTTCTCCCATATTGTCTCTAAAAAGCTTCCTTTTCCACTGCTACCAACCTGTTTCAGGACTTCAGAACCTCCTGTGTATTTTACCACAATTGCCTGCTAATTGTTCTTCCTGTCTCTACTTCCTTATACCTTAATCAATTACACATACCAGTACCTTGGGAAAATCAAAAATAATTGTATCATCTCCAAATAACATCTCCCTTCCTTAACTACTTCACACTAACTGCCGGTGTAGGGTAGTGGACATTTGTAGTTATCACTCACATTCTAGTTCCTTTTCCTTCTCCCAAAAGCTCCTTGCTGTCCCAGTCCCCTAGCAACACACACACACACACACACACACACACACACACACACACACACACACACAGATACATCTGTATATCCTTTCTCTCATGCGGGAATCCAAGAAAGCTGATTTCAGCTCTGGCCCCAGGGGGAGAGCAGTGACCTTTGCTATAGCAATCAGCTCATTCCATACTCCTCAATTCCTCCAAACACAATGTCAGTTCAGTGTTACCTAAGCCAGTTCAATCAGAATGAATCTCAGAACTAACACAGGAAATGCTGTAACAAAGATGATCTTTTCCTCACTGGATGTGCCATCTTGAAACCGCAAAAGCAGACAGCCTCGTGAGGACACTGAGGAAACCTCATACATGGTGATATAGTTAAACTGCTGGATCAAAACTTGACTAAAGTCTGTGCTATCCTTAGATTTCTCATTTATCTTCTATCTAATGATTTCCTTAATTGTTTAGGCCAGTTCATTTTGAGTTTTCTCTTACTCGCAGTCCAAAACATCCTGGTAAATTCAGCCAGCACCCAAGTAACATACTGTTCTAGGCTCTACTGCACTCATTTCTGGGTTAATGTATAATGTGACTATATGAACACCCTCTTTTCTCTAATTGCATTAATGTCCACATCTATCCCTGAACTAGACTTCAAGTTCCTGTTAGGACAAAGTTTTTATTTATTTTGTATTCCAATGGCAGCCATGCTAGTATTTGCTTAATAAATATCTGTTGATTAAGAATTTACCAAGTTCGGGCTTCCCTGGTGGCCCAGTGGTTAAAAATCCACCTGCTAATGCAGGGGACACGGGTTCGAGCCCTGGCCCAGGAAGATCCCACATGCCGCGGAGCAACTAAGCCCGTGAGCCACAACTACAGAGCCTGTGCTCTAGAGCCCACGAGCCACAACTACTGAGCCTGCATGCCTAGAGCCCATGCTCTGTAACAAGAGAAGCAACTGCAATGAGAACACCATGCACTGCAATGAAGAGTAGTCCCCGCTTGCCACAACTAGAGAAAGACTGAACGCAGCAACAAAGACCCAACACAGCCAAAAATACATTTAAAAAAAAAAGAATTTACCAAGTTCGACTTAGCACAAAATATGCTAGAATTTAGGACACTGACAGCTTTAAAACAATTAAGTGTCTAAGGGAAAAAGAGCCAATTTCTTCACCACACTGGCAGAATTCAGTTCCTTGTGGTTGTAGGACTGAGATTCTCATTTCCTTGTTGGGTGTTAGCAGGGGTTCACTTTCAGCTCCTAGAGGCTTCCTGCCTTCCTTACCACAGGGCTACCTGTATCTTCAAGCCAGCAATGGCACACTGAATCTTTCTCATGCTTCTAATCTCTAGCTTTCTCCATTTCTGACCTCTAGACTTGGATTTAAAGGGCTTTTGTGATTAGGTCAGGCATACACAGAAAATCTCCCTATCTTAAAAGTTAATTAATTTGGGACTTCCCTGGTGGCACAGTGGTTAAGAATCCGCTTCCCAATGCAGGGGACACAGGTTCGATCCCTGGTCAGGGAACTAGATCCCACATGCATGCTGCAACTAAGAGTTTGCATGCCACAATTAAGGAGCAAGTGAGCTGCAACTAAGGAGCACACATGCTGCAACTAAAGGAGCCCGCCTGCAGCAACTAAGACCTGGCGCAAGCAAACTAAATAAATAAAATAAAATAAAAAGAAAGTCACCCATACCATTTTAAAAAAAGTTAATTTGGGATATAGCATAATCACAGGAGTGCTCTCTCTTCATATCTGCAAGTCCATATTCAAGGGGAGGAGATTATACAAGGGTAAAGAGCACAGGGATATCTTAGAGCTCTGTTTACCACAGACCCCTACCATTTAGCTTTACAGATGGATCCCCAAATACATACTACATCTCCCAGGCTCCCTTACAGTTAGGTACAGCCATGTCCCTAGTGCTGGCCAAAGAAATGTTGTATAGCAGCTTCCCAGGAACGTCCTTAAGATACTGCTGGTGCCAGTATTTGTCCCCTTGTTTTTGGATTCCCTCTTGCCACCTGGAATATGTAATTCAACGTCTGGAACTTTTTCAGCAATTGTGGACATGAATGACCATACGAATGGGAATCACATACAAGGATGATGGAGCAGTAGGATAGAAAAAGCCTGGGTCCCTAATTCTGTAGAGAGTTATACCCAGAGGTGTGCTGTTAAATGTTAAACAACAGGCTCTTTGGAAGGCAAAACCCTGACTTGTAGCGTTTGCCAATTTCTGTGACATGACTACTCCACCATGGCCAATTTTGAGTTACCAATGTGACATCAGTGAACATAGAGTTGGGAAGAGATGTTAACAACTGGTTCTCACAAGCTGGAACAAGCCAGCCCAGCACACCATGGGCTGTACCAGCTCCACGCTGCCTGACTCCAGGCTTCTGTTCCATCAGAGAAAATTAACTTCTCTTGTATTTAAGGTATGTTACTTTAGGGTTTCCGTTCCATGCAAATACACCTAGTCCTACGGTAATTTTCTCTAGTTCTCTCTCAACATTGAAATTTTCTTCACTTGGAATTTTGTCTATATTGATGTGTCCAGCTCAAAGCAGGAGAGTGTATGGGCCCAGGGTTTACTCTACACAGCATTCACAGGAGCTGTCGTTTCATCCAGCCTCCTCCTAGTAAGATTGACCCCACTATTTACACAGTAGAGCTTGAATAACTACAAAGCTCAGAAGGAAACAGGAGGGTGATGATTGTGTCAGAGAGGCAATCATCATGCTTGACAGAGACCCCTGGGCAGGCACCATGATGGGAAACATTCTGAAGCCATGCAACAAGTCCACGAGTATGTGACATCGAAACGTCGCTTTACAAAGCTGCCTTTGAAGATTGTGATTTTCAAGACCCACAACAGAGCAGAAAAGACTTCAGAACAAATAAACATCAGCACTACTAGAAAACACCTATTCACCTCTTGGAAAACAGAGCTGGGAAAAGACACAGACATGCCTTTTCTTTAGGTTTTAGTGGCACAGAATCACTGTGCATGAGTCTGCCCCAGCGCAGAGGCTGGCCACTTACCACCAGCCCAGAGGTGATAGCTAGCATCTCCTCTCCGCAACAGGAGTTTGTACCAGGGGTGCTGGCTACTCTGTTGCAGGACATCTTGGTGTCCCTAGCTGAACCCTCACTCAGCAATGGCACCAACAATCCTGGGAAACACAGGGTGGTCTCTTTTATTCCAGCTCCCTTCATTCCAGCACATCTTCCAAATAAGTGTGGATATGGACTTCCTCCCCTACTTCTTTGGTATAAGCTGCTTTTGAGGAATGGATTTCCTTATTCAATTTCCACAATAATCCCATAGAGTGGATACTACTGTTACCCTTCTTTACAGATAAAGCAACTGAGGTCCAGGGAGATACAGTAAACTGACCAAGGCTATACAGCTAGAAAGTGGCAGGACTGGGAAGCAAACTCAGCCAGTCTTGCTCTGTAGCCCATGCTTTTAACCCTCCTGCTTGCAGCCAGGCAGCCACAGAGGGTCACATAACATGTGCCTTGCAGAACTGCAAGAGCCACCTTTGCCTTGCAAAAGTGCATGAACAAAACAGTCAGACTGGGTTCTCGGAGGAGGCAAAGAAATAAGGTGGGAATTGTATCCCCAAACCCCTCCTGCCACATAGAGGCAACCATTTCCACTAAAGCAGCATTCCCTGGGATGTAGTCTGGAAGGGCAGAACCCTACTGCCTCAGGTTGTCCCAAAGCTGAGGAAGAGATTGGAGCCATCAAGCTGAGGGTGAAGGATGGCGACAGAAATCACAAAGGTGGGCTCCAAGTTCAAGGAGCTGGGCTCCATTAGATCTGGGCCACTGGCCCACAGAGTTGCCAGAGATCAGATGTACCAGCATCTAATTGGGTTTTTAAAGGGTTTCGTTGCCAAGGAAATGTTTATGGCCTGCAGACAGAGGCCTGGGATTCCACAGTGCCTATAGAGGGTCTCAGGCTTCCTCGCCACAGCTCCCATAACCCTGCCAACAGGAACGTGGCCGCCACCTGGGCACACCCATTCACGCACGGCCATGGAACACCCTGCTGCAGAGCAGAATCACGGGCTCCCAGATTGCCCAGAAACCCACTCCACCACCAGGGCCCTTGCCAGCCGCTACCTGCAGGAAGATGTGCAAGTGGACAACAAGTGACTGTTGCAGGCCATTTCCCTTCTGCCTTTTCCCAAATGGCAACTTGTGACCTACAGTGCCTCAGTTTCCTCAGCTGTAAAGGGGGGTAATATTCATATTTACCACATGGGATTGCTGTGAGGATTAAATAAGTTAAATAGAAAAATGCCCAGATTTCCTGTCACAGAGTAAGTGCTCCGTTAGCGTGGGGTGTGTCCGAAATAGTTAACTTCGTTAGTTTATAGACTGCCAGAAATGGGTGGTCACCCATGGGCTTCGGAGGGATGGATAATCCCTGACAACCCTGGACTTGGGACTCAGTGAGCTGTGAGGTCACCTTTGGATACAGTAGCTGGATCTGATTTTTGATTGTTTCCCTTGAGGAAAAGATGAGTGTGTCTTTGATTTTTAATGGGGTAGTAGTAGTAGTTTAAGTTGGGTCATTCTTAAAATTGTATGTATAAGAAGGGCATGTGCATGCACATGTGTTCCCACAGGCGGGGCAATCAAAGGATAGAAGATGGGCATCAGCGACTTCCCTGGTGGTCCAGTGGTTAGCACTCTGCGTTTCCACTACAGGGGTCCTGGGTTCAATCCCTGGTCAGGGAACTAAGATACTGCTAGCCGTGGGGAGCGGCCAAAAAAAAATGAAGAAGAAGATGGACATCCGTAGGCCATCATCTAGTAACTGAACCCCATTTTGTTTTCTGTTTTGCTTTGTTTTTATAAATTTACGTATTTATTTATTATATATTGGATGCGTTGGGTCTTTGTTGCTGCACGTGGGCTTTCTCTAGTTGTGGTGAGTGGGGGCTACTCTTGGCTGTGGTGCGCGGGCTTCTTTCTCATTGCGGTGGCTTCTCTTGTTGTGGAGCATGGGCTCTAGGCGGGCGGGCTTCAGTAGTTGCGGCACGTGGGCTCAGTAGTTGTGGCGCACGGGCTTCGTTGCTCTGCGGCATGTGGGATCTTCCCGGACTGAGGCTCGAACCCGTGTCCCCTGCCTTGGCAGGTGGATTCTTAACCACTGTGCCACCAGGGAAGCCCCTGAACCCCATTTTGTGACACTGACCCCCAGCTTCTCTCAGCCTCACAGACAGCACCATAACTAACACAATAGAAAAGGAGTTGTGTGTTGCAGTTTTCCTGGAGGGGCGCTTACAACAGTGGGAAGTGGTAGAAAACATAGATTGTGGAGGGACACAGCTGCTAAACGGTGAGATTTAGACTTTGTTCTTTTATTCAGAATTATAAGGACTCAGAGACCCTCCTCCCCGATCCGTCTTCTCCCAACACTAGCAGCTCTCGCGACACGCCCCACGTGACTCCTCCTCCAGCCAAATGCCACCTCTCTAACTGGTTCACGTGTTCGTCTGGCCTTCCAGGCAGTCAGGAGCTCCCACCGCACGGGCCTGTCTCACGCAATGTCTGCCTCCTCCCAGCCCTGAGTCCACAGCTCATACTTCAAGGACAACATACACTGATTCAGGACTATTTTATTTGAAGAGATTTTCTTCTGTAGTTCTAAACACAAAGGAATGCTCTTTGAATAAGTGCTTCATAGGCGTCATTGTACTGAAATGAATCATGTGATGTGTTTACATTTTAAGCCACACTTGAAATTGAAGACTCAATACAACCTCTTAAACAAAGAATTAGTCATAACAAAACATAACTATTCACTCTATGGATTATCATTTTGCCTAAAATGACCACTAGATATGAAAACCTTGCAGAGACATCTAAAGAGCCCCCATTAAGTATTTTTTTAGAAAAATGACACAAGAATGCAAATGACATTTTCTCTCTCTTTACTAGTAAGAGACTGTGACATCCATTTGACAGAGCACCAGCCAACTCTATCAAGGTCATTACAGCACCCTTTGCAACTCAGAATTGACCGTCTTTTACATTTAATCTGTCTCCTACAGGAATGGATGAAAATGGTTACTTCAAGGGCAGAAGTCAGCCTGTGTCAACCGGTGTGTATTTTGTATTGTGTTCCTAAATTAACACCAGAAAATGAAAAATAAATACTCTCATGTGAATGAAACATACCCTTTGACAGTTATCACAAAGGCAAAAACTCAACTGACTTTCAGTCAGGACTAGTGTCTCAATGTCCATTTCTTTATTAATACTTTTTATGGAAGTGTGTTAAAGGCATAGGTACAAACGCACATGTGAATAGCTTGCTTCTCTCCCAATACCTGCTTCCCTGGCTTTGCTCCTCCTTTTCATGGGATCAAGCTGCTGAGCTCTCAGCTCCATAAGCTGTGGAGCCTGGTAAGTATTTTAAATAAAGCAGATCTCATATCATTCTTTTCTGAAAAATGAAGTACAGAGAAGACTACGGAAAGTAGTGAGAAAAGAGCATACTGTGAAAAACAGAAACCATAGGATGCAATGTTCAAATCTAGAGAAAAGCTGGTTCATGATGATTGCTAGTCAACCATAAAGTAGGGGACAGACTGGAACCAGGACTGAAGAGGCAGGAAGGCCAGGGAGCCCCAGTGCGTCTGACAAAAGTGGGCATCTTCCAGACGAACAGTCTAGTTACGACCATCAAGACAAACATTTTCACAAGGCTGTAAGCTCTTCAAGGTCGGGGATGGTGGCTTACTTATGTCTGTATCCCCACTTCTTAGCACTTTCTCTCACATGATAGATATTTAATACATATTTCTGGGAACCAGGGAACTGAGCTGAATCAGCTCACTGCTTTCAAAGCCATTTTGGGTGGTGTCTACTCACGTAATTCATTCACTCCTCTGCCTAAGGCAGGGATGACAAATAGACTTCATCTCACTCTGATGCACTGGTAGTGGATGCCTGGAAGCATCAATGACACAGATTTTAAGACCAATTCCTGTCTGGGAGGAGAGGAGTGCCGCTCATTCACAATGCCTCCTTGAAAGAATGGTGGCACAGATGTTCTGTATTCCCACCCCTGGTGCAGGAGAAAGGCATCTAACAACTCACCCATATTCCCTTTCTGTTGCTATGCTGTCTCTCGAGTGCCTCTGCACTAAGCCACTGCTTATTAAATGCTGGTCGACCAGGAAGGCCAAAGCCTTTCCACTTGATTTACCTGTGCAGCCAAACAGGTAGAGTCATGAATTTACCTGGAAATCTGAAAACACGGCATCCACACTGCTCAGTAATGGTTTATTGAAAGAGAACAGGCATTTACTTGATTACTCTCTCTGTAGAGAAAGAGCTTTGTCCATCTCAGTACAACTTTAATTGATATCTAAGGCATTTGGAACGACTTGGGATTTTGGTTCAAAAAAAATGGCAGAGTGAAATTCTCTTTGGTATTCATGCTTAATCTACATCTACTTGCTTCCTACTAGTATCCATAACCTTCTCAGTACTTCTTTGTTAAGATTTAACACATACGGTTGAAATAGTCAACTCCTACACATTCATCAGAAAAACAAAGGGAGAGGCCTCTGAAACTAAGGGTGCAGAAGAGAAAGCCAGAAAGTATGACAGGAAGAATCAACAACCTTCCTCTAACAATTCACACTCAGGACTCATTCTGCCATTCAGACCCTTCTCAGTGAAATAGGCCGCCTCTGGCAGGGTGGCCACCACTGGGGTCCTCCCAGTAACTCCCCTCCCTACAGAGAGGTCAGCACCCCTCAGAAGCATCTCTGAAAAGAAGGAGAACATGTATAGAGAAAGAGAGGAAACAAAGGGAGACTTTCAAAGCAACATTGCCTTCGTCACAGGTACAGCCTTTAGTGTAACATTGGCACCAGTGAGAGAACAGGGCTAAATTAAAATTACCCTCAAAATGCCAACACAGCTGATGTGTACAGCAGGAAGGATAATGTCCTAAATCCACAGATCTGTCCTACTGCACTTTCCACTTTGCCTACGTACCACTGGCAGCCCCAAGAAGCAGTCTTGTTAGGATTCTGCGTATCTTAGAGAGAGCTTAATATGCCAGATGTGTGCAAATACACACACACACACACACACACACACACAGATGCACGTACACACACACATCAAACCTGGTTTATAAAAAGAGCTTTTTGGATCAGAGTATGCCTTCACTTGGTCCAAGCATCTAGTTGTCAGCATTCGGAAAATGGACCCAAAGAATGTAATGAGGAAGAGAACTGGTTGGCAGGAATAATACTGTATTTTTTACAATGTGGGTATTTACGAGCTAATCTCCAATTGTTTGTCCAGAATTAATTCAACTGGCTAGAATCTTATGAATATATAAGGATAAGCCTTAAAGATGTTAAGATCTATAGTACCAAAAGTTAATGCTATCTAAAATAAATTAGATTTTTAAATATATGTAATGAAATTCTTGGTCACTGGAAATTCATTTCTATAATGAATATAAATTAATATAACTCTATTATTAAGTACCATTTCCAGGAAGATTTCAGTTCAGAGTTGTTGTTTTTTTAAAAAAAGAAAAAAAAGGCTAAGTATTTGAGAACAAATGGATCTGGCTTAGAAACCCTTAAATAGCGTTGAAAGGAGAGTGCTGATAAGATTTGGTGACAAGATGCAAAGATCTGTCTCCAGGTCCGCAATAAAGACACCTCATTTTACCTAATGGAAGTATTCCTGAAAAGTTATGCAACTAGAATTTTTACAAGTAGACCCTAATTTTAAATATACCATAATATATGTACAGGACGCCACCGCTGCCCGGAAACCCTGGGGTGACTCCTTGGGTAAAGTAAAGGCTGTCAAGGTTACCGCCTCCTCTGTGACAGCTGCATGGTGAATGCATACTAGAGGCACTCAGCACGTGTGCTGAGTGCATGAATTTGCTGCAACAGTTTTTCTTTTTCTACGGGAGTTTCTTAAAGCGGGGCATGCTGAAACTGGAATGTTAGGACAGAAAGATAGGGTCCAGCTCACAGTTTAAACTTACTCCATCACAGAAAATCAGGGAATCTCAGAAAGTGTTTCTCAATGAAAATAAAATTTCTTTGCGTGCGTGTATACAGGTATATCTTGTTTCATTGTGCTTCACTTGATTGTACTTCGAAGATAACGCGTTTTTGATAAATTGAAGATCTGTGGCAACCCCAGCTTGTCAGGTATAAGGGTTGGCATTTTTTAGCAATAGAGCATTTTTAAAGTAAGGTATGTACATTGTTTTTCTAGACATAGTACTATTGCACACTTAACAGACTACAGTATAGTGTATATATAACCGTTATACATGCTGGGAAACCCAAAAATTCTTGCAACTTGCTTTATTTGCTTTATTGCAGTGGTCTGGAACTGAACTATCTCTGAGATACGCCTGTATATTTTTAAAGAAATGCTGATCTGTAACTGGCAGAAGATTGTATTCATTTGTTAACTGACTTACTGTAAACAACTGCTTGAGCTGGGTTCCACCTGATTTACCAACCAAGGCAAGCAGAGCACCTTACCAGATTCCAGAAATCCTACCAGATCCATTCCATCTCTGTAGGGGCTTCTTCCCCTCTCTCCAGCACAAACGTTTCAAAGCTACCCTCACCTTACCCCAGCACAAACGTTTCAAAGCTACCCTCACCTTACCCCACAAAAGCAAAGCATGAGTTAAAAAGCCGAGATTAAATTACAAAGGTGCCTGACCGAAATATAAAGTTACTGTTTCAAACTTTTAAAAAAGAACTAAGTCAAATACAGTCAATAAAATAACTCTCAAAGGCATTTTTTCCCGTTATTTGGTGCTTCCTTTCCTTCCCACTTAAATTTAAGACTCGATTTTAAAAACACAGAGATCTGTCCTTTTAAAAGAACAGAATGAAACAATATATCCTCTCTTTTAAGAAATACAGGACGCCTAGCAATACAACCCATCTGACCACATAAATCTGCAATCTGCTACATAAATGAAATAAGAGGTTATACCTTCCTATTTACTCAGCATTCATAACTGTAAAGAAAAGACTGGAAAAATAGCTGAGAACGTTTTTATGCAGGTTTTGGGGAGGACTGGGTACTGGTTCCACTGGTGTAAGTTTCCTGGGAAGTTGTGTGCAGATAAAATATACGAACATAGAACCTAGTTTAAATACACTGCAATACATGCGGGTGTGACCGGGGGAGAAAGACAGTGTTAATATGTTTGTCAAGTAAATTAAAAACCAAAAAAATAATCTCTCACTTAAGGTATCAATGATATTTCAAGCGACCTAAATAAAACTGATTTTAAAATCATCTTTACCATTCATGCCAATTATTGACTTTGGCCCTTTACCAAGCAGGCACAATGAATCTTCTTTTTGAGGATCAGTTTCAGTCACCGGCCGAAGGGTATCACATTTGTATGAAAACATTATCATGGATTTGCTCCCATAATTTAAAAATCAATAATTAAAAAAATAATAAAGTTGGTCTCTTTTTTCCACAAGTTTTCAAGTAATTAGTTCAAGTAGGCGTATTTACAGCTTTTGTATAAATGACCTAAAACCCACATTTTCCCTTTAAAAATCAGTCTCTCTCGAAATTGGACACGGTTCTTTTGGTTTTTTGGTCTTGAACCAGGTTTCTTTTAAATACTAAGTCGATTCAGTCATGTCTCTGCTTTATTGGGCAGATAAAGTGAAGAGACCAGCAAGTTGTGTCCAAAGGCTGGGAAACGCCTGAAGGCTTCCCAGCTATCCGAAAAGATGTTGTACTTGAGGAAGACTCGGTGTTCCAAGCTGGTGGACAGGGTCACGTCCCTGCTCATGATGTAGATGCCATCATTGTGAAGCGCGCACGTCAGGTTGAGGCCCGACTTGGACGTGTTCTCCTTGAGGTAGAGCCACTGGCGGGTGACAGTGTTGTAGGACTGCACGGTGAGCATGTCCTCGCTCTGGCTGCCCCTCCGGGTGGGCCCCAGCTCGTGGAGACAGCCCCCCACGATGTAGATGGTCTCCTCCACGGACACCATCTGCTGCTTGCGGATGTGGACGTCGCACGTTTCAAAGAGCGTCCAGGTGTCAGCGGAGGGGCAGTACTGCAAGATGTTCAGGTTCCGGTCTGAAAGGCAGGAAGAAGCCGCATGATGACACAGCGACCGGGAGCAAGGACGGCTGCCTGGGCTGGACACACACGCCTACCTCCACCTGAGTGATTGGCTAACACAGAGGCAAAACTATTTCAGGAAAGCCGAGGTTGGGGAAATAGTTTTCGAAATGGCTGGGAGGAGATCCGTGCAGAATCATCCCCACTGGCCTGCCGGGTACGTCCCCTGCCTGGGAGGCTGTCAGAGTGGGTCAGGCCAGGCCAGGCAGATGAGCCGCTGTGACAGAGCACCCCCTCCTCCCTGGGACCCTTGCAACTTTGAGAACCACCAGGCCAACGTACAAAGAATCCGAGCCTCAGAACCCTCGTCAGTATCTACTGAATGACTGACTGCTTAACGCAGACGACTGGTGGAGCCCCGAGAGGATCTATCCTTGGCAACAGATCCTACAAAACAAGCCAAGCGAGCCGAGCAGGATCTCTGGAGCTGTCTAAAGGAAAGGACGCAGAGCTGCATGGCAGGAGAGATGCAAGCAAATCTCACCTCTGACCTTCAAGCCACAGAATCATTGGCAATTCTGTTTCCCAACTGTAGCACCAGAGACACACTGGCAAAGGCCATTCCCCCTTCCCCACCCCTGTTTCACAAGAGATGGGTAATTATTGTGTGGATAAAATCGGATGGTAGATGAAAGACTACCGTGACATCATTTTGAAGAGCTTTTTCAAGGAAAATTATTGCCTACTCTCTTTTTGAAAAATGCTTGTGAAATTTAAAATATCTAGTTTCGTTTTTCTTTTTTTTTTATCGTTCTTTTTTTATTCTCCTTTTCTCCTCAAGGAAAGAATAAATGGAATATTTTAGACTGAGAAAAAAAAAAACTAAAAATGCTCTGAATTAGCCAAAATAATGAACTTTCTGTTTGTTGTTGTTTTTTAAACAACAAAATCAGTGTAAGAGACAGTCCAGCTTGGGAACTGATGTCCAAGTAAAGCGCACAGCCTTTTGATGGCTGCAGAAGCTGGGAGGAGTACTTGATCCTGAGACAGAAGGACCCACTCACAGTGGGCAGTAATTAGAGCTCCACTGTGCTCTCTGCTACTAAGTCAAGTGTCTCCTAAGAGGGCACAGAGGGAAGGGAAAGGAGTCCAGATCCTGTGTGTGCACCCGTCCGGAGCCTGCAGAAATGTCAAAATTGTTACAACTTCTGTTTTCCACCAAGACTATGACCTCCCCTCTTTCTTTTCTTTGTAGCGATTGTGATACAGCTCATCCTAGGAGTCAGCCCTTCGGAGTTTGGTTATTACTAATCTATCCAACTATTGCCCCTTAGTAACCCCTCCCCACCCCACGAATAAAAGGCTTATTCTAGCAAAGCTTCAATGTATTTATTTCTCAGGTCCAGGTCTGAAGGTCCTTCCAGGTCTTCTGTAAATGTTTTCTCTCCTCACCCAACAAGGGCTCAGACCATGATGAGGTCGTTTGAGTTGGCGGACGTAAAATGTAAAACTTTCTGCCTTTACATTTAGAGTTGATTCTGACATTTAACAAATCACCTTTCTTCCCTTTAGTGGTTACTACTACTTTCTATCGAATTTCATTTCTTCAGTGCCGGCCAAAGAATTAAAACAATCAAAGAGGTATCATAAAAATCACAAACTCTTCCTTACTAAAATTTAAAAGTCTCACCTAACGTAAGAAGTCGGCAGGCTACGAAGCCAACCTTAAGTCCTGAATTTTTTTTTTTTCATGACAATTATGACTTCTTGTTTTCAAAACAAGGAACTATTAGGAAGTGCTGGGAAGAGCCCAAGCAGAGGAGGAGGGGGGCTTCAGAGGACGAGGAACTGTCCTGCCCTCCCATCGTAAAAAACTCGTTTTCAGTCCTTACACAAACAGTCATCCGTCCACGTCACCTAACCATCCCATCGTGGGGATTTGGCTCGGGGAAGCCGGGACAGGAATCACAGTGGGTGGCCCAAGTCAAGAAGGCACTTTAGTAGCGGCTTGTGAAACTAGAAAACACACAAGCAAGGGTTTTCCAGGTCAACTCTAAAGAACATTTGCTCAGCCAGGGTCATGGAAAAACTAGGAAATCTACCAGGGGCATAGCCTTCAGGCTACAGTGCTTTCCGTCAGCGCTTCCCAGCTCCTGGTTAGAAGAGAAGCCAAGGGATATGTGTGCATTGGGTCAGCTCACAGGGCGCATTCTGTGTCACAAAATCTAGGGAGGAACCAGAATTCTTAGAAATGTGCAAAAGTAAATAACTGTACTTACTTTCCTAGGAGAGAAGACACACAGATACACATAGAGGTACATATGCGTGCACAGGAATTCACCCGGGTCTGTGGTTTAGTCAAGTCTATAAAGTTGACCACTGTAACCTGAACACCAACGTTGACGGTGAAAGAAATGACTGCTAGGTCTCATTTTCTTTCAAGTATCCGTAAAGGAAAAACTGGCAATTATCTTATCATCAGTGGAGAGTCACTAGGGACAAGTAATGAAAACTTGGAGTGAAAAAGACTGTTCTCCTCTTCCCATGTCACCACTGCAACTTCTTAAACGCATAAATAAACACACCACCTGCAGAAAGCTGAATGGTGACCCCTTGAAACATATGTTCATCTTCTAACCCCCAGAACCTTTGAATGTGACTTTTTATTGGAAAAAGGGTCTTTGCAGATGTAATTTAGTTAAGAATCTCAAGACGAGGTCATCCTGGATTACCCAGCTGGGCTCTAAATCCAATGAGATGCGTGTCTTTATAAGAGACAGAAGAGGAAGACATGGATACACACAGAGGAGACAGAGGCAGGGAACACCTGGCGCCACCAGAGCCGGGAAGAGGCAAGGAAGGTTTCTGCCCTAGAGCCTTCAGGGGGAGCAGATGTAATCCTCCTGACACCTTGTCTTCAGACTCCTGGTCTCCAGAACTGTGAGAGAATACATTTCTGTTGCTTTAGGCCACCAAGTTTGTGGTCATTTGTTAAGTCAGCCACAGGAAACTAAAACATCGCCTACCACCCTCCCCACCAATCAACTGTTTAGAGGTACTCTAAGAAGTGTTCATCAAAATCTTTCGCTGTCACCAAAAAAAAAAAAAAAAGTAAATCAGATGCTCATAAAATACCTTACATTTAACTTCTTCCTCAAACATATATCCCCAAAACAAGACACATCTGGTTATGTTGAAAGAATTTTTGCCACCTACTTCATATTATTATTAT
Organism: Neophocaena asiaeorientalis asiaeorientalis; assembly: GCF_003031525.2. Lineage (NCBI taxonomy): Eukaryota > Metazoa > Chordata > Mammalia > Artiodactyla > Phocoenidae > Neophocaena > Neophocaena asiaeorientalis. Next base: position 21,945,388 of record NW_020176571.1, on the reverse strand, counting down.
GTGGATTTCTGTTCTTTGCAAAGTTATAAATGGTCACATGCAGCTTCCTGGGGCCATCAGCACATGCCTGTTATCAGCCAGGGCTGGAGAGCTCTGTCCTGCCCATATCACACCATACAGGGGTGATAGGTTATTTCACTACGTCAAATATGATGGTAACTCTACTACTTCAATGTGGCTAAGAGTCCAGTTATGCCTTTTCTAAAAGTTCTGGGCATTATACAGCCAGACAGACCAAAAGAAGAAATAAACTGCCTTGGCCATGAGATAACTTGGAAACAACTGCTTCACGGGAAGGAAAGAGATAACGGGAAAGACATACCTCTTCCTGGGGGTCCACCATTGCCTTTCTTACTGTTAATAATAGAAAACCAAGTAACAGAAAACCAAGCTGTGAGATGCTTCCTACCAAGACCAGCAGTATAAAACCTCTGGAGAAACTTTTTATTTCCACAACATTAACTACAAAATGCCCACCCACAAAAGTGAAGAACACATATGTACGGTTTAATAAACAGCACAACCCCTTCCCAACACTGGTCAGGAAAGAATTCTCTTCATGTACTCGCTCCTTCTATGATATGGGAAAACCGCCTGCAGCTGAATTTCTGGAACCTGTATCTGATATGCTTGTGCCCAAACACAAGGGAGAAAGTGAAAACAAAGATCTGCGAGAATGCTGTGGCACTAAATTCCATAGTGTTGGACGGGGCGGATTCAGTGTGCATTTGGGAGAAGGATGGGAGTTACCCAGCCAAGTCACAGGATGGCTGACCACAAGGTGGGGTTTCCAAAGCAGGAAGAAAATACATTTTGTTCACAGCTCCCCCTCCCCCTTTCAATTTTCATGCTCACACAAAGGCATCAAAGGCCCCTCCTCCCAAACTGCCCCTGTCATACAGGATGCTCTTTTTTCCAGATATGTAAATATATACTATGTAATACATAAGATCACACTAGAGGGTTTCCTCCAGCCCCTGCTGCCCTTTCCCAGGCTGCCAAAGCTCACGTGTAGGAGGACCACTTACTAGGCCCCTTTACTTACCTCTCGTAGTATATCCTCCAATGACATAAACTTTCCCCTTACACTCACACGCAGAAAACTCAGCCAGAGGGTTTGGTAAGGGTGCCACGAAATTCCAGGCATCCTGCTCAGGGCTGTAACATTCAACGTTAGAAACGGCCTGCCCACCAATGGCATAGAGTTTTGAATTAACAGCCACGAGTTTGAAGTTAGACCTGAAAGAGAGACACAAAGGCCCACAAAGTCAGTTCTTTTGATCATTCAGAAGACAGGGACTTCCCTGGTGGTCCAGTGGTAAAAGAAAACACTTTACAATGCGGGGGACGCAGGTTCGATCCCTGGTCAGGGAACTAAGATCCCACATGCCTCGGGGCAACTAAGCCCACGCGCCACAACTACTGAGTTCACACGCCTCAACGAGAGAGCCCACATGCCGCGAACTACAGAGCCCATGCGCCCTGGAACCCGCGCGCCACAACTAGAGAGAGAAAACCCACACGCCACGACTAGAGAGAAGCCCACGCACCACAACGAAGAGTCCGCGTGCCGCAACTAAGACCCGACGCAGCCAAAAACGTAAAATAAATAAATAAATGATAATTTAAAAAAAGAAGAAGTAAGACAAAACGGACTTTCCCGGTCCAGTGGTTAAGACTCCGCACTTCCAATGGAGTGGGCACGGGTTTGATCCCTGATTGGGGAACTAAGATCCCGCAGCTCCCGCAAGCTGCACGGCGCAGCCAAAAATAAAATGTACAGCTTTTGAAAGCAAAAAATTAAGACCGTATAAACAAGAAAAAAGAAGTAAGACAATGGCATGATCTGCTAAAGCAGCGTGAGCAATCTGCTGGATATTTGAAGGAAATGAGCTCTCCAATTTGGGTGCTATTCTGCCTGGGGACAAAGGAATGACTGAACGGCATCTCAAATTTCACTCTTGTCCCCAAGAATCCACAAGTTTGGTGCATTCTCCAAACTTTTGCTATTGAAGATAAGCAATTTTCAATATAACAAGGACTAATCTTGCTTTGCTTAAACCAAGAACCACTTTGTATATGCTAAACTCAATACCTCTATACTTCAAGAAAAATAAATGTAAAAATATACTTCAATAAAAAATAGAAAAAACCCACATTGTAAATCAACTATACTTCAAAAATAAATAAATAAAATAAACTCAATAACTCTTCCAAGAGTGGGAGCAAGTACCCACCCCATTCCCTTGCCTCTCTCTATTCCCAGTGGGTAGGCTCCATCCTAGGTACACACCAGTGCTTGCCTACACAGACAAGCACATGCAAAGGTTGTTTGCTACAGGGCGGTCCAGACGCCCCTTTACCATGAGTTCACCTAAGCAGATCACTCACCCATCCTCCTCGATATGAGGGCGTCTTCTATACTGCTTCACAACATATAAGGTAGGGGGAGGTAAGCAGTGAACTAATTAAAACGATTTTGATCTGACATTCTTAGGGTATTCACACATGTTAACAAATACCTCTATCAACAAATGATCACCTATAACAAGAGTAAATAATTTTTGGAAGAGAAATGCATTGGTTTTAAGGCCCATATTCAGTAATACAACTAAACTCTGCTTATCGGCTTCAGATACTAAATAAAAGCCTCATGACGTTTGAATTGAAAAGAAAAAAATTAATTTCTGTCAGTGTAGTACATAAAGATTAATGGACTCTTTGAAGGCCAGGAAGGATATAAGCATTTGCAAGTGCTGGGTCAGCCGACTGTGATACGTGGAACCATCTCAAGTTTACAGTAATACGAGCAGCTTCGTATTACTGTAGGAGCAGGAGACCTGCTTCTAGACCCGCTCTGCTGATAACCAGCTATCTGACCTTTGTCTCTAGCGTGGGGACCATACCCATCACAGGGTGGTCGAGACAATTACACCACACAGCTTATCAGAAAGTACTACACAGAGAAAAGATACCATCGCTAAAATTTCTCAGTTTTCTAGTGTTTGAAATAAAGAAGCTAGACCCGGTGAATTTAGAGGCCTCATCTAATGCCAACACAATGAGCTCTTCAAAAGTAACAACATCCTAAGAAAGAATGGGGGGTAGAGGCTCCAAATGGAAAAAGCATGTAAGAGGGTAGATTAAAAAGCAGCAGTGAACAAGTAGCCATGCCTGATCTCCTGACAGATGTTTAATAAACAATGGTGCATTATGATCTAGAGCATATGTTAGTAATAGTCACCTATTAAAAAATTAAGATTTTTTTCAAAGGTCCCTGTAATGTTTACATTACATTAAAAATGAGTTTTAGCTTAGTTTTGTTTTTCAAATCAGAGAGTAAATAGGGTACTCTTCATCAAGAACGTCATATTGTCCACTAAACTCAGCCAGCCACGCAGTTTTTCACGCCAATAGACTTCACCGGGGTGGCAGTTACTGGGGGGTCCTTGGTTCATTTTGCTTACCTTTCCTGCTGCCAATGGTCCTTAAAATCTGACCATGATGCCCTCTCTGTGTGTGCAAATTTGGGGATCCGAAGGAAATAAAGCTTAAAATTTTACCAGCCCACAATCTGTGTTTGCTTCCCAAAGGTACACAGATAGTAAATTTTGTAAGATCAAAACAGTTTTTGATATTCCTCCAGCATAATCATTTGTCCTAAGCAATATGTAAGGGGCTTCTTTCTGAGGCTGAACGAATAGGCAGTTAAAAGTAAACAACTCTGTCTCTCCAGACCCCAACATGCTCAAATTCACTTGAAAAGAGAAACACTTTTCCAATATTGAATTTGTTTTATGATGCAATTGCCTCCCCAAAACAGGCCACTTGATGAGGAGGCAGACTGCCAAGGATTATGAACCCAGGCTTGCACAGGGAAGTCTCAGCTCCCCTACTCAACAGCTCTGTGAGCTTGAACAAGTCATTAAATCTCAGTTGATCTGAGTCTCAGTAGGGAAAAGAAAAGCATGTCGTAAGAGTTGAAAAGGGTAACTTGCAGAAAGGGGTCACTAGAGGGAATGCTTGCCTGCATGTCACTGCCTACGTTTCTTGACCTCAGGAGGATGGGTTTCTCATTTGTCAACTGCAATAGTCACTGGCTGTAATGGACAAAGTGCTGGACTTCTGTACAAAGTACTTTCGCTTCCATAAATTCTTGCCTTTTCCCGTTTTCTGAAAATAACTTTTCTACTCTTCGCATTCTGAAGGGTAAAGGTGTGAATCCAAGCTATCACTTATTTTTAAAAAGTATCACCTCTACAGTGTTTTCTTTCTTTTTTTTTTTTTTTTTTATAAATTTATTTATTTATTTTTGGCTGCGTTGGGTCTTCGTTACTACTTTTTTTTTTTTTTTTTTTTTTTATAAATTTATTTATTTATTTTTGGCTGCGTTGGGTCTTCGTTACTACACGTGGGCTTTCTCTAGTTGCGGTGAGCGGGGGCTACTCTTCTCATTGCAGTGGCTTCTCTTGCTGTGGAGCACAGGCTCTAGGCGCACGGGCTTCAGCAGTTGTGGCACACAGGCTCAGTAGTTGTGGCTCATGATCTCTAGAGTGCAGCCTCAGTAGTTGTGGCGCACAGGCTTAGTTGCTCCACGGCATGTGGGATCTTCCCGGACCAGGGCTCGAACCCATGTCCCCTGCATTGGCAGGCGGATTCCTAACCACTGCGCCACCAGGGAACTCCCTACAGTGTTTTCTTAATATTGATCCCTGACATACTCCATTCAGGAGGCAAAAAGAACTTTAAATCAAATAACGATTTGTTGTAGCTACATACTTGACTTACAGTAAATAGAAATGAAAGCGAGAAAACTGAGATGACGATCTAATTTCTACTTCACTTAGAAGAAATAAAAAGCTTTTGAAATCCTTCAAAGCTGAGTAACACGAACCAAGCCAACCACCAGCACACAGGTATCAAAGACTAACAAGAGCTATTGTAACCATCGGAAGGGCAGGATGATTTGAGGTCTGAGTGGCGTAGAGTGCGGGCCCCGTGATATGCGCAAGTTAATGAAACTCACTGAGCCTCAGTCTCCCCTTTGGGAAAATGGGGCCAATAATAATGCCCGTCTCAGAGAGCAGGACATGGGGAGGACATCTAAAGTAGTGACCACGACATGCAGCCCTGAGTGACAGCTCAAGACATGTAAACCACTGTTAGGATTTGTTGCTTAGAAAAGTTGTTACCATTAGGGTAAGACTTAGAATAAAAGACAAGCTCCTTCCCCTAGCCCTTTCTCCGGCTCTCCGGGGAGGACTGTGCAGCCTGTGGACCATCAGGGCCTTTTGTCTCCTCTTTCCCCTCTGCCACTTCCCCCAAGCATTACCCTCCCCTAGGGACCAGGGAGGGGAGAAGGGAAGGTTAGGAGACAGAAAAAGTCATGGTTGGGCTTCCCTGGTGGCGCAGTGGTTGAAAGTCCGCCTGCCGATGAAGGGGACACGGGTTCATGCCCCGTCCGGGAAGATTCCCACATGCCGCGGAGCGGCTGGGGCCGTGAGCCACGGCCGCTGAGCCTGCGCGTCCCGAGCCTGTGCTCCGCAACGGGAGAGGCCGCGACAGTGAGAGGCCCGCGTCCCGCAACAAAAAGAGTCATGGTTGCTCCCTACTACCTACCACCTCTGAGCAAACCTAATGCACAAAGCAGTTTAAACTGCTGGCCAAAATTATACTGGGGGGAGGTGAACAGACATATAGTTTACTTCATACTATCCTTGTGCTCCACTGCAATTAACCACAGAGGACAAAATCTCTCGAAGGTTTCATGCCTCTAGAAATGCTCTAAAATACTAAACTTTGGCTCAGAGGAAAGGGGACAGTCAAAGCTGACAACTGTAATTCCTTCTCTGCCGGGAGACTTGTTTGTTAGGTTTCTCTCCCAACGTTGCTGTGTTCACACACAGAACAGGATGGCACAACACGACTCCGATTTCAGAGCAAGGGTGCAAGGCAACAGAAGATACTAGAGATAACTCTAGAAATACAGAAAATAATGAACTGATGGCTGCAACAGTGCCAGTTCCTGCAAGTTATTGCTAAGTAAAGTGAGGAAGGGAAGCAAGCAACTCCATGGGCACACAAGCCTTTACACGTAAAAAGTTATGTCCTGACAACGCCTGAGATCAAATTCACGTTCAGACCACCGGGCAGTGTTGTGTACTTGGACTTCAAAGCAGCCTCTCCAACAGTGCTGTGTACTCACACTGCTGTTTTCAAGTAGTGAGCACAGCACTAAACGTTTCTTTGTGTTTTTTGTTTGTTTTTGCACCATTTTCTCCAGGGTGCAAAGGGCTTTATAAAATCTCCCAGTCCCAGAGTTCCCGCCTATCTCTTGTTATTTAAGATTCTGGGATCACTGCACTGTTCAGTCCCTGGGGAAAGCGGGTTGCTCTGCCTTTGACCCCTTTGTCAACCATTCGAATACATCGCAAAGGCAGTGAATCCATCGCAAAGGCAGTGAATCGAGGTAGATGTGAAATGCTGTGTAACCAGAGGCCTAAAGGTGCCCTTTGTACTCAAGGTTCTAAGTTTCCTCCACTGTTTTCGGAACCTGTGTTGAACGCATTATCCAGGCATAATCCCACTCTAGATTTCATTTTTATTTGTCTCATCATCCAAACTCAACTATAAACTCCTTCTGGGCAGGAGCCATATCATCTTTGTTGTTTATTCAATAGTGACTAGAATAATGCTGGCACAGAGGCTGAGGTGAGGCTGAGGCACACATAATGAAATTCTGAAAAGCAATGCAGTAGCATGAAATATCTGTGCTCCACTCCTTGGAAGAGAATCATTTTTAAAAGGAAAAGTTAAAGGTCTGCATGAAGATGGTCACTGTCAGTCATTAAGCCAAAACTTATAAACTCTCTAAACGATTATATCTAGTCAACGGATATTTACATTTCGGTTACTCTACTTTTTACACACCTTGAGCAATTTACTTTCTGTGCCTCGGTCTCTGCCTCTGTAAAATGGGAACCTGCCTAATATAATCCTTGTGAAGAATAAGTGAGAGGATACATGCAAAGCAGTAGGAACAGTACCTAGTACAGAGTAAATGCTTAATTAAATGTTACTATTATTTTTCAGCTATTCTAAATAACTATAATGACTGTTACAAGATAAAAATATTCACTGTATTGTTACATTTTAAAAGAACAAAACGTATATATATATATATATATATATATATACGTGTTCACTTTTATTACAATAATGTAAAATATATTCCACGATTCAAAAAAGCCAAGTATTTTTAAGCATCCATTATTTATTGGACACCATGTTAGCAGTATGAATATACATAAGCATTGAATAAGCAATAGGCCCCAGTTGGAAGGGAGAGAAACAAACATAAACAGAAGATTTCAATTCAAGGTGAGGAGTGTGCTAGAAAAGCATGAAGTTTGATCCTTTAGCCCAACTGAGGGTTCAGGAAGGGACTCCTGGTTGAGACCATGTCAGACCTGAGTCAAAGTATGAAGGAGATAAAGAGGGTACAAATTCCGATATGGAACCCAATTTAAAAAAATATAATGAAAAAAAAGTGGAAGGATAAAAAAAGAACAATAACTAGAAAACAGCTAAGAATAATTCTAACAAAAAGTACACAGACCATGCAAAGGTAATAAAAGAAACCTTTTCTGAAGGACCAAAAGACCCAAATAAATACATGGAAAAACAAGCCATTTTTCCAGCTACAAAGTATCAGAAATCTGTGAATCCTCCTCCAGATTAACCTATGATACAATGTAATTCCAGTCAAAATTCCACCAGGACTTGACAAGGCGATTCTAAAGTATATCTGAAGGAGAAAATGTATGAAGAATAACCAAGAGAATTAAGATAAAACAGAACAGAACAAATGGGTGTCTGTTCTACCAGACAAGATTCCCAAGCTATAAAAATTTTAAAATGTGTCATAGGTAGAGGAATGGCCAATCTACCAGTTTGAAAACAGGAAAATTAGCATAGGATAATTGATTTGGCAAATCACAGTGAAGAATTAAGGCTATTGGGACATTCAGAGAACATGTTATAACCTTATAGTATGCCTTATATGGAAATAAATCCCAAGCAGATTCAGATGTCAAGGTAAAGTGGCAAAACTATAAAAGTAATAGAGCACGAGACAGATGAGTATTTAGTCTTGGCTTGTAGAAGCCTTTCGTATGCAAGATAAAAAGCTCACAGGACCCACGTGACCAATCTGACTACAAAATATTTAACATCTCTTCCTATTAGAATACCCTATAAACCTGAAGTCCAAAACTGGACGCTCACAAGGCCAGTTGTGGCCTACACTTTGTTTTGTCTATAAGGTTTGTGTTGTTGTTGACTTGTTTGCTTTTTAAATGGAGTAAGTTGCCAACATTTAAAAATCAGGATATCCAGGGGCTTCCCTGGTGGCGCAGTGGTTGAGAATCTGCCTGCTAATGCAGGGGACACGGGTTCGAGCCCTGGTCTGGGAGGATCCCACATGCTGCGGAGCAACTAGGCCCGTGAGCCACAACTACTGAGCCTGCGCGTCTGGAGCCTGTGCGTCTGGAGCCTGTGCTCCGCAATAAGAGAGGCCGCAATAGTGAGAGGCCCGCGCACCGCGATGAAGAGTGGCCCCCGCTTGCCACAACTAGAGAAAACCCTCGCACAGAAACGAAGACGCAACACAGCAAAATTAAATAAATTAATTAATAAACTCCTACCCCCAACATCTAAAAAAAAAAAAAAAATCAGGATATCTGGATGTCTGGCAGCACCATTCCTCACGCCTTTGCGGCAGTAACCAGCTGTGGCCAAGAGGTGGAGCCCTCTTGTGGTGAGTCAGTAGCTCTCTGGTTCATCATAACTTGTCACCCACCCCTCTACTCACTGACTTTACCTGCCTGGTCACTTAAGGCATTTCACTTTTGAGCCTTCTGATAAAGTAACAGCAGGGGAAAAACATGTGCAACATTACCTAAGAAGCGAGAGACTAATATCTATATATGTGAAGAGAACTTCTAAAATGAATACGAAAAAGATAAGCCAATTTTTTAAAAACTGGCAAAGGCCATTTATAAAAGATATACAAATGGCAAATAAACATATGAAACAAACAATCTCTCTTCCAAGCAGAGACATTCACACCAGTGTTTTTGCCTACTAGATTGGTAAAAATTTTTAAATGATGATAATGTCTTATCTTGGCAAGAGTATAGGGAACTGGCAAGCTCAAACACTGCTGACAGGAGAGGAAACTAGAACAATTCTTTGATGGACGATTTGGCAGGAGCTACCAAAATTTTAAATGCATGTAAGCTTTGCCCCACCTATCCAGGGATTCTAGGCATTTGCCATATAGAACTAACTCACATATGCCTACTAAGCTAGGCACACGTATACCAAGATGTTCAACATGGCACTGTTTATTAATGGCAAAGGAAACGACCTAAATGCTCATGAATAAGGGAAGAACTAACTACAGTTCTGTGCATCCATAGGCTGGAACACTGCACAGCCATTAACAAGAGTGAGGTGGATCTACATTTGCTGATATAGACAAGACTCAGAGTGGAAATATCAAGGGCCATAATAATCAGCATAAGCTAATCAATTTTAGAGTAAAAATATGTATAAGATGCACAGACACCCCAACATGTATATACATATATGTATACATTTTTCCCTGTTAACCACTATCACCATATTTATAAATATACCTTTATAATGTATAAATATAAATGTTTATATACTTACATAACTATAACATGTCTACAGATACACATATTTTTTTACTCCGTGTTTTTTCATGTCATTTACAATTTTTCTAAGCATGTATTCATGCATTACTCAAATACTTTTTTTTTCCCCCTGAAGAGGACAGTAAGGGCATTCCTGGGGGCGGGGGGAAAGGACTACCAAGGATTTGTGGAGAAAAGAGAATCCCATGAGGTGCCGTGTTAAGAGTTCTGGAGCTAGGGGTGGCGTGTTGAGCACCAAATGTACAGCAGGAGACACATGTGTAGAGGTGACAACCTGCTGGGCCTTGTACCCCTAATCTGAGCACCGCCCATCACCACTGCATGTTCCTTTGTTGCTTCAACTAAAGCTCTTAGAATCTGTTTAAAAATAACACTCTGATATCAAATTTTGAATACATCATCACAATGGTGTAAATAATGCACTAAAGGGCTGGAAGAGGCTTCCCTGGTGATGCAGTGGTTGAGAGTCCGCCTGCCGATGCAGGGAACGTGGGTTCGTGCCCCGGTCCGGTCCCCGTACCCAAAAAAAAAAAAAAAAAAAAAAAAGAAGGGCTGGAAGAAAATACGCCAACCTGTAGATGGTTATCAGAGGGAGTGGGAGTGATAGTCTTTTTGCTTCTTCGACATTTTCCCAGTTTTCTAGCATAACTATGTATTTTTTATCATCAGAAAAAAAACTTTCCAAATTGAATTTTATATTATAGTAGAAATAACACCAGTGGACCCCTCCCCCCCTTAGGCTGGTGGCGGGGAACCTTGAGTCAAGTAAATATGTGTAATGACCTTCCCATTCCTGTTAAGAGTTTTTTGGGTTTGTTTTTTTTGCCTGGCTGTGAGTCCCCCAACTCCTCGTTCCACACTTCAGAGGAGGAACCATGGCGGGGCTTGAGATGGGTACAAGTGGACAAGAAGAAAAGGTATTCCTGTCCTTTCTTGGGTTACATTGATTCTTCTTCCCACTTCTGAATGGCTCTGGGCCATCTTGGGCCCTACCATCTTTTTTTCCCCTACCACTTCTTCCTATAATGCTCTTTGCTCTTATTTTCCAGTACGTTTCCTGGCTCTGTTCCCTCCTCCTCCCCGCAATCTCCTCCTTTTCTCTGCCTTTCTTCAAGTCACCCAAGTGCATGTTGGGAGGGATTTGCAGAATGGGAAGGGAGAAGGCTGGCGTGGATGGTAATGTTCTAATTCTGCAGGTGACCAATGCCAGGCTCAAGTCTTGGGTCCATAATGAAGACTGTCTGGGAAGAAAAGTGATATGCAAAAGAGAGGACAAAAAGTAAGAAAGGTAATCCTGTATAGCTAATATTAACACAAGTCCAATGATTATTTTCCGATCATAGCCTGGTGCCTCAGCGCGGAAAGCTTCAAAGTCATTAACAACAAGATCCTCCAAAGTCAGTGTTACAGGTTACTGCCCGTGTGTCATTATAATCACGATTAGTTCCTAAAAAACAAAAAAAGGTAAAAATACAAGCAAAATTAAAGAGAGCTTTCTTTGAAAGTATCCTTCTAGGAAACCACAGACATCTTTTTTTTTCACTGAGACGCCAAAAAGAGGCAATTTGTCTAACGGCGCAATACCTGCAAGGAAACTACTCAGCTAGTTGACCTCACTAGGGCCTCTGCTTCCTATCAAGTTCTTAGTCCATCGGGAACTTTGCCAGAGTCAAGGCCAGCAACACTCCCGAGGATGTCATTCCCACCTCAGCACAACCTCCTGTGACTGCCCAGTAAACACGCGGGAACGGAGTCCCGAACAGGTGGATGCATGGGAAAGCAGCAGAGCGGCTGGGTGCTTACCTCTTCTGGTTCATGGAGGCCACCTGGAGCCACTCGTTGGTGCTGGGGTTATAGGAATGCGCCGCGGAGATCTCCTGGCTGGTGATCCTGTAGCCGCCCACGATAAAGAGGTAGTTGTCCAGGATGGCGGACCCGTAGCCCCTGACATTCACCAGGTCAGGAGGAAGGTTGTTGGCCAGCGGGAACCAGCGCTCAGTCATCTCCTCGTACCTGAGCATGGACGGGGGCTCCCCTTGGTAGGGGTGAGGGGCCAGGGGTCCTCCCAGGAAATCCCCCAACGCCACGAGGACAGCAGTCCCTGTCATCCGGGCCTCTCTCAGCCTCTGCTTCAGGCTGACATCCCCGGGGGCTTGAGGAGAAGAGCCCAGGAGGTGGAACTGGGGCTTGCACAGCACTTCGTGAAAGTGGACGGCCATGAAGCGCAGGCAGGCCTCCTGCAGGTCGGGCAGCCCGTACACCTGCGCCAGGCGGTACAGCTCCAGGCAGTTGGTGAGCCGCACCTGGGACAGCAGCAGCTGCAGCAGGGACGTGACCTGCAGGAACGAGGCGGCCTCCACCAGCTCGGACAGCAGGCTCACCTCGTCCATGTCCTCCTCCTCCTCTCCGACACCGCCCGGCTCCCCGCGCCGGCCCAGGAGCCAGCCTTCGCGGGCGCCGCCGGCGTTGATAAAGTCCAGCACCAGGCGCAGGCCTGGGGCGCTGAGGCCGCGCAGCTGCTGCACCTCGGGGCCGCCGGCCTCCGGCCTCCGGGCCTCGCGCATGCCGGAGCGGTAGAGGGCGCGGAAGTAGTCGCTCTGCTCGATGAGCTTCCTCTTGCTCACCGGGTAGCAGCGGTCCTCCAGGCGGATCTGCACCATCTCCTCCGCCGACATGGCCGGGGGCCCGGGGGCGG